>NC_143019.1:68580504-68939504 GCF_055824585.1 Amblyomma mixtum
ATTCCCACTATATCCCTAATAAACCGGGCAATCCCGCCTGTCTCATGTGCGGAGAGCATCCGTCAAACATTCATACGTATTGATTATGACTCCACGCCATTAACACTCACATTATACATTCCTCGCATACCGTGTATCCTCCTTTCACCTCGCATGGGCCGATGGACCGCTCCACCAACCTTCTGCAGGCCACCCGCTGGCCACTCCTCGCCGCCCACATCCGACACTTCCAAGGGACATGTTGCCCTACTCCGCCACCGCCGATAAATTGCGCCCACCAAACGGACAACTAAGAAGGCTCGGACTTGAGCAGAAAAAATAAAAGTTATCTCTCTCTCACAGACAAAAGAGGTCACCTGAAGATCTTGAACGCAAAACTTCAGGAAAAGAGAGAATCGTAATGAAAAAGGGCGAAGGCCTTCGGGCACTTTAGGTCAAATTATAATTCTGAAAACGCCAGTAGCAGCGCATAAGCTCAACAACTGTTGAAGTAGCAAGTCGTCTTGGGCACACTGGACAGAAATCTAACGATTTTATTTTTTCGCGAATATACTCCGCAATAGCTAGGAAGAATTTCAAATGCTTTTCAAGACGCCCACAGCTTGTCTAAAAAGTTCTAAAACGTTCTCTTTGTTCCTTGCGGTGCGAGTCGACCTGCTCAGTCAGAGTTGTAAATTGAGCTTACTGAATTTCAAGCAAGCAGTCCGCTACGACAGAGGCATAAATAAGTAGATGCCCCGTTCTCATGAACGTTTTTTCGTAAGACAATTATTCCATTGGAGCGACACCCAGCAACAAGGATTATTGCGATGTTCGGCAGGATATACTTGTACTACCTGCTATTTTCTTTACACCAAATCATTAACTCTCTTCTGCGTTCAGAGGTGTCAGGCGACCACCTAATAGCCACCTTTGCGAATCATGTGCAGCAAGATCTAACTCCAGCTATTGCTTCTTTTGTCTGTGCTAAGCGCTGCCAAACTTCTAGAAAGCAGTATGACAGAAAGAGAGAGTAGATTTTGCGATAAAGGAATAAAATCACTTGTCAGTCAGTTCGAATATCTTCGCCGTTTCTTTCTGTAGCACGCTGCGTCATTGTCAGAGACCTCTCTCACGTATTTTGATTTCCGGCTCATGGTTAGCGAGAGATAAAGTTTTTGTATTTCGGTCCTCGCGCCGACCTGCGTTTGATACCACATTTATAGGTGATCCTACGTGAAAAGCAGCCTGAAATTGGGGTACAAAGTAGTGCCGTATGAAGAGTTCATTTATGCGGTTTGCAAACTGATGCTCAATTAGTTTACTACATGAAGCAATTGGGCGGATTTGCTATAGTTAAATAAACGATCTCCTCTGATTAGGTACAGGAATGGCTCGGGTGGCCTTGAAGTCATCTGTCAATTTTTTATTTGTCGAGGATGAATAAAATATTCACGTTTCAGAACAGCACAGCAAACACGGACATAGAGATAGTTTGACACAAGCGGCACTGATGAGTGATGAAATCTAGGCGAGTTGGCAATTGTTCGAGACTCACAACAGCGCGGCAACCACAGAGAAAAGGCCGACAGTCAACGGAGGTGTCACAAAACTCGGCGCATATTCAGGAGACCGGTGCGGCGCGAAAGAAATCTCGCCAGTGAGCGCCTAGAACAACGGGGAAAGAGTACCCCGCAGAGCGCTTAGCCTTGTGTCTGTTGCTTACATACTATATGAGTCGATCACCGGCGCAGGCCGTTAGAAACATGTCCGCACGTGCCGTCGACAGTCGAGAAGTTTGGAGTAAATGCTATTCATTGCCGACGGAGACGGAGTAGGCATGATAGCCTCTCCACTTCGTCCGCGAGCCGGCGACGCCGGGTGGGAAGAAAAAACTCAAATGTTCGGGAAGGCAATCTCCCCGCTGGACCAATGGGTGCACGCTCCCGGCGTGAGAATAAGAGAGCAAATGCACAGTTAATACTTTACATATTTTATTTATTTATCAAATACTGCCGGCTGCCCTTCGGCGGCCAAGGCAGGAGGGCGTAAAAACAAAAGATAATAAAAAATACGCTGTTGACGTTCACATGAAGTTACTAAATGAACACTTCATAATCAAAAGAACAACATCAAAAGAAGTTAAGCAGTACATGGTAGATATGCTGTGGGGAGAGCAGATATGAGCAGCAAGAATTGTGATGACGCACGAAGAAAACACATGCACAAAAAACAAGACAAAAGTTACAGTAGAGTGCTAGGCATCGCTTTGCGAGCTATCGGAGAGAGCACTTTCTGCAATGCTTATGAGCGAAAAATAAAGCAACGATATGGTGCGTTATGTGACATGATTTTTCAGAGCAGTTAAAAATGAGTCGATTCATGGCATGTTCACTATTTCAGGTGGCAGTGCATTCTATTCTGCTGTGGTTCGCGGAAAGAAGGAGAAGCGGTGCGCGTAAGTTCTAGTTAGTGGCATAACAACTGTTTTCTCATGTTTCCATCTGGTTAATCTCGTTCTGTTAAACTGTATGTAGGTGTTAACATCCATTTTTGTTCTATTGTTGATTATGTTATGAAGCAACTGCAGCCGATGAATCCTACGTCTTGTTTCGAATGTTGAAATGCCATTTCTGTCCCTAAGACTACTAACAGATATATGCCTGCCATACGCGTTATAGATGAATCTTATCGCTCTTCTTTGGACACTTTCCATGGCATTGATATCTGATTTAGTGTGTGGGTCCCAAATAATATCGCCATATTCCAATAAAGGTCTTATAAGTGATGTGTAGGCCACTAACTTGGTTTCAGATGTGCAATGTTTCAGGCGACGTTTCAACAGCCAGAGCTTCTTAGTCGCCGCCAAAAAAATATGCTTAATGTGGCTACTCCAGTTTAGAGTTGACGTATTAGGGATTCTCAGATATTTGAACTCAGTGGTGGTTTTAACTGCGACATGGTTTATTTTGTAAGTATAGACTAGCGGGTTCTTTTTGCGAGTTAAAGTCATTTAAGTGCATTTGGAGATATTTAGTTTCATGTGCCACGTAGCACACCAACTATTGATTAAGTCCAAGAAGTCATTCAGGACGAGTTGGTCAGCCGGAGTCTGTATCCTAAGGTACACTAGACAGTCGTCGGCGAAAAATTGACAGTGAACTGATGAATTAAACTGCAGGTCATTAAGGTAGATAAGAAAGAGCAGCGGGCCAAGTACCGAACCTTGATGAACCCCGGAAATAACTGATGCTAGATTCGAAGGAATATTATTTATTTCAACATACTGGGGGCGTTGTGCGAGGTACGCTTGGATCCAGTTCGTGATTTGGTCATTTTTTAGGAGACTGCGTACCTTTGGCAATAAGTTACTATGGGAGACTCGGTCAAAAGCTTTTTCGAAGTCGAGGAGAAGCATGTCAATTTGCTCACCTTTATCTACTAGCTCCATCAGTTCATTTGTCGTGTGAATAAATTGAGTTACCGTTGACAGACCACGGTGAAACCCGTGCTGAGCGCTAGAAAAGAAGTCATTAGCTTCAAGAAACGAAGATAAGTGCTTGAAAAGAATATGTTCCATAATTTTGCTACAAGAGCACATTAAGGAGACTGGTCTATAATTCCTTACACTGAGTTTGCCGCCTGATTTATGAATCGGTACTATTTTAGCAGTTTTCCAGTCTGTGGGAATTTCTGCTTTCCGCAGACTTTCATTAAATATAACAAAAAGATACTTCGCGCACCACTCTGCGTATCTGTAAAGGAACATATTTGGTATGCCATCTGGGCCTGAAGACTTCTTAGTGTTCAGGTTAAGTAGGGCTGAAAATACACCTTCCTCAGTGATGATGGGATTCGGTATTTCAAAACCAGTCTGATCAAATACATTGACGTTGTGATTACAAGGAAAATACACGGACGAAAAATAGTCGTTAAACGCAGCATCTATTGAATAGTTATCAATTTCTTCAGAGGCGTTAATTGTTAGTTTAGATACACGATCCTTTTTCTAAGTTAAATACCTCCAAAATTTTCTCGGGTCAGCTTTGAGGAAATTGTGCATTCGAATGTTAAAAAAAAAGAGTATTTAGATAGTTTAATCTTCGAGCGCCGTTCACTGCGCAGGTGCTGGACGTTATCGCTGCCATTTTTATTGCCCGAACGTGATAGACGTTTTACGCGGCGTGTCAAGTGAAGGATTTCACGCGTAATCCACGGGTTATGCCTTGTCTGCTTTGTGTGCTTCATTGCTACATATCTTTCAAGGCACTCGTGTACGACGCTCTTAAATAAAAGCCACAGCTGATTAACATTCGCAGTTGCATCTGCTTGTTTGTGCTCAAAAGCGTCGAAATTTCTTTCTAAGAAATCGAGAATGCTTTCATCTTGGGAGTCTTTGAAATTGAAGAATGACTTGGAAGTCTTACAGGTCACAGAATGCGTCATGTGGCTTGTGAAAAGAACAGTTTTATGATCCGATATTCCAGCTATAGTAGCTATCGAGTAGCCCAATCCAGACATTTTGTTGGAAATCAAAACGAGATCAAGTAGTGAACTGGCGTTGGAAGTCACACGTGTCGGTGTATCGACGACTTGTGTTAAATTAAGAGAAAATGCAATCTCTAGCATTTGTTTAGAATGTAGACAAGACGGCGACACTTCAAGCGCGCTCCAGTGATTTTGGGCACATTGAAATCCCCACACAGAATAATATGGGAGTCACGGTTGCAGTGCGCCAGCATAAAATCATGCAACGATTATAATACAGAAAGATCAGCATTTGGTGGCCTGTACACTGCACCAATTAAAACACTGCGAGTACATAAATGAACAAGTATCCAAAGCATTTCAACATTGGTGGTATGTGGTATCAATGAGTATTTGATGCCTTTCTTTAGTACAATTGCGACACCACCACCTCTGAAATTACGGTCGCGGTCAATTAATTCATGCGAGTACGGTATTACCTCTTAATCCGGAATACCATCATGCAGCCATGTTTCGGAAAGAACGGTGACATCTGGAGCATATGCAATAAGTAGCGCTTCAAGATCATCTGTTTTATTCGCAATGATTCTAGCATTAATGGCCATAACAGAGAACTTGCTCGTGCCAGTGGGAGCTGCCACCGCCCTCTCCGCAACGTCCTTTTGTGAAACTTCCGCGTAATGAGCCAGATAAGTTCGCCATTCCCGATGAATAGGTACCATCGCGTTCCGGGCATCATTCCATCCGAAATATTCTCCGTTTGTTTTAACCTTATCAAAGGACAGGAAAAGCTTATCACCCTTGTCTCTGTTTTTTTTTTCGTGCTCGTCCACAGTTTCTTTCTTATGGCCTGAACTCGAGGCGAAAAATCCTCCGATATACTGTAATCTGAGCCGTTGAGTTTGTAACAGTTTTTCCATTATTTTCGCCTTGTCTCTTCCGTCCAACAATTTAAATATTACAGGGCGGCATTTGTTTTCTGCGGTCCTTCCCAGCCGATGGATACGCTCTATAGGAACGTTGGAAACCTTTAACTTGTCCTCCAAAATCTCGTTCGAAACTATCTTTTGTAGTGACTCAGGTGTTTCGTCACAGCACTCATTGATGCCATAAATAATTAGACTGTTCCTTCTGCTGCGATTCTCTAAATCATCGATATTTAAGAGAAGGTGGTCTACTTGTTCTTGCAGCTTGTCAACCTTCGTAGTGTAGTTGAGAACGGTAGACGAAAGATCATCAAGTTGGCTGTGAATAGAATTAAACTTCTCCACAGTTTCATTTTGCCGACAGTTTGCTGCCTCTTTGAGCTCCTTCATGTCTTCCATAATTGTCTTAATCATCTCTGCTGCGTTTGGGCCGGGATTAGGTTCGACGTCACCGCACGAAGCCAGCAGATCGATTAAAAAGTGATAAGAGGTGGAATACAGCGAAAACACTCGCCGTGGGCACGGCACAAGCAAGAGGTTTGTGTTTGTTTATGGGGTTTAACGTCCCAAAGCGACTAAGGCTATGAGAGACGCCGTAGTGGAGGGCTCCGGAAATTTCGACCACCTGGGGTTCTTTAACATGCACTGACATCGCACAGTACACGGGCCTCTAGAATTTCTCCGCCAAAGAAATTCCAGCCGCCGCGGCCGGGATCGAACCCACGTCTTACAAGCAAGAGGCATACGTCGTTACTTTTATAACAGTGAACTAGACGATCATCTCTCACCTGCACAAGAAATAGAAACGGATGTTTCACATGAGTCACCGAACGCCGAAGTGCTTTTGAAGAAAAGCAACGCCTGCACAAGAAATAGAAACTGATGTTTCAAACGCATTTCTTCGATGCCTGCGCCGTGCCCACTGAAGAAGATCCGTGATCCTGCTCCCTTTATAGCGTTGTCGAATGGCAAAGTTGGCGACGGTGGCGCCGGAAATCGGTAGAGGTCCGTGGTCCCAGCGCGCATGTCCAGGTCTGCTGTCTTCCTATCCAAAGAAGCGTTGAACCAAACCATGTGTTGTTCCGTCACGTCCACCACGAAACCGTTGACACATGATTCACCGAACGTCGAAGTGCTTTTGACGTTCGTCAAAACCGTCAGGCCGTGCTTTTGAAGAAAAGCACGGCCTGCACAAAAAATAGAAACGGATGTTTCAGACGCATTTTTTCAATGCCTGCGCCGTGCCCTGTGGCCAAATCGAGCCAAATACCCTAACTTGACCGGCTTGGGTTGATTGCGGATAAAAATGTTTCGGCTGACGATAAGGTGACCACTTCAGGAGGTAACGCATTCGAATAGGCTATCGTTCTTGGGAAGAACGAAAGCTTGTATCAGTGGTTCTGCATTTGGGCACTACAATTGCTTTATTGTGTTTGTGCCGAGTTTGGCGTGCTCTGTTATACTGCTATACGTGTTTTGATAAGATAGTTAAGTGGCCGAGGACTTCTACACGAACGTATACAGTAGCCAGTGCAATCAGAACTTCAATGAGAGAGACAGTAGCGCACAGAAATGCATTATCTCGTCAGTAACGAAAGACGAAGAAAAGCAAGCCTTAGGAACAATGCAGAATGGAAAAGCGGCTGGTGAGGATCAGCCACTAGCCACCCTGTATAAGCAATAAATGCCTTTTGACCACAACCGTACCAGAAGCTTTGAAGAACGCTAACATTATCTTAATTCATGAGAAAGTAGACGACAAGGACTTGAAAACTTGCCGACCGATCAGCTTACTGTCTGTTGCCCAAAAGGTATTTACTAAGCTAATCGCTAATAGAGTAAGTGCTACCTCAGACTTCAGTCAACAAAATGATCAGGCAGGCTTTCGTAAAAGATATTCCACAAAAGATAATATTCACATTGTCAATCATATGACAGAGAATTGAGCAGAATATCACCAACCCCTTTATACCGCTTTAATTGATTACGAGAAAGCATTTGACTCAGTAGAAACCCCGTCAGTCAAGCAGGCAATGCTAAATCGGGTTGTAAAAGAGCCTTATGTGAAAATATTGGAAGATATCGATAGCAACTGCTCAGCTGCAACAGTCCTTCATTAATAAAGCAATAAAATTAAAATAAGGAACGGCGTCTGGCAGGGAGAGACGATCTCGCCAATGCTATTCACCGCCTGTTTGCAAGAGTTATTCCGAGGCCTGAATTGAACCGGTTGGGAATAAGAGGTAATGGAGAATAACTAAGTTATCCGCGATTCGCTGATGACATGGCCTTGCTGAATAACTCAGGGGATGAACTGCAAAGCATGATCAATGAGCTAGACAGGCGGAGAAGAGCGGAGTGTCAATTAATGTTACCGTGACCTAAAACGCGTGCCCTAGAAGGTTACGTTACCTAGAACGCAGGTTGCTTCTCTGATGACAATGCGTAAATTTTTCATTCACGGTCAATGACGCCGGCGCCGAATACGACACCAGAGTTTCTGCGGCACGGGTGCTTTAAATCTCTCGCCTTTATATAACACGCCCCACTTCAGCGAATTGTTGCTTGTGTTTTGCTCATTCCTTTACGAGGGCCTTAAATCTTTACAGCGTAGTCTCAAACAGGGAAAACAAGAGACGTGCAGGAAATGAAGAAAAAAGGAAGAAGGAAATATCTGCTTTAAGCTTTGAAAAAAAGGTGTGAATGGCTTTTCTGATAGGCTTGCGTATTGTAATATCATTATTTCTGCTCTTCCTAAGAATATTCGAACTTCACAAATCTAAATTCATTTAAACATCACTAATTTGTAGCCGCTAAACTTCGCAACTGCATAATTCGGAATCACAGTCTGGAGCCTTCAACACATGTACTACCCTGGGTCACGAAACTAGTTGACTCAAAGCAATATGGCAGCGCTTCGTTTGACGCTTTCGATCCACCTCCTATCCCCATCACCGCCTGCCTTCACCCTCCAATGGTGCGGTCCACGTTCTCACCACCTAACTCTACACTCCAGAAGTCCCGGTATCACCGTGCCACCTCCCTTGACTTCAGACGTCCTTTCCTACTAGAGCCTACGCATTACCGGTAATGAATTTCTAAGACTGCTGCCCCGAGATGCACCACCCGCAAGCCACATACCCAAAAAAACTTCCCTACTTATTCTGCTGCTCACCAGCGCCACCTGCAGCCACCTCCGCAACCGACCTTGGCGCTTCAGGAGCGTCAAACGCAACCAACGCGCCATCTCCGTCCACCTTCATCTTTCATCAAATCGTGTCTATAAAATCTTGGCTTGGAGCAGTTGGTTCGAGTAAAATCATCCAATTATTGTCGGGAGTAAATCTAACCGATATCGCCGCTTCTTTGCATCCCGTTTCGCGATCGTCTTCTGAACTTTAACGCGATGATAGAAGGGCTTCGTCGCCGAAGAAAAGCCGATGTCCTTGTCGGCCTCGTTGGCGATCAGCGATAAAATTCTTCTAAGATCTACACAGAAGCAACATAGATTGCAAGTGGGCCACCTAGGTTACGTGACCTGGTGATGTCGCTACGTGCCGAACGGATTGTGAGCAAATTGAGCCAGCGCGGCCAGCGTTATGCGCGATGCCGTGGGGCTCGTATTGTTTCCCATTAGAAGCTTTTATTTGGGCGCACGGAGAGCCCTTACGTGCGCAGCGACTCGGCGAGTAACGAATACGCATCCGCAGGACGCTACGTATCGGGCCATTTCTTGCGGGCGCACGCACACGACAAACCACAGTGTATGCCCGCTAAGGGCAGGTTACGGACTGCGTGAGCAACATGGCAGCACGCTGTTCGCCCACTTAGCAATAAATGCACAACATCACTATATTCAGCGTGACCATCATCATAAGTCTTACTATGCGCTCTGCAGGGCATCTCCCACCCATATACCTCCAATTAAACCAGTGTTGTTCCAGCTGCGGCTACAGTATCTCAGCGAGCTTAATCTACCTAATTTTCTGCCGCCCCTTGCTACAGTAGCCTTATCTCGGAAACCAGGACGTCAGCATTAGCGACCATCGGTTATCTTGTTTTCTTGTTACATTCCTTGTCCAAGCCAATTTCTTCTTGATTTCGACTAGGATATCAATACCCTTGCTTGTAATTCCCTGTCCTACTCAGCCGTCTCCCCGTCGTTCAGCGTTACACCTACCTTTTTCCTTTTCATAGCTAGCTGCGTTGTCCTCAATTTAAGCTGAATCGTTTTCGGTAGCCTCCACTTTGCAGCACGATACATAAATACCAATTAGATAAAGCTCTTATACACTTCTCTGTCGAGCAACAGTAATAAACTTTGACTCATGATCTCAAAAAAGTTGCCAAAAAAGCTCCACCCCATCCTGATTGTTCTAGTTATTTCCCTCTTGTGCGGATCTGCGGTCTGTACCGCGCTAGCAACTGCAAACTGCAGCTCCGTTTCAGCCTGTGGAATATAAATCTCTAATCTGTCGTTCTACTTTGTATAACTCTCCTCTGTTTAAGTCATTAATCTTGCTTGGCGGTTCATTTCTTCAGTGATTTAGCAAGGCAATTTCATTTTCGAATCGCAGGTTACTAAGGTATTATCTATCAAACATTATTCCCAACTACCCGTTACTCATCGCCATCATCACCAACAGCCTGACAGCGCCCACTGCAGGGCAAATGCCTCTCTCATGTATTTCCAATTAACCCTGTCCTTTGCCAGTTGCGACCTAGGCATTCCCACACACTTGTTCATCTCATCCGCCCACCTAACATTCTCCCGCTTTCTGCTACACTTGTCTTCGCTTGGAATCCACTCTGTTACCCGTAAGGACCAGCGGTTATCTTTTATTCGCATTACTTGCAATTCCGGAGCCCATTTCTTTCTCTTGATTTCGACTACCGTGTCATTAACCCGCGTTTGTTCCCTCACCCACTCTGCGCGCTTCCGGTGTGTTAGCATTACACCTATAACTTTTCATTCCATAGCTCGCTGCGTACTCCTTAACTTAATCTGGAACTCTGAACCCTCCTTAACTTAATCTGAACCTCTATGTTTCTTCCCCATTGGCGAGTTCCGGTAAGATACAGGTGTTGTATACATTTCTCTTGAGGGATATTGGTAAATTGCCATTTTGGACCAGGGAGAACCGATATGCGTTCCATCTTATTCTTATTGTTTTAGTTATTTTCCTCTAATCATCCGGATCAGCGGTCACTAAGTAGAAGTATTCCCTTACCACTTCCAAGACCTCGCGACCAATTCTGAACTGCCGTTCTCTTGCTGGATTTTTGAAGAATGCTTTGCCTTTCTGCATTTTAATTTTTATGCCCACTGTTCTGCTCTGCCTGCCCAACTCTTCTCTCATGCTTTGCAGTTCTCTCCTGGGTGACTTAGGAAGGCAGTGTCATCAGCGAATTGCACATTAATTGGGTATTCTGCATTAAATATTATCCTCAACTGTTCCCAATGCAGGCCTTCAAAAACTTCCTGTAAACAGGCGGGGAATAGCATTGGAGAGATCGTATGTCCCTGGCTCACACTCCACTGAAATGAAATCTTGCTGTTCACTTTATAAAGGACTACAGATATCTTCCATTATTTTTTTATAGAAGGCTTATTTTCACTCTGATTCCGTACTGCCTGTATGACTGCTGAGTTTTCGACCTCGACGGAATAGGTCGCTCTAATCTGAGACGTTCGTTTTAACTTCGCACTTTTTTCCTAGAGAATATATAAGGGACAACATGCCCTGGTTTCAGATATTTCGGCCATTTTAAAGCTCTGAAGCGTAACTATACGTTGTGTACATTTTCATCATAGCAACTACACCTGGCTAAGGAAGCCTGCTGTTTTCGTCAGCTTTTACCTTTGCTGATATTTGCCGTGATTTTTGAACTTGGGAGGATAGAGTCGCAATGCACCCATCGGGACCATCAATATTACGGAGAAAAATTTAGACTACCTGAGGTTCTTTTACGCTCACTGACCATGGCACAGTACGCCGGCATCTAGCATGTCGCCTGCATCGAAATGCGACCGCAATGACCGGGTTCGAACCCGCGTCTCTTGGATCAGCAGGCGAGCGCCATCACGTCTGATCCACCGCTGCGGCTAACCAGGGAGTTTGCGCAGACACCATCATTTGGAGCAACTTAAATAAAACGTTATATCTACACAAATTTCTCCCATAAAGTGCGCTTAAATGTTTTTTTTTTTTCTAAGAAAAAAGGTGCATTGTTGTAGGACACTGTTTCTTTTCTTTGGTTTCTTTCTGTCCCCTGATGGCATTCGCTTAGTTAGGTCGTTTGCTGTGCTCCTGTGAAGTACGAATTAAAAAGGTTTCCCTTACTTAATCAGCTTGCCGCATCTTAAATCTAGCCAGATAAAGTAATTCAATGGAGCTCGATGCTACTTTTCTCTACCCATTGGGATGATCGGAAGTTATTCCGATGCTGCATGACAAAACCATACGACGTCTTGGGTGGTCACCACAAACTCACGACAAAGCGCTCCAGTACACCTTCAAGCCGTCTTGACGTTAACGCACCTTGTCTCTGTATCTTAACGCGACATACGTTGCATGGCTCATAACACATACACGAAATTCTTGTAACCTAGAAAATGGAACACTACGACTTTTGTGCGCCTGACAACAATGGTGTTGCGGCAATTCCAGCTTACTCACGGCCAACAGTCTTGCTCATGAAAACGAAGACAGAAATTAGGAAGCCCACGATGAAGAGGATGCATGAAAATAGCAGCGCAGTCCGGAATCCGTCGTCGTCATCGTCGTCACTGCAGTAGAAACGCGTCGCTGTGAGCATGACCGCACGGACGGCGTTGCTTACTGGCTGTCGCAGAAGCCCTTAAGCATTAAGGACTTGCAACGGTGAAGAAGGCGAGTCCTTGGTGTCGGCGTTGTCGTGGTACCACGGTGTGATTGAGAGCTTGCGCCTAATCATCGTCAACAGCCTAACTACGCCACTCGCTGGATAAATACCTTTGTCGTATCTCTCCGACTAACCCTGTCCTGTACCAGCTGCGGCCTTCGTATCCCCACAAACTTCCCGACTCAACTACCAACCGTACTTTTTGCCATCCTCTGCAACGCTTGCCCATATTCGGTAGCGAAATAAATATTCTCTTCAAGTTAGTCACTGCACAATAAGGGAAACCATTCCCACTTCAAGCGCCCAAGGGCTACGGAGCATTTAGGCTGGGCAGTACGCAATGCCAGTGTGCATCGTCTCCTGCATGACTGAGGTTTTATTGCGAAAGCGTCTTCAGGTTCCCATTCAGCGGAAAAGTTGCAGTTGTTGGTGTTGTGTGAAGATAATCAGGATTTATCGAATTGTTGTCACGTCACACATGGAGCTGTGAATGTGAAAAGTAAGTAAAACTTAAAATATATTGCGATTATAAGGCCGCAACGTGACTCAATCGCCTCTATGACACCAAGATCTTAAAGCGAATAATTACGCTGAAATAAAAATTTGGCTAATTAATTAGATGGTAAAAAAAGGTACGGCTTTTGGGCCGCAAGTTATTATCGGTACCCGTAAGCTATCGGTGCATGTTCGTAGGACTTTTTTACAGAGAGGAATTGCGTTTTATTCCGACGGTGTCCTCGTCTGCAAACTGACGCCCAAAAATTGCGCCAGACCGCTGAAAGTGCCCACTAAAGCAAGAGCATAATACCCTTAACGCGGAGCTTAACCTTTACCAGGACTGTTTTGAAAATATGCACAGAAGGCAGCGGGGTAAGCGAGCCTTCGTGCTGGTTACAAATTCTCAACTCTTCTCCACACAGCAGGTCGTCAAGTTTGTGCACGTTTTGAAATATGGGAGAGCACTGTAGGCAAGTGCGCTCGTTGTCCCCGATTGTACCTAGAAATACAGAAAAATGCATTCGCTGTCCTATTCGAGCAGATGAGAAGGAATGGTGTATTATCCAGGCTATTGTCCCAACTGCCCATTGTAGTTCAATGACTCGGATCCGCTGGAAAAAAAAAAGAGTTCTTTTCGGTGAAAAATTGGCGCTGCCGGTCGATCTTAATTTCCAATCATTAAGCGTGTTTCAAAGACAGCACCCTTTCACCGTAAAAATGCGGCTAATGTGTTTATCGCGGAAAGTAAAAAAAAAAGATAAATTCTTCTCTGGAGCACAACTAGGGATTATATCTATCTGTGGTGGCTTTATGTGGCGTCACTGGAGGCAATTTATGCACTCCTAAACTCCTTGTTGCAGCCCATGCAGCAATTATTTAAGGGCAACGTTAGTGAGTCCGGCTAGTCTAGCATCCCATGGCTCCTTAAGAACGCTCGCGGGAAAGCTGTCAAGCAATGACTAAATAACTGCTCTCAAAACACTTGAAGATAACGTTATAATCTGCCACCACTTGCACATGACCCGTTGACAGGAGACTGTTTCGCACTCGGCATGCAGGAGCGCGACAGAGAAGGTGGTGGCTCTTAGAAGGTAGCGAGTGTAGTCTTTTCCCAAATTGTACAGTATAAACAGCACAAATAAGAAAGGGAGAGGTCCGAGTTCCGACAACGGTTCGTAACGCTTACGTCTTTAAAAACCCGCATTGAACGCAGGCCATTTTCTCTGCCCGTTTAGGGGGGGGGGGGGGGGGGGGGCGGGTTGAATAGAAAATGATGGTGTTTGGTTAGAGTCCTACGCTACCCAACCAGACAGGCGCATAATGCTTACTTTGCCTCCATGAATATTAGCAATTTTGGTGCCAATTCTGCGGGCAGTAAGCTGGCCTATTCCACATTGTGTGGCACTGCCAGTACAATACACATATAGCCGTTATAAGCCAGCCAAATAGGGGGCGCTGGGAGGCGACCCTGTCCACCTCGGACCTGGAAGCCCAGCGGGCCGTGGTCCAGAGAGAACTGGCAGCGGCGGCAGCCAATGGCGTCCCGGAATAGGGACTCCCATTCAGCGTAACAACGATCCCCAACTTCAAATCCCAATTGAATACAGTGCAGCAAAAAATGTTTTCTCCGCCTCCTCGGAATGCGGCAACAGGCGGCATAGTCAGCTCAGTCTCAGGCGAGCTGGTCAGAATTTTCAGTCCGGTAGCTTACCTCAAGACCACAGAGTGTTAACGAAGCCTTATGAAACCTTTAGGCCGTTTTGAAATCACCTCCCCTAAGGAGACAAACACTATTGATTGCCTGGTGGTAGCAGGAATGTAATTGAGTAGAACGGGACGCATATGGGCCACATAGGCGTTGTAGAAACTGCGGCCCCCGAGTAATGTGGCTCGGATGATGCCTTTTCAAGCGTTTTGCAAGCGTGGAATTGCAATAGCTATACCTAGAACATCTTTGTCCTAGGGTAGAAATTTTTTTTTGTCCTCATGACCTGATTAGAAACAAAAGCTTCTGACGGCTGGCGAGAAAGCCGCGAATATAATGCCTTTGCAACAGCTGAAAACTGCTGCATTGTTTCAAGTGCAAAGAGGAGAATTGAACTTGGCTTGTATCGACAGACTTCGCATTCAGAATCAGATAAGAAAAACGAAATACAAGCATCACAATCCCCAGCTGTTTCCACAGACTGCATTCAGGCAAAGATATATTTTAAAGCTGGTCTCTGTTCGCTACACCACCATCCATTTCCACATGGGTATCACAGGATTTTAATCGATGCTGGCATAAGAAGTTGCGATATAGTGGCTGGACAAAACTCTTTTGTTACAATTCCATTTTCTGAGAAATAGGTTATTCTTTGGCTCGTGAATAACGCCAAATGAGGACAAATTGCCCAAGCTGTAGTCTTTTTAGCAAGAAAAAATATGATAGAGCGCAGCTCAAGGCCTCCGTAATAACACTTTGGAATGTTTGTTTGTTTGTTTATTGGTTTCTTTCCAATACAAGGAAAAAGCGAAGGGAGAGCTAAAGGCTACTAGCCTGACGAGGCCCTCCCTCCGCATACAGTTTCGGCAACATTACAAAAGAAATTTAAGAAAACAGCACGCACATTTGTAGTTACACTCTACACAGTTCTATGTCATAGAGGATCTAGTACATATCACTGCACACAAATATATAAAACAGATTTCTTGTCGTAGATGTTACAGAACGGGGAAAAAAAAACATATGAACACAAATGCAAAGGTCAATCATCGTGGCGAACAATGTACATGTGAAAAGGAGGAAAAAAACAGAAAAAGGCGACATCCAACACACAGTAAAAGAGCACTGTTTTACAAACAAACGCTACATATGGCTTAAAGAGAGAAGTCACTGGTAGCGAATTTCTTTCTCGATAACCATTGTTTTGAACGTTTTTTTCTTAATCGATTTGTTGAGGTCGACATCATCTGGAAGTTTATTTAGAAGCACCGGAATTTGGTAATTTAAATGTTGTTTTCCATAATTCGTGCGTGTTCGAGGCTTTCTGCGCTCTTGCGTTCGAAGGGCGAGCGTGTGTGTTTCAGCGGGACTGCTAAATGCGTGTAGTTTATGTTTTTGTACATACTGCAATAACTTGAAGCAATAAATTTCATCAGCTCTTAGCAGAGAATACTTTACAAACAGTGGACCTGTTGCTAAGTCTTGTGGGTGTCCTGCATATCGTTCAAGTAAGCGAAGTACACGCTTCTGAAACTTTAGTATTCGGAGGTAGTTTCTACTAGAGGTTGTACCCCAAACCAAAATGCAGTATGAAAGTCTGGAATAAAAGAGAGTATAATAAAGAGAAACTTTAAGCCACAAAGGTATAAGTGAACTTATTCTATACAAGCAGCCGAGCGATCTACTGAGCTCCAGAGCAAGATTATCAATGTGGGTGTTCCAAGACAAATTTTCTTGGAACCATACTCCCAGAAATTTTTGCTTCACCTCTTGTTTTAACTGAGTGCCCCGAAAGGTAATATGAATATCATTCTTCATTGGCTTGTTAATCGGAGCGAATATAATATATTTGGTTTTATTAGTATTCAACAATAACCTGTTGGCATGTAACCAGTCAGAAAGTGACTCCATATACTTATTAACAATCTCCTGAAGCTCTGTAAGGGTACGAGCAGTGAAGAAAATATTCGTGTCATCTGCGTACATTATTAGTTTAGGGGAATTATAGATGCTACAGAGATCATTAATATAGACTAAGAATAATAGCGGTCCAAGAATAGAGCCTTGAGGAACACCTTGTTTAATTACTATTTTTGTAGTCGTTCCTTGGTGGACACTTACATATTGAAGCCTATTGCTTAAGTAACTCTCTATCAGTTTAAGGACGACGCCGCGAACACCGTATCTTTTTAGTTTAATTAATAGCACATCGTGACACACTGAGTCAAAAGCTTTTCGTAGATCTACAAACAGTCCTAGCGTGTAAAGCCTGTGCTCAAAGTTATGTATAATATTGTAACGTGCTTCCATAGAACCTCGACGGAAGAAGCAGAAGATGAAGGACCAGCAGAGAGAAAGGAAGAGAAAGAGCTGAAGGACGCTGGTAGGCTTCCTGCTTCCATCCTGCTCCGACCGATCCCCTCTGTGAATATTCCCCCGTGCGTGCTAAGCACGTAACAGTTTGGTGGAGGTGCCGGGTATCGACCACGGAGCATTCCATCTACCGAAGGAGCCGTAGACTCGCAGGCTTCCCACCACTGCCATCGGACATGCCTGGAGACGACAATGCCGAGCAACCCGGGACATCCACAGCGAACAACTGGCCACATTACCGAGAGCCCCGCACATTTTTTGGAAAACCTGAAGAGGACGTTGACGAGTGGCTGAAACACTACGAGCGGGTGAGCAAATACAATCGCTGGAACGCTGCTACCAAACTGGCTAACGTGGTGTTTTTCCTTGCCGCCACTGCGCTTGACTGGTTCGACAATCATGAGGATACACTGAGTTCATGGGCAACCTTTACGACCGAAATCAAGAAAAATTTTGGGGATGAATCGGCAACAAAGAAGCGTGCGGAACAGACATTGCTTCACCGCGCGCAAGTACCCGGAGAAACTTGCACGGCATACATCGAAGCCATCTTAAAGTTATGCAAGCTAGTTAACTCCAGTATGCTTGAAGAAGACAAAGTCGGCCACCTTCTAAAAGGAATTGCGGAAGATGTTTACAATTTCCTGATTAGTAAAGAGAGCCTGAGCACCACCGCTGACGTTATAAAACATTGCAGAACATTTGAAGCTCTTAAGCTGCGTCGAATTACCCCTAAATTCGGAAGATTGGCCAATGTCACCTCTATAGCCAGTGTTGAAGCCTGTCCTCCAAATTCTATGGCTGATATGATTCGAGAGATTGTGCGCGAGGAATTGTCCAGATCCCGGGACACCTTCTGCCGCACAGAATATCTGCGGCACAGTTCTGCACCGGAGGAAGATGTTGCCGCCCTGTCGACTCCGTGGGCTCAACCTAACGGCACTTTGCCCATGGACGATCGGAACATTGCCCAACGTTATGGTCACCAGCCGGCGGAAAGGAGGCCCACCTACTCAGAAGACGTTGTTCGTCAGCAGCGAGATCCTGGCTCCAGCCAACGTCGCGACTTTGTTCGCCAGGACTTTTATGGCGGTCGCTGGCGCTCTCAACCTTTGTGCTACCGGTGTGGCATTGCAGGGCATATCGCTAGATATTGCCGCCGTCGTTTCCCGACTTCTCAAGACTGCCAACCCCCAGCGCCTACTTACGGACAAGTGCACACCGCGCAGCAGCGACCCTCAGCGTCCGCTTGGGACCCATACCGTCCGAGCACTTTGCGGAGTTCATCACCTGCATCAGACCGCAGTGTGACGCCGCCACCTCAGCGCCAACGGCGGTCACCTTCTCCTCGACGTCGTGCATCCCCTCCGCCTCCGGGAAACTAGGAGGCGCGGCCAATGGAGGTGAGGCCGCCGGCGAGTCGATGACGTCCAATATACCTCTGCCCGTGTTTATGTTGAAGAACAAACTGGAAGTGTTTATTGATGGTGTGAAAACAATGGCTCTTGTGGACACTGGTGCTACCGTATCCGTTATGAGTTTGAGGTTTAAGAACCGTTTAGGTAGGAAAGTTATGCTTAGTGGTGACCGTGCAGCGTTATTTCGTGGTGTCGGTGGTGAACCTTTGGTTCCACTTGGTGTGTGTGCTTCAGATGTTGTTATTGGTGGTCTAACGTTTAGAACAGAATTCGCAGTGCTACCACGGTCAACGCATGATGTGATTCTTGGAATTGATTTTCTGCAAGAGTGTGGTGCAACTTTAGACTGTCGTACGGGAGAAATTGCTTTGAATTCTTCACTACTTTCAGCTCTTGTGGATAACTCGACACCGGATTTTGGAGCATTTGCGGTGGAAGAAGACACTATTGTACCAGCTTTCTCCGCAGCATTCGTGCGGGTTTCCTCTATTCACAAACAGTGCGAATCTTTTGAAGCTGTGGTAGAGCCTACGACACTCGCCTGCTCTAAGAAGAGTATCGTCGTGCCTCGTTGCGTCGTTCCCGTGGTGAGAGGCCGTGCTGAGCTGTGGACAGTGAACCACTCTGAAGAGCCAGCTGTGTTGCCCCGGGGCCTCAAACTCGCCCGTTTCGAGGAAGGTGTGTCAGGTTCCGTCGCGACGTTAACCAACTCTGTCAGTGAGCAGCACGTGAAAAGAGATATGGAGACCCAAGTTAAGGCTATGATTAATCAGGCTCTTCCCACAACCGAGCGTCGCACTCTAGTGGAACTCCTTCTGAAGCACGTGTTCGTGTTCGACTTTGCCAAAGACGATTCTACACCACCGCCTACCAGTCGTATTCATCACACGATCAACACCGGCTCCGCACCTCCTATACGCCAGAAGCCCTATCGAGTCTCAGCCACTGAACGTAAGTTAATAGATGACCAAGTTCAAGAGATGCTAAAGCGAGGCATAATTCGAGAGTCTTCAAGTCCTTGGGCAGCTCCAGTTATCCTTGTTAAGAAAAAAGATGGCACATGGAGGTTCTGTGTTGACTACCGTCGCTTAAATACGGCCACGAAGAAGGACGTCTACCCGCTTCCACGTATAGATGACGCAATTGATTGTCTGCACTCCGCTTCATACTTTTCTTCTATTGATTTGAGATCCGGCTACTGGCAAATCCCCATGCACGCTGCAGATAGGGAAAAAACGGCATTCATAACACCAGACGGACTTTACGAGTTTAACGTTATGCCTTTCGGATTATGTAACGCACCTGCAACATTCGAGCGGTTCATGGATACAATCCTGCGTGGCCTTAAGTGGCAAATTTGTTTATGTTATTTGGACGACGTTGTAATTTTTGGCAAAACGTTTAGTGAGCACAACAGCCGCCTGGATATTGTGCTTGATTGCATGGAACGAGCTGGCCTTATCCTCAATTCCAAGAAATGTCATTTTGGGAACCGTGAAACAATTGTTCTTGGTCATTTAGTTGATAAAGAAGGTGTTCGACCAGATCCAAAGAAAATTGAAGCTGTCAAAAGTTTTACGGTGCCTCAATCAGTGAAAGAGCTGCAGAGTTTTTTAGGGCTCTGCTCGTACTTTCGACGCTTTATAGCTAGGTTTGCGGACATCGCTTACCCACTGACGTGTTTGCTGCATAAAGATGCACCGTTCAATTGGACCAGCGCTCCAGAATTTCGCTTCTGGAGGAGCACGCATGCTTCTTGTCGTACCCGAAAACCTACGCATCACAGTTCTTGAAATGATGCACGACGACGCCACGTCTGGGCACTTGGGAGTGACACGCACACTCCACCGCACACAGCAACGATTTTACTGGCCTAACATGCGTTCAACCATCCAGCACTATGTAGCCAGCTGTGTGCAATGCCAGCGCTTTAAGCTGCCGACTTCAAGTCCACCTGGCAAACTGCGGCCAATCACACCTCCAACAGCCCCGTTTGAGCAAGTTGGCATTGACCTCCTTGGACCTTTCCCACGGTCCTCGAAAGGAAATCGATGGATTCTTGTGTGCGTAGACCACTTAACCCGTTATTGTGAGACAGCCGCGATACCAGCTGCTACTGCGTCTGAAGTATCTAACTTCTTACTTCGTTTCGTCATTCTTCGGCACGGCCCTCCTGCAGTTCTCATTAGCGACCGTGGACGCCAATTTACAGCGGACGTTGTTGAAGAACTTCTCCGCCTCAGCAGCTGCAGTTTTCGCCACTCCACGCCATATCATCCCCAAACGAACGGTGTGGTAGAACGCACTAATCGGACGCTCACCACCATGCTTGCTATGTACGTCGCTGCAGATCATAAAGACTGGGATGGCGTCCTCCCGTTCGTTACTCATGCATACAACACAGCGCAACATGAGACAACTGGCTACAGCCCCTTTTACCTGCTCTATGCTCGCTCGCCTCGCTGTGGCCTTGACACCATTCTACCATTTTTCATCCACGACGAACCTTCTCTTGCGACCACACTCTGCAGAGCTGAAGAAGCTCGCCAGCTTGCCCGCGTTCGAATTTTATCTTCGCAAGAGCGTTCCAAGAACCGCTACGACGTCCAACACCAAGAAGTTTCTTATGTTCCTGGTGACATTGTGTGGTTGTGGACCCCTCTACGCAAGCGTGGTCTGTGTCAGAAACTGCTATCCCACTACACTGGACCGTTTGTTGTGTCGGAGTGCATTAGTGACGTTAATTACGTTATATCACGACTAACTGCTAGTGGTCGACGGTCACGCCAGTCTCAGGTGGTGCATGTAGCCCGCCTCAAGCGATTCCATCCCAGACGGTCTATTTAACTCGCCCGACGGGCTTCGTCTGCGAAGAGGGAAATGTAACGTGCTTCCATAGAACCTCGACGGAAGAAGCAGAAGATGAAGGACCAGCAGAGAGAAAGGAAGAGAAAGAGCTGAAGGACGCTGGTAGGCTTCCTGCTTCCATCCTGCTCCGACCGATCCCCTCTGTGAATATTCCCCCGTGCGTGCTAAGCACGTAACAATATCATGCTTCATACTGAGAAGCGCGTCCTCGGTAGATTTTCCTTTTTGAAATCCGAACTGCATGTCACTTATTACCCCATATTTCGCAAAGAATTTTTCTAGTCTTATATTTATGACCCCTTCAAATACTTTCGATAGAACAGGCAGGACCGAGATTGGCCTATAGTTGCTTATGTCTCCTTCAGCACCACCCTTGTGAATAGGACAGATGCGAGCTATCTTGAGCGAGTCAGGGAAGATTCCAGTCTCAAACATTTTATTTATTATGTCTGCTAAGATGGGGGATAGGATTTCAGACACATGTTTAATTGGCATTGCTTTAATTTCATCAGAACCAGAAGCAACATCATTTCTAATCCCATTGATAAGTTTGTTGATTTCGTGAGGAGTCACTGGTGCGAGAACCATAGAGTTCACTATCGTCACGCTGTTATCAACCAAGTTTTGCTCTTCATCATTTTCCTGCTCGTACACTGCGCTCGTTGCAAAATAGGCGTTGAGGGCGGTGGCCGCTTCAAGACCGGTTAGTGTGCCTGTGGGTGTGACTATTTTTAGTACGGTACATTGTTCTTTCTTCCCAGTTAGATTTTTTACTTCATTCCATATTTTCCTAGGATCCTTACCTATTTTGGCAAAAACCTGTTCATAATATTCTACCTTAGCATTTTTAATTTCACTGCTCAGTTTATTTCTATACTGTTTGAAAGTGATTAGAGCATCTTCTTCTCGCGTTTTTAAAAACATATGAAACAAACGGTTCTTTTTTGTTATTTTCTTTAATAAGGAGTTGTTAATCCAGGGCTTCCGTATTCTTTTACATCTTGGCCTACTCAGTTCCGTTGGAAACGCTTGATTGTAGCATGCAATAAGTTTATCAAGAAAAATATTGTACGCCTTACTAGGGTCGTCTTCTTTTAATACGCATGCCCAGTCAACGGTAGCAACCAGAACGCGAAAGAGTTTCAATGACTGATCATTTATGCTGCGGATGATCTTCTTTGGTACATGACTACGTTTACCACGCAAAGAGGGAATAAGACAAAAAGCTGGAAGGTGATCACTAATTCCTAGCGTCAGCAATCCAGCAGCACAATTCGGTGGGTGTATGTTCGTAATACATACATCAAGCAAAGATGCAGTATTGGGTGTCACTCTTGTTGCTTCGACGATAGTGTTTACGCATGCGTAAGATGTGACTAATTCTGTGAGTTGTCTTGAAGGGGCATCATGCGATAGCATATCTATGTTGACGTCACCCATTATCACGAAAGACAGACCAGTACAAGTAAGGTGTCGCAGTAGACCGTCTAGGAACTCGAAGAAATTTGTTTTGTTGCCTGCGGGTAGCCTATAGATAACGGCAGCTACATTATTTTCCACACGTATGGTAAGGCACTCAACATCATTGTTAACGACAGAAAAATCACGCAAAACTTCATGTGACATGGGTCGTTTGATGTACGCGGCTACGCCATCGCCCTTCCATGCGACCTAACAGCACCTTGATAAGCATAGTTTTGAAAGAATTGAGGTTGTTCTTCAACTCTTAACCACGTTGATGTGAATAACATCAAATCAAATTCAACGGACAATGAAGTGAAAAAGTGGCGTAATTCTTCTTGTTTGTTTCTTATACTGCGCACGTTCAAGTGGAACACTCGCAACTGGTTCTGAGTAGTCTCTGCCAAAGAATTGAAGGTGTTTATAGTATAGTAGTGAGAAGAGTTTAAAGCTGCCATATTCTAGCTTGTTGCTATTTCTGGCATGTGGTTAATCACTTCACTCAGTTTCGCGGGACATTTTTTCCAGGTCACTCGTAGCGTTTATCCGCAAAGTTGCAGACTGTTCATCCCTTCGAGTAAAGATTTTGCCACCGTTTGTCCACACAAACTTCCAGCCTACTTCACGCTTTTTCTTTGTCGCCGCACCGAGAAGCTGCTTACCATGACGGGTAAGATGCTCATTCACGAAGACTGGCTCAGATTCTTCAAAACCAAGTTTTGTAGTGTTAATCCGGATTTTTCTGGCCTTCTGAAGGACAGCATTGCGTTTTGTGCGTCGGACAAAACGAACGATGATATTTGTCTCATCATGTCTTGCAGTCGGCACTCTGTGGCATGCATCAATGTCGGCATCGGCAATTTCTTCATCCACAAGCGCACCAATCTTTTTAATTATGGTCACTGGCTCGCCATCAAGTGGCACTCCCTTAATTTCGAGGTTATTTCCCCTCTGGTATTGCTCCAGCTCCTCGATGCGGCGTGACAGTCGCGCATTGTCAGCTTTAAGATCGTTATTTTCTTGAAGCAGATTCTGAATGTCATCTTTTAGTGTCTTTAGGTCCTGAATGTCTTCTTTAAGTGTCTTTACATCTTGCAAGCTATCTTTGATTGCCCTGAGCTCAGCTCTCAGCTCCCGCCGCAAGTCCTCAATCGCTTTAGCCGTCTCCCCTGGCATAATAAATCGATGCAAAAGTAAACAAAAATTTACAACAAATAAATCAGCAGCAAACTAGGCCACATGTACATTCGGCAGGTGCGTTCGGCAGCGGTGCACTGGTATTGTTTTGGGATAGCAAAGGACAATGCTTACCTGCAAAGAGCAGATATGAATCTCAGTGACGTTGAACACAGGTGCGCCGCTGCCGAACTGCCGTGAGGAAGGATTCGGCGATCCCTTTTAAGCCCAGCAGAAGATGCTTGCAGCCCTCTGTCGTCGCAAAACCAATGCTTGCGGTTAACAGCCGATGTCTGGGGGGCGTCAGTCTTGCCTTCGCGTCGATCCCGGCAGTGCGGTCTGTGCTGGCTGATAGCAATCTTCTACGGCTTCTGCGATGAAAAAACTGCAAAGAGCAGATATGAATCTCAGTGACGTTGAACACAGGTGCACCGCTGCCGAACTGCCGTGAGGAAGGATTCGGCGATCCCTTTTAAGCCCAGCAGAAGATGCTTGCAGCCCTCTGTCGTCGCAAAACCAATGCTTGCGGTTAACAGCCGATGTCTGGGGGGCGTCAGTCTTGCCTTCGCGTCGATCCCGGCAGTGCGGTCTGTGCTGGCTGATAGCAATCTTCTACGGCTTCTGCGATGAAAAAACTGCAAAGAGCAGATATGAATCTCAGTGACGTTGAACACAGGTGCACCGCTGCCGAACTGCCGTGAGGAAGGATTCGGCGATCCCTTTTAAGCCCAGCAGAAGATGCTTGCAGCCCTCTGTCGTCGCAAAACCAATGCTTGCGGTTAACAGCCGATGTCTGGGGGGCGTCAGTCTTGCCTTCGCGTCGATCCCGGCAGTGCGGTCTGTGCTGGCTGATAGCAATCTTCTACGGCTTCTGCGATGAAAAAACTGCAAAGAGCAGATATGAATCTCAGTGACGTTGAACACAGGTGCACCGCTGCCGAACATGTAGAGTGTGTAATACAGATCAAAAAAGAAATCTGACCTCTTCTCAGAGAAACTGGTTGAGACTGGAATGAATTCGTTCACTAAACTATACCAGTGACGCAGGGAATAACCTGGAAATTGATATCCAAAAAATGTCAATTTGATGTGCTAGGCAGGAATGGGTTAGGGCAAAAAGAGACCGATAATTTCTTTTCTGAAGCGTTTTCCCTAACAATCAGCAAAATATAGTTATGAATGAAGGAGGCAGTGTGTTCATGAGTGCTTAGTAATTGACAAAAAGTTTAGTGTGCGTTTTCTGGTTTTAAAAGGCAGTTTAATAGAGATGCAGTGATGTCTTCTGGATTGCTCGGATTCATTAGCGTATTCATTCGCTCATTCATTTACTTTGGCTCATTTACCAATGACTTAGCTCATTTTGACTTAGCTGACTTAGCTCATGACTCAGCTCATTTTTAATTTAGCTGATTTACCAATGACCTCAAATAAACACTGCAGTTTCCGGTAATGATTTTCACGAAAACAGAGGAAACGTTTAAGAGATTTTCATGAATGTCTATGCAGTGTGTGAAAGAGTTTGCGGTCAGTCAGCTCTCGAGACAGCCTAGTAAAGGGACAATGCATTAATTTAAATAATGTGGTAACTAAATAAAGATCAACCATTTTAGGGATGTAAGCACGACCTTTAAAAATCAATAAAATTACCTCCATGTTTTGCGTGTCTACAGCTTTACAGAAAACAGTGGTTTCCTTACCTTTGCCTCGTTTCTGAAAAAAAAAGTAATTCCAGCAAGACGAGAATTCTGAGAGCGCTTGCTCAAGTGCAGAAAGAAAACAAGAAGACCGATGGCCGTCGAGTCTACTAGGACGGTAAAATAACTCCTTTTGGCCGTGGTCAGTTGGCGGTCCTTTAGGGACTCGAATAACTTTAATTGCTTTCAGAAATCATCTTCAGAGATTACCAGTAGGAGTGCCAAAACGAAAAAAGCATTGGAGGGCTATTTTTGTTCGTTCCTCGCAAAACGCAACTGTCAGATATATGAAGTGTTCCGCTGCCACAAATTTTTGATGACCTAATTTTCGCAGAATTCAACAGTTGCATAACAATCCACAGTTACTACCGCTGCGAAACAAACAAACATCAACATCAAGTACATCATCATCAAGTACATCAAGTACATCATCAAGTACATCATCATCAAACATCAAGTACATCATGTGTCATCACTTGCGAAGTATTTATTTCCGGCTGCCTCACTTCCATTCTTAGGTCCATGTGGGAGCTGAGAGACAGACATTTACCACAACTGTTGTAGTAAAAAGGACAAAAGACTAAGCATACGGCCGAGAAAGGGGGGCATTTTCTTGATTCGATGGGCTGCCTTTTACAGCCGCTTTCCAAACTCTCATCATGTTAACATGCCGATTAGTGCCGCCCAATCATTGGCGACTACGTAGCTCTGTCTTCAGATAATCTAAAGGGGCATAAATGCAATCACATTAGGCTTCACTCACTGTAATCAAATTACCACTGCGCAGTTTTTCCGCCGAGGAGACGACTGAGCTAAATTCTAGAGCATAGCAAGGAGCTTGGGTTTTCCATTCGGCAGTGTTAGTTTTTCAAAATGGAAGGTGGCCTTCAGTTCCTTCAGTCTAGGGGTCGTCTTAGGTTGAAACAGGGGTGATTACCGTTCTGGAAAGGAGACTAATCACTTCAGGATTTAAGTAGGAGTGGTAATTACTGTTTTAAACCTTTTGGAAAGCACATGCTGCCTTCTTCTTGCATTCATTCGTAGTATATATCCGCATAGATGGATAGAGAACTCAAAGCTTCAGGGAATTAACAAAAGCTGGCATCTAGAGGCTTGAATTCAAAAGAAACAACATGGAAGTTTCAGAAAGGCTAAGGAGTCGATGCTTTTAACAGCGGTAATGTTCGGGCACATTGGGCAGCCGGCGGACGTCCTCCAGACAGTAATTAATTATTCTTGCCATGCACTGCTAAGATGTCCCCAGTGACAAGTAGGCGTGGGCATCGGGGAGGGCTAACCTAGATCCAGAATTGGCCTGCCTCGATGACTACGAGGCGTTCAGCCCGCGCATATTTTGGTGCAGTCGTTTTTATCATTTCGCTTGCGAGCTGTAGGGAACACGCACCAGGTGCTTCAAATCAACGTAAATATTCAAGTCAGGCATTCATTGCGACTCATATGCGAACGAAACGATCGGAACCTATTCTATGCTCAAGGTAGAAGCATTCCAAAGACGCCATTTGAGCAACATTGCTGAAACCCATGCAACTTATATGGCCACGCCATGCGTCGCTTTTCCTATGGCGCAGACTAATCCTTTATTGACGTTTGTAAAACCTGAACGGCAAGTATGGCTAGCTATCGTAAAATTTTATGGCAAAACGAAATGTTTACCTGTTGGGTAGACGACTGCGGTTATTAATGGCGTCTTTGTATCTGCATTATGGTGACTCCTCCACCATAAATGCACTGCGACGCCCGGCCGCCGCTGTTAATATCTCTACGCCGGAAAAACGGCTGCATGAAGTGTCACATTGACGCAACCGTGGCACCATGTACCTTATCCTAACGACTTCGAGGGTGCCAAAGGTAAGAGGAGGAACTGCACCTCATGCGGTGAACTATCAGACACAGTTTGGGACCGTTGTGAATGCAGAAGTGTGCACTATACAAAAAACGGTTAATCATTAGAAAATTAGCCCTTAAAGTTACCATATATTAGCTCTTAGCATTTTCGGCTTATACTCTACACTGTGCATAGAGCTGATTCTCTGGGTGGCCGGGCAGATAAAATGGATATTTTAGGTGTACTTACCCCTATGTACCTCAGGCAACTCGTCTGTAAAAGAGGAAACGCGCACTATAGGGGACAATCCAGGTTATTCAAGGGGGACACTGCCCGAACCTTTCCCTTAAATGGATGGAGGGGAGTGGGTTTACTTCACCTCATGCGCAACCTAGACTCTTCAATTTTGCTCTGAAAGATTCGAAGTTTCTTCAGTTCTTTCAAACACAACTGTTGGTTGCATTCAGCTGCATTATGGCGCAGGAAACACCACCACGAGCGTTGTTACTATTACTCAAGTTTTACACACGCGCAATCTGAGCAGCAAGAAACCCAGTGGAGATATTACGGTCATATTCATGCTTTACTGATGCTCAAAGCCCTTATAAAACATAAAATAAGTAAAAATGTGGCGTAACTAGCGAGTTGTTTTGGCACGTTAAAACCTTCTATAGAGCGGCGTTCGTCGCATAGAGTAGAAAATTCAGGAGCAAGATCTAAATTGAAGTGTCCATGATGGTCCTCAGATATTTCCTTATAACAGGCTTATAGACACCGCATTTTGTGACTTCCACTGTCTCTACATCTTATGGACAATAGTAAGAAAACGTCAGGCCTGTCAGACCGCTTCACGTTCATGGACATCACAAAGCGCAACATGATTATGGTGCTGCCGGAAAATTTACATTCAGTCAGTGCACCGACTATTAATGCGAGAGCATTACGTGGTTGTTTTGACTCCCGAAGAGTCCGCAAAATGGGCCGCCGGAAGCTGCTCCCCTGTGACGTCACTGGGGTCTTCCTTCACCAATTCTGATAGCCATAGTGGCAGTCAGTGATATCGATGATGATGACGATGATAGTGCTGATGATATTAATGATCGCAATAGCAATAGCAAAAAGGTTGTGGGTTCCAGTCCTGCAAAGGTCGCGGATTTGAGTCCCATGAAGGTCGAGAGTTCGAGCCCCATGAAGTTCGTGGGAAATGAAAAAGGGAGGGAAAAGACAGGAAAGGGAAAGGCGTTCGCATTTCCGCTTTTAAGCAGACGTGCAATCCTGAAATATAATGTATTAACGCGACGGGTTACGGAGCTCGTGTCGGAGAAAAGCCGGTGTCGCTGTTGTTAGCGTTGTTGGCATTACAACACGACAACCTCCAAAAAAAAAAAAATGCGGAGATAGGGAGAATTGAACCCCGGTCTTCCAGGCTGCGAGGCCAGCACGCACAAAACACTCTATGAAGGCTCGTTGGTTTGGATTAAATGAAACTGAACTACTGAATGCGTCGTGGTCTTTAATTTCGTGACGTGTGCTGCAACACACTGTCTCGTTCCGCTCTTACAGGCGAAGCTTAAGAGCCGTCGATTTTTTTGTCAACTTGAAGGCTGAAATCTTAACGCGACACCATTCAATTTTGACACAGCTGGCGTATATTTCTGAGAGCGCGCTTCCACCAACATTCCCTCAAATCACGTGCTCTGAGTAGCGCTTTCAGTTTGCCTTTCCGTATGACTTTTTATGCTTACATGTTCCTCCCCACTACCGCGTTCTCCCGAATGGTCATCAGTGCTATGGGGCCCTTCATTAAAAAAAAAAAAAAGTAGCTGCGGTTTAATCTATGGTTCAACCTGGTGAGAAGGGAAAGAAACCCCTGACTCTTTGTTGCTGGTTAGACGTACCGCGTGAAGTACTTTCTGCTGTTTCTTCTCAGTAGCACTCTTCCATCGTTGCTCGACGCGTGCCGCACGTTCTTCTGTCTCTCCGGCACAGCGATTCTTCCTAGCCTCATTGCAACGTTGAAGTTTCGCTTTCCGGCACGCTATCACGGCAGGACGTTCTTTCTCCTCCATTCCAAAAACGGTTTCTACACCCACCGGCTTGCCGTTGGTATATACAGCTCTCCAATGACGTCACAGACGCTGGCTCCGCCCCCGAATGGTGAAATCAAGCACACTCACGCTCGCTCTCTCTCTCTCACGCACGCACATACACGACTGTCAAAGAATGTCTACCAAACACGTGTCTGTAAGAAACACTAAAAATGTTTTGCCCTGCGCGCACCAGAAGCCGCATCCCTCTAGGGACTAAGGACATACTACATGGTCCACGTGACGGATCTTGTCAACGCGCAGCTTATCGCTGCTCAAAGCCACGTGCCACAAGGTAGAACTCTTGTACGAGTTAGTTCGTACAAGAGATTTACTAAAGAAACAGGACGGGCGCCACTTCTGTGATTTTCTGTGCTTCCTTTGTCCTCGTCTTTCGCGCCATCTTCTTTTGTAAATCACAAGGTAGGAGCGACGAGAAGTAGAAGCGTTTCCCCGAATTGCTGGTTATTATGTCGAAAGGACAATGACGTTTACTGAAGCATATTCCTGATCTCGTCACTTCCCAACCAACACAGCGAATATGCACAGCACTATATTTAAATACTTAAGGAACTGGTGATGAAGACGCCATTCGAAGAGATGTGCAAATACTGGCTTGACACATTCATACTTAGGAAAATTATGAAAAGTGGCAAAAGAAACCCTTGGATAACAAACATATCTTGCATCTAACAAGGAAATTAAAGCATCTTAAAGGAGCCAGCGCCTGCCACGGCGTTAATCAAGCTAAGCAATCTGAACTTAGCAGTGCTGTCAATAAAAGCAAAGAACACTATTTCAAGCGTAATTTGCAGTATTTTACACATGCTGCACCAAAATAAATTTTGAAATTATTTGCCGAAAAAGAGCAAATGTAGCGATCAAATAGTGCATGACGGGGCTTCCTTGTTGACAAATCAATCATTGCTGCTGAATTTAATCACAGTGTACTTTCTCCGTATACCTCATATGAGCGCCATGGTGGTGCAGCATGCGTAGCCGTCACTGACATTGTATTGCCTTCCGGTGTATTTGCTATGTTGCTAATCCTGAGGACAAAGACGTCCCCTGGACCTGACGAAATACCCAACAGTTTTTACGTCATGTTGAAGCATTAACTAAATCTCTGGTTATAGTTTTTGATGCCTCCTTATTATCTAATAGCCTTCCGAAAGGAGAACAGCACGCGTTTTGCAGGTGTTTAATAAAGGAGGCGCTTTTGCTATCTTCTAATTATCATCCCATTTGTATTGCTTCTAGCTGCTGTAAACTAACTGAACATATTATGGCCAATTAAATAACCAAGTTCCTAAATGCGAATAACGCACTGTGTTCTTTTCAGCACGGTTTTAGGAAGGCTTTTTCTACAGTGACAATTTACTTCTGTAATCCATAGCAATGCAAGCGTTTTCAATAAGTCAGGCCACATGGATGTTATCTTTCTAGATTTTAGTAAAGCATATGACCTCGTTTCACACCCGAAGGTAATTCTTGAAGTTCATTTGACTGACCTTGCGAACTTCATAATAAACTGGGTATCTGCTTTCCTCACTAAGCGAACCCAATCTGCTTTATTGATGATAACATCTCTGACTAGCTTGCCTTAACTTCAGGAGTCCCACAAGGTGCGTGCAGGGGCCAGTGTTGTTTACAATATATATTAATGAAACTTTAAATGAAATAGCTGCCCCTGTTCAAATTAGGCTCTCTTTAATTGAGAGCGTGCTGTTCATGTGGCATGCGGTGTGATCCGCGCTCGCGGTGTGATGCTCGCGGTGGGATCCGCTCTCAAAAAACACACTGCTCCCATTCACCTCGTCATATTCCAAGCTGTCCAAACGTGACATTGTCAGGGCCGTTAGGAGCACAATCGGCAGGCCCTGTGAGCATGAAGTTTGCTCGACTCTCCGCGCCCAGGGGCAAGGGCTGGAATCGGCAGGGTTACTGACCCAACTGTTGCGGAACATCGCGGAAGTTTTGTTGGGAGGACTTCGAGGCAGCTGTTCTACGAGGGCGAGATGCGGTGCTGGGTGAAGACGGCGGTAATCACATATGCACTTCCGTTCTCGCATAGGCTAAAGAAGAATGTAAGCCAAGCAGGAGTGTGTCTTGCATTATCGGCCCCGAATAAGCTCTGTCAGCTTTGCCGCAAGGTTAACGTCACCAATAACAGAAAAGTGGAGAGCCCTAAAGAGCATAAGGACCACTTCATTGCATGCTGCACCAGAGTCATCTACAAGATCCTCCTCTCGTGCGCCAGGTGTTAAGTGGGCTATATGAGCCGTCGCATAAATGGCCGGTTGCTGGAACAAAACAACGATCTCCCAACTAGAACCGGAAATAATATGGCCGTACACTCTGCGTTATGCGAAAGCTGCTGCCCGTACTTTCACCGGTGCAGTATATTAAGGCGCTACAAAGAAAAATGCACCCGCGAAATTTACGAGGCGTTGCGCATTCAACAGATTGTGCAGGCCTGTGTCAGCACCCCGTTTATCGCACTGCGCCAACAGTAGCTTGCCTTCCTTGGTGACCACTTTCATCCGCATTGATCCGTCTTGCTGTGCCTTTGCATTGCCGTCATTCCCTAATCTAATGCGCAGTGATTATCCTTTTTTGTTTGTTTTTCTTTGTACGTTTTCTTCCCGGATGAGCTCCGCTCGAAAGCGTAATCTTCCGTATTAAAATGACTCCTTTCATTCTTGTCTACAGATTGTCAGCAGCCCGTATCGTGCTCTTTGTTTTTCTTTTACTGACTATAAGTTCATTCTGCCTGAAATAAACGGCGGTTGATAGTCAGCGCTCGTGTTGTCTCGTTCTCTCTTCATGTCTTTGTGTCTTGCACTCTTTATCGTTTGTGACTTCGTGCACAACTAGCCCGCCAACATGCCATCCATAACTAATAAACCTAAATGGAAAAGACAAGTTTCTAACGTATGTGTATCTTCGTTTCAAAATCTATCTTTTCTACGACAAAAAAACTAAAGCAAACTCCACCGGATGTAAGGTTTTCAGCGTGTTCATAAGTCATAATAACTAAGCCTGAATATCTTTCCACTCTTTGGGACCCCTACACAAAACGTATCGTTAACACACTCGGAAGGATCTGACGCAAAGCTGTTCATTTTATTTTTGCAAAATATCGAAGAAGGGATTCGTCAACTGACCTTATGAAGAAGCATAATATTCCAGCACTCCAACAGCGAATGCCTTGATGCAGGCCAACCCATTGCTTCTCCACTAATCCGCGAGGGGCTGACGAGACGCAGCACTTTGCCATGGCTGCACGTAGCCTATCTTCTTCGTATCTGCCTTCCACAGAAGTGTTCCTTCTCCACCGTACACCTCAACCTACTTCACTAGTTTTGCTCCTCGTTCTTGTTTCGTCTTAGTTCCTTGGACCACATCTCAAATCCACCCATCGCACTGGCACGGTGCTCATGCACTTGCTGGGGCAGCACGCCTATTTTCTGACTGCAGTGGAGCGTGAAGCTATTGAAAAGCAAATGATTTGAAAGGCAGCGTACACACCCCTGGCTCTCTTATGTTCCCAATTTTTTCTCCAATGCGTCGTTGTTTCTCCATCGCGCGCTCTCTAAATTCGTGATTCCCATCTCGCAATGCGTGATATTCGTTCCTGCAGCAGCTACAGCTCAGATGGCTGCAAATACTTTTTGTTATTCGTCCACGCTTGCATTCGCGATTGTTGCCAAGGTCACCTTTAAGGTGGATACATCGGACTTTGTAAGACGTGCACTCAATTCCGGCTGCGTTAGTTTTGGTACAGCATGCACAACCTCGTCCTCAAGTACGTGCACTAGTGCGCTGGCTTTCAAAGTTCAGCTTGAGAGTTGCGGCCGCTACTTTTCCAGGCAGGTCCCGTCATCCGCGTAGACTTTTTCTTAACCGCCGCCTTGCTGTCGCCTCAGGTGATGATCTCCTGAAGTCTGCTGAATGCGCCGCACTTCATGGTGCCACAGCGAACGACTTGACCGCTATTTTGCAGCGATTCGTCCTTTCTCCCGGACCATCTTGTGAACTGACCAGTGACAAAGAACTCGTCTACTTGTCTGGCGCTGTCAAAGTGCTGCTCGGCACGCGCTACATAAATCGCACCAGCTCCACCTGTCACTCTTAAGAGCCATGGTTTCGCCAAGCGAGTTAATGGTATCCCTCAGGAAATACTGCTGAAGTACACCGTTTCCGAACACTTGAATTGGGATATCGCCCTTTCGTCTTTCACATAGGCGCACAATGCCGCTATGCAGTTTTTTTATGCGAAGCATATTAACGTAGGTTTCGGACCTTCGCACGACGCCCGGCGGTGGCCACCATTGACCTTGAAGTGAGATCACATGACGTGACGTCACGTGATGACGTCACACCGGCTACAGATGGGGCCCCATATCGCGCCGTCGGACGTCGCCCGGCGGAGGCCTCCACGCTTCGGTGCGCGCGGTCGCGCGCGACGCGGCGGCGGCGCCACCAACGCTGCATCACGTGATATGTGACGTCATGCCAGGGATGAAGCGACGCGCGCCCGCCGTCGCGTCAGTCTCTGTGCCCGCAACAGCGCCAGCGTCTTTGCGCCGGGCGTGTATGCGGTCAAGATGCCTCTAAACGCTAAGGACGTTAATAATAAGAATGCAAAACGAAGGCTGCTTCGCATCCACTGGGGCTTAACCTTGATAAGCCTCCAACTTTTTTTACTGGCTTCTGTCCTTTCATTACTCTTGGCCTTCAGCCCTCTGCTCCAGTTCTCCCTTCGCGCCATGACACATCCGATTATACTCTTTTTATGAAACAACGCAACACACAGAAAACTCAACAAATGGCCGGTTCCTCCGGACTGAAACCCACTATCGCAAGAAATGGAGATTATCATCAAATGGAGCGACTAGTATTACCACAACGCCCTGCAATTATTTTCTGCTACTCGCTGGTAACTATGCATCCTGCGAAGTTTTCGAGCATAGCGCTCGAAATTTCGTTCCAGGTGTCACATCCCTACCGCGTCCTTTAGCGCACATCTCCTGTATATCACATTGTTGAGCCCCTTAAATTATCTCGTGACCTCCGCCGCGTGGATGCCCGACTATTTACAGCGACTAGATAGATAGATAGATAGATCTTTATTTCAGACAACAAGGTCTCGGATACAGGGGCAAAAGGCAGATGCACTCTGCCTGACGGGGCCCAAGCACCCGACACAATGCTCAGGACAAGCGGCAAAAGAAGCAAGAGCTTCATACACTCCCATTACAAAAAACAACACATAATTATACAAGGTAAAAGTAGGAGGAAGGTGCATACTTTTGCAATGACATAATTAAAGTAAACATTTACAAGGCACATCACAACAAGAAAAACACGAGAATTCACAGAGTTGACGGAAAAACAGGGACATGAAGAATTTCTGCGTGAACAACCCTTTAATCATTCGGGCGAGAAAGGAGGTAAGCTTTAGCATTTCTATTGAAGCACTTTTGGGAAACAGATTTCTGAATAATTTCTATGGCCTTTGTATGTTTATTTAGAAGACTGGGAATTAAATATGAAAGCATTTCGGTTCCATAGTTAGTCCTTACGAATGGTACTCTGTAAATGATGTGTACGAGGTGGTACCCAAAAGAAACCGGACTAAATTTTTTGGTCGGCAAAGCTTCTGTGGTACCGCGTTCTGCCACTAGGAGCGCATAGAACGAACATTCCAGAGTCAGTAAGCCGAGTGCCGTCGTTGAAGGAGGTCAGATTAGTTTAGGCAGAGTTTTAGAGTGACGACTGTTTTGTGTGAATGTCGTTTTTGCAATGGCTGATTTTCGTGAACAGCGTGCGCCGGTGAAATTCTGATTTTTGCTCGGAAAAAGTTGAATCGAAACTCTTGAAATATTAAGAAAGACGTACAAGGACGATGCTATGGGGACAACTCAAGTGTTCCTGAATTGAATCCTGAATCAAAGCAACAATCATGCCAATGGAAAACTTCAAATTCACCTCGCCTCAAGAAAGCTCGTCAGGTGAAACCAAACCTCAAAACAATGCTGATTTGTTTTTTCGACGTGAGAGGAGTCGTCCATTGAGAATTTGTTCCGCAGGGTCAGACAGTTAGCCAGGCTTTCTACTGGATGTTTTGAAAAGATTGGGCAACAGTGTGCGGTGGAAGCGGCCAGATTTGTGGCGGTCGGGTGACTGGTTTTTCCATCATGGCAATGCCCCTACTCACACAGCCCTGTCTCTACGACAATTTTGGACCAAAAATGGCATGACCCCTATTCCTCAACCCTCATACTCTCCCGACCTTGCCCCGTGCTACATTCTTTGTTTCCTAGAATGAAAAAATAGCTGAATGGAAAGCGTTCCGCTGATGTTGCTGAGGTGAAGAAAAAAACGACGGAGGCACTGTCAAGCATCACAAAAGATGAATTTAAACAATGTTTTGAAAAATGGAATCAAAGATTCGACAAGCGTATCATTGCAAGTGGGGAATACTTTGAAGGAGATTGAAGGTCTGTGCTTAAAATGTGAAAAAATAAGTTCAAACAAAAATAAGTCCGGTTTCTTTTGGGTACCCCCTCGTATTAATTTATAAGGCGCGTCACTACTGGAGTTTAATTGAACATATTTAGTGGGATGATGTTTGAAATCGTTAAACACATAAGAAAGCAGTTTCAACTCAAATAATTAATTGACTTTTATAATAGAATGCTTAGAGAAGTACAAACCTGTGTGATCATTGTATGCAAGGTTTTCGACATATCGCATTGCTTTTTTCTGTAATGCTATCAGACTGAAGCCATTCCACTGTCCCACCATCCTTCCGTCACCAAACCTCGCCAAGGTGCCTCCTCTTCTCCCTGGGGGCTCTTGTACATCAGAATGTGACCATTTGCAACAGCGGCACTGCTATCTCAGCGCCTGTCTGTGCACGATCTGGATGACGTCGCTATCCGTAAACAATGAAAGATCCTCGGTCATCAGATATTTATTACCCCCGTTTTATAGTATATAAAGCAGATTTTAGACTATTCCGCAGCAGTGGCGCACGCTTATGAAATACATTTAGATATGCTTGAAATATGTGATGTGTTTCGATCGAATACAGGCGTAAAATTCCGCGCAGCGATTGCATACTGGGGGTGCTACCACAGGGAGCAATGAGCGACCGTTCCCTTCACATCTGTTTTTCGGTTAAATAAATATTTTTTTTGTTTTCTTTAGTAGAGCCTTCGCCTAAGCAGAAAAAAAAAAATAAGCTAAAGCGATCATGCTAATGTATGAAATAGAGCGAAAAAAATAAAACAAAGATGCAACCAAATAAAAAACGTTGGAGGCTTATCAAGGTTAAGCCCAGTGGATGCGAAGCAGCCTTCGTTTTGCATTCTTATTAATAACATCCTTAGCGTTTGGAGGCATCTTGACCGCATACACGCCCGGCGCAAAGACGCTGGCGCTGTTGCGGGCACAGAGACTGACGCGACGGCGGGCGCGCGCCGCTTCATCCCTGGCGTGACGCCACATATCACGTGATGCAGCAATGGTGGCGCCGCCGCCGCGTCGCGCGCGACGGCGCGAACCGAAGCGTGTAGGCCTCCGCCGGGCGACGTCCGACGGCGCGATATGAGGCCCCATCTGCAGCCGGTGTGACGTCATCACGTGACGTCACATCATGTGATCTCACTTCAAGGTCAATGGTGGCCACCGCCGGGCGTCGCGCGAAGGCCCGGAACCTGCGTTAATATGCTTCGCATAAAACAAATAGGAAAGGAGTAACTGACTATAAGAGGAAGCCTTCAAAGATTGCTTTATATTCTGTAAAATGTATGTAGCTCACGGGGTTTGCTTGCGAGAGATTCAGCGCACCTGCTTATGCACTCTCAGCTACCGTAATCTCTCCGAGTCCTCGGTCTCTCCGTAATCTCTCCGATTAATGGCTCCTGAATCATTCCAAAATATGGATTACTAGATTTTCTAGGTAGCCACGCTACTCAGCTTAGAAATGAATCCTTTGGGCACAAGGGCTTTACTTACACCACGACCGAAACATTTGCGTAATGAATGTTAGCGGAGAGCTATTTCCGAGGAGTCCGGCAAACAGGATGCCGTACAGGGCCTGCGCTGTGCAGCCGCTGCTACCGATACCAGTTAGTATCGCTCAAATAAATTTGTCTCTAACCACGCGCACACCAAGAAGCTTCGCTAGGGACTGCGTAATCATATACCCAGCAATTGAGGACAAAATAATTTTTTAGAGGGAAGCCCTTGATAAAAGCAGTGTTTTCATATAATGTAAGATTCACTATAACAATCAATATATCCGTAGATAACAGGATGGCAGTCTTGTATTTCTTTTCTATTCATGCTGTTCCTATCGTAAAAAGCGTTCCCCGTTGGTTTTCTAAGCCACTCTTAACTGTTCGATGCGATCGAAGGAAACGCATTTAAAGAACGATTTTGCGACCTATCAGAAGAATGGACCATTACCTTCAATATGTTTATAGCAGTTGGTTACAATTTTCTTGTTTTTCGAAATGTTTGCCCCGCCGCCGCGGTGGCTCCGTGTTTGCGGCACTTGGCTGCTGGCCCGAAAGACGCGGGTTCGATCCCGGCCGCGGCGGTTGAATTTCTATGGAGGCGAAATTCTAGAGGCCCGTGCACTGTGCGACGTCAGTGCACGTTAAAGAACCTCAGGTAGTCGAAATTTCCGGAGACCTTCACTATGGCGTCTCTCATAGCCTGAGTCGCTTTCGGACGTTAAAACCCCATAAACCAAGCCAAAATGTTTGCCCCAAAAGGCTGGACAAGGCAGCTCACTAGAATGCTTGATGTTTTTTCTGCCCCGATAGGCTTTGATTTATTCCTACAGCTAATGTGCATCGCTTGTATGTGTCTTCATACATTATGCTCTTTTAAGCTCGTCGTGCCTCCTGTAGGTGTGAAGCTGCATGTTTCCCAAACAGCCGATCGCCTCATCTATGATCTGAACATGCTCAAAATTATAAAGAAACGTTGAAAAAAAGGAAGTTTGGTACTTGAAGCGTTTATGGCTTCAGTAACGAAAATCACTGCTACGTTGCCTGTAGTTGATGGACCTGCGCTATAGACAACCAATTAGCGTGGGCACGGTTACAACTTCGCACCGAGCGAAAACGTGCGGAGCACAGACATAATTACACAACTCGCGCTAATGAATTATCTTAAAATGAAATAGGTAATCTCAGTTTCTTTCCTTCTGAGCACTCAGATTCATCAGAAATGGTGAACTGATGCGAAAAATACCTTTCATATAATGATCTGCAAAGTTAGAAAGCCTTTAAATTTGCAATAATGGATACGTCTGTTCCCCTTGCGTTTCTCGTATCAGTGTTACAGTCAACAAATCAGCAGGATCTGCGTTACCTGGAAATACAGGGAAATAGAAAATTGAAATTTATGTGGCGTATAAATGTTGTGCTGGTGTTCTCCTTGTCAAAACTGCTCAACACATTCGTCCGAAGGCTAGAGGCGACAATGATAGGGAGGTTCGGTGAGTAATTCAAATCTAATTTCCGTAGATTTTTGTTCAAGAATCACGTTCAAAATAAACGAAGGCACGATGCTACGATTCTACGATGCTAGACTTCAAAGGACAACAAAAATTTCTTCACTTACTTGCTTCAATTTCCACAGCTTATCGAAATTAGATTGCGTATTCCTATGAGGTGATCTATAACTTTTGTAGTCTGTTAGAAACAGCACCTCCGCGGGGTGTAATTTCTCATTAAAACACAGTGTAACTTGTATTTATTAACATTATTGCTATAATGTGCTTGCGTGCCAGTATAACAAACAATCACGTTTGTTTCCTTAGGGTGCGAAGAATCTCCAGGGGCAACACCCATATAATGCATTGAAAACGCGTGGAAGCAGGAAAAGTGGCAGGAAGAATTTGTGTAACTTCTGCGCATGGTACACAAATAGATTTCGCCTTTTTCTCTGAGTCGAATCTCGCAGTGTTTTCTATTCCTTCTCGATATACACAAAAAGTACGGATGACGAATATATGGAGCAGGTGGAATAAAATGCTCGAGGTGCAAAAAGCAAAGCGTAATGAATTGAGTGCAGTCAACTGTAAGAAGCAATTAACATTGATGGCCGCTGGTCGGATTCACTTTCAGTGTGTCTTGAGCTCGTCTGTATGAAAAATTGTGAATTTTAATAATTTCGTCTTTCACATCCGAAAAAAAAACACATGTGCTCTCAGGGACGCCGCAGTGGAGGTTTATGAATTTATGTTGAACTACTGGCTCTTCTTTAAAGTCTCCTGCGATCGCACGCACACACCACAAGGATTAAGTGAAGAATTAGGTTTTGATTTGCTGCCGCCAAAGTGTTGTAGCCTTGCCCGTGTCATAGGTACATACTTTATGTTGTGTGCTAACTGCTGCTGTTGCTAGACTTAAATTGTTGCAATGTTCTTTCTAAGTGAGGTCGTTGCATGAGTGCGCTGTTAAACTGAGCAAAAGCCTGAGCGTCACAAAATACAGTGCAGAGAAATCCTCCTAGGTGGCCGATTCTACACTACTATTTATGCTCAAGTACCATTTGTGAGTAAAGCAACTAACTACCTTCTGCCATGATGGCACCTGGCACAATTCGCAAGAGCTCTGGAAGCACGGAGACAGGGCCGCAATCCATAGACGATCCATGCAGGAATGAGCTGCCCGCATGTAGATCGTCCGAAACACAAGTTAATGCTGCAGCATTCAACCTTGGGATTTTTTTCGCAGATTTTTGGAACCAGACATAAAAGCTTATTGCAGATCTACAAAGTAGCGTCTAAGCAGCTGATGATTTAGGTAGTGGTCTCTCTGTTCTCTTCCTCAAAACTACAGTTATACGCCGTACACATTATCCAATGTTTCGTAAGCGTTTTCTGTTCCGAGGCTTTTGTTATATGTGCAGCTCTACGATGACTGCACTCTTCTTACGAAGCAATATTTCTAGCATCCTTTCCTCGTCCTCCTGCCTCTCTTTGAGTGCCTTATTTTTCTGAGCAGCTTTTCGAGTGCCGTCCGGTGTTGCCTTATTTTACCACTTTTTCCTTTTCTTTCTTTACCGATTTACCCTGTTCATGGTAGAAAGCAGGAAAGCGGTGGGCCTACTAATGTCCGTCTTCTGGTTCTCGCTTCACATATTTGTTGGCTTGCCAACAAATATTTATAAGACTAACTGCAGCATGGGGCACTTTTCGCGGGGCCTCAAAGTGCTCGTTCTCTTCTCTATCCTTCTTCTCTATCCTAGACAGGCGCCTTTCAGCGTAATACATGATGGGAGCCAATACCAACCTTTCTTTAAGTTTTTTCACTGCGTACGGCTCTAGTGCATTGAAGCCAAGGCATGTTTAAGTTATCCTGACGGGAATAAATTTGCTATGGATCGATTACAGCAAAGACGTGACGTGGCCATAGGGAACACCGAGAACCGATCGGCTACACCCACATGCTATATCAGCGGACCATAACAGTTTCGCACACCGGAGAATCGAAGCAGTGCACTCACCCATTTTTGAAAAAGCAAAGAAAAAGCTTCGCACTTCGAATGGCGGAAGACGTTTGCTTTGGCAACGCCGTGCAGCGCCGAAAAACACAAAGCGCCCTGAAAAGAATCGTCTTCTTCCTTTTTTCTTTCAATTCGCGCGACATTAGGTAGCGCGTTCAGCCGAGGCATTTATGTAGGGGTCTTAAGTTGCCACTCGTTTTCTCATTTATTGATGAAACAGAGGGAATTTGTTCCACGAAAGATGAATGTTTAATGGTGAAATGAAAGAGTTCCCACTCAAAAATAATTTTGGCACTTCTTCGCTGAAGCAGAGACATGGCTTAACTTCGTCATTTCTAAATCCAGCTGATGGACAACACTGCCACAATCGTTGGGCACTCTTGAACTCTATTTGTACACAGCGGAATTTTTCTATCGCGAGCTAAACTGGCCGAGGTTGATCAGGTTCCCGTGGCTCCTGGAGAGCCGTGCTGCGCATGCGCGAAGAGCGAGTGACGTCACAGCTGCGCAGCTGATAAATTATTCCATCAAACATGCTTGGATCCCTCCTGAATGGAGACTCGCCAAAGTGATTCCTTTACCTAAAAATAATGGCGGCAGCTATTCTCTGGAAAATTTTAGACCTATATCGTTGACATCAAATGTGGTTAAATCAATTGAAAGGGTATTGCTTCTATGTGTTTCGGAGTTTGTGGACCGTGAAAATATCCTCAGTCACTGTAAAATCTGTTTCCTTCGAAAATGTTCCATATGGAATGCACATGTTGACCTCGAGAGTCGAATTCTCCTTGCGCGGCGTCAAAAAATGCATGCTGCTTTCGTTACATTGGATGCAGCCAAAGCTTACGACATTGTGAAACACACCATATTATTGCAGACTGCAGGCTCTGCAGTTTCTGCAGTTTCCACACTACTTAATTGCTTGGATATCAGCGTTCCTAGATAACAGGCAGTTTTATTGTACACTCCATGGTGTCAACTCTGGAAGGTATAAACAAACTATAGATGTTCCTCAGCGGGCAATCCTTTCACACATACTCTTCAAAATTCCACTGAACTCTATTCCCAGCCATCACCAAACTCGCACGTACGTCTATGCGGACGACACTGCATTTTTCTCGACTGCTCCTGACATTCAATCTCTTTACGTGCGTCTGAAATCGTACCTGAACTTGCTTGAGAGTTGGTTTTGTGGCCTGCGACTCACCTTAAATGTTAACAAATGCGGTATTTATGTTTTTCAGCTCCAAAATACTGTTGCTCTTCCTCTAACTTACCAGCGGCAAATTATTCCCCAAGTTCACTCTTGAAAATATCTTGGTGTCATTGATGACGACAAGCTGACATGGCACTCTCATATTGACCATGTTGCAGCGAAAGGCACTCGTGCTGGGGCATGTTGCGGTATATTGAGTAATCTTCGGTCAGGAATGCGGAAAGACGCACTTTTAATGATTTTTGTTATGTACATCCGACCAATGTTAGAATTTGGATCAGTGCTGTTTTCTGGTTCAGCTGCTTACAAAATTCGCCGCTCGTTCTTTTAGAGCGGACAGCTGTACGGTTGTGCCTTGGCCTCCCTAAATTTGTAGCTAACAGCGTGTTTTACCTTGAAGCACGAATTCCACATTTAGTATCTAGATTTAAGTTTCTCACTCTTCAGACGTACCTCCCGATATATGAGTCAAGTTTCCACCGTTCCTCGTCTGTGTTTTGTTGCCAACCGACCTTCTTTTTTGGAATCCACTGGCCTCGACTTCATACACCGCAGGTAGAACTGGTACAAACTTTACTTCACCCGTTAAATGTACTCCTGTCTGACATACTTCCGACTCAAAACAGTGGGCCTTGCGTGAAAATTGTTTATCATGACATTTTCCCGAAGACTGCAAAGCATTTCCCGTCAAGCATTTTAAATGGATTATTAGAAGACCATTTACAAAGCCTATCTGTTACCATCATCATTGCTACTGACGCCTCCCAATGTGATGAAAAAGGCGGGGGTGGTAATATATTGCCCGCTTCTGGATTGGTCTTTTTCTGTGCGTCGTCCGGATTTCACCCCAATTTTCCAAGCGGAGTTTCTGGCGGTGGTGCTTGCTCTTCGCAAACAAGACCCTTGATTCTCCGCAGTGGCTTTCATTAGAGCACTGCACGGGCCTGAATCTGGGGCCCGAGCCCAGCCCGGGCCCGAGACCTGAAGCCTGAGCCCGGCCCAGGCCCGCGGCTTCAAGGCCGGGCCCGGCCCAGGCCCGATAAATTATCGCTCTAGAGAGCCCGGCCCGGCCCGTGAATCCCGGAGTGAAGCCCAGCCCGGGGCCGGCCCGGGCCGTTTCACAGTAACGCTTGAGGTACACTGCTCACTCTGAGCAAGTAGACTGCTACTAGACCGATAAGGAACTGACCGACAAAGGTTCTGAAACCACAGTTTGGCTTGCAGAAAGTTGGTTCTTTTTAACCCAGAAGGAAGTGGTTAAGAGTAGAGCTCGCCAGGCCCTCTTTTGGACAGTGATCTCGTGTAGGTGCGCAAAGATAAACTCTGAAGTTCCGAAAGCGAAATAAAAAGGGCTGCATACGCGCGTAATAGACTACTTTGCATTCCGCCATGATTTTAATCAGTTATATTTTGCCGCCCGGATGAATAAACATTAAAGCTGCCTAGCAAGCAGTGGGATGACAATTTTTTAGTGAACGCGATCTCACAGGTTGAAATCGTAGCCGAACTGGTCGCCTTTCAGCAGAAACGAAAAGCTAAAAGACCTGAGTATTTCATGGTGCGTGTTTTGAAGACTATAAGCGTCCTAAACTTTGGGATGACGAATGTTCAGTGGTCAATTAAGACCGGTTGAATTTTACTCTTACTGGTGGAGCAGAAGATAACGTGCGAACGACGTTATAACTTACAGGGCAAAACCCTTGTCATGACAACCAGGCTGAAGAAGCGAGGAGAGATAGATGTGCTTATTCGATGAGATTTACAAACTCTCGCTAGCTTTTGTGGCTATTTCATTTACGAGACGTTCCGGTCAGCTCAACAAAAAGAAAATCAAACGCGCTTTAGTTTGTGAATTTTCTCACATGAGAAAAATATAGCTGTAAAATTAAAGCTATGTTTTTGGGGCTTAAGGGCCCAAGGGGAGTCAGGCTGTGAGAGGTACCGAAGCAAAGGGCTCCGGATCATTTCGACCACCTGGGTTTCCTCAACGAGCAATGATACTACAAAGTACATGGCTGTCATGCTTGCCGCCTAAACAGAAATGCGGCCGCTGAGGATAGGAGCAAACCCTGGTTCCCCGGCTCAGTAATCAAGCGCCTTGACCACTAAGCCACCACGGCGTGGAAATAAGGAAATAAATAAGTCAATGAATAAAGTTTTTTTCTCAGCGCGTAGCTCATCCGTGTCGCTGCTCCAATGTCGTAGTTGTGTACTTCACTCTGCATTAGCGAATGAATAGTCGGACACCAGCCGTTTCTGTACGGATCCAAACCCCACTCGCTTCCGCAGCTTTAAGCCCGAGCCCGGCCCGGGCCCGGAACTTCAGGCCCGGGCTCCGCCCAGGCCCGGCAAAACAGATCATGTCCCGGCGCGGCCCGCGGGCCGGGTCGGGCCCGGGCTTTCGGGCAGGCCCGAGCCCGTGCAGTGCACTAGCTGTCATTACAGACTCCTTTTATTTGTGCTCGTCCCTTGCTTCAGCTTCGGATTCTCCAATCCTAAACACCTTCTTATCATTACTTCCACCGCATTTGAGCCTTTTACATATGATATGGGTACCAGGTCATAGCACTGTGACAATCAATGAAGTGGCTGACAGCCTGGCAAAAGCGTCCCTCAATGGCCCCGTGCTGCCTATCCTCCTGGCTACAGCGTACATCACAGCAGCGAGGTTTCGGAGAAGTATTTGGTTAGGTAGGACATCTGGATCAATTTTAAGATCTGATGATTTCCTGCATCTTCAGTATTCATGGAGCAGGAAATTATGCGAATCACGACAGCTTGAAGTCTCTCTAACTAGGCTGCGCTGCCGTATCCCCCCCTTAAATTTTTATTTGCACAGGTCTGGTTTGGCGCTTTCTCCCGTCTGCGCATTCTGTGGTGAACAAGAATCAATAGACCATTTTTTGTTGTTTTGTCAGCGCTTCACCATGATGAGACGACGATTTTTAGAGCAACTATTGCAACAGCTTGGCCTTAGTTTGAGCAGCCCGATCATATTTTCATTTGGTGAAAACCTTCTTGGTTACAGCCACAGGTCTGTTTTTCCCGCCATTCGAATTTTTTTACTGGAATCTAATTGGTTACCTTGCTAATATTTTTGTTATTCATCGTTATAATTTTTTTCCCGGTTACTATTATTATTATTTATTTATTTATTTTTCATCTCCCTCTGCTGCAGATCATGCAGAGTCCATCTCCTGCGTGCGTGATGCATCTCCCGTTTCTTTTTGTCTTTCTGCTTTTTGATGAAGTTTCTCTTCCCCACCATTCTGTTATTTCTATTCATTACTTAATTTATCTATTTATTTTCCCAAGAAAACAAACAAAACCTTTCTATGCCCCACTCTTCTCGGCCGATCCCGCTTTGTGGGTATGCGCCATTCTAGAAGGTGAACAACAACAACAAGGGCTATTGGCATTGAGAACAGCCTATCTGGGAACGATCGGTTGAGTTTCGGGTCGTTGGTTTAGGCTTTTTCTCCGAGCCTTTGCGCTTATCGTTTTGTGGGCATCAAGCACACGGTGAGGCCGTAAGTCCGGGGTATGTCTACCCAGTCTCCCGGCCAGGGGAGCTCTTCCTGGTCGGCTTCCCTATCCCCTGATGTCCTGCCCTTGGAGGAATTTTTGCGCAGTGGCGTCGGCAGTATCCCTGTTGCGCTAGTGCCTAAGGATGGTCCCGCTATACAGATGACCAATCCGGGAGTTGTTCGGGCTGCGCTCCAGGCAGCCACTTCACACTATGAGACCATCACTGAGGTCCGCCAGTTTGGACGCGGCGGGATTCTCTGCAGATCCTCAGACCTCGCCTGTGTCAGAGATCTTCTAGCTTCTTCGTCATTTGCGTCTCTTCGGATAAGCTTTAATCCCTCCACATTTAGCTTGCACGAAGAGCAACGTTCGTGGCGTCGACTCTTCGTTGACTCCAGCAGACACCCTTGATCTTCTGTCCGCCGCAGGTGTCGTTGCTCTGCACCGCTGTAGCCGGGATGTTGGCAACATGTGGGTGCCCACAGAATCGGTGATTGCCATCTCTGCCGGCACGTACTGCCCCAGTGAACTGAAGGCATGGTATCTAATTTTTCGGGGTGACCAACTATTGTCTAGGCCTCTGCAGTGCACCAACTCCTGGCGCTATGGCCATAGCGCCGGCGGTTGCAAATCCACCTTGCGCTGTTGTAACTGTGGAGAAGGTCATGCTGCGAGCACTTGCTCTGAGCAGAACGAGAAGTGCTGCCTTTTCCGTGGTGCCCACGCTGCTAATTTTTCCAACTGGCCCTCCCGAGCGCAGGAGATTCAAATTCTGGAAATTATAGACAGGAAACGCTGTTCGCGCCGAGATGCTATATTGGAGGTTAAGGAACGGGCCTACGGTTATGCAGGTGTGACCGCTCGTCAGGGAGTAATGTTAGACTCGATGCTGTCTCAGGCAATTGCGTCTCCTGTGGAGGCGTCCATGACTAAAATGGTTGAGAGAATGGCTGCAAGTGTTTCCGAATGCCTCACTAATGTTCTCGCCTCCCAGCTTTCCAATGGCGTGCAGGCCAGTTTGGCCTCTCTATCGACTGTACTTCCTTCTCCTCTTGGCCGTTCTGCACTATCTTAAACATCATAGCCCCAGGAACGAACTTCTGCCCCCAGCACTGAACGTGCTTCGGCTACTTTAAGTGACGCTGGAATTATCTATGATTCTGAGATGATAGAGTCTAATGCGCGGGTTCTCAAGCGCAGCGGTTCCCCGATGTCTCATGCATCTACTTCTCCGCGTCCGCAGGCCGAATCAAAGAAGAAGCAGCTTGCCACTAAGCCGAAGGACACCATTTTAGAGCAGGCAGTTGGTGCTGCTCTGCTTTCGAAAACATAGCGTCATTGCGAGTTCTGCAGTGGAACGGTCGCTCTATTATTACAGCTTCATCAGATTTACACTGTATTTCTTTCCAGCTTAATCCGGATGTCATAATTCTTCAAGAAACATGGCTTTCAGCTGAAAAACATTTTCATTTTAAAAATTATCATTCATTTCGTCCAGATCGCCAGTGACGAGGAGAGGGTTTGCTAACTTCAGTTTGTTCAAAACTTTGCCACAGGGCTAAGGTATCCTTTCAGCAAATGTCCCCTGTCTGTGAGATTTTGCATTAGACTTTGTTCTTCCTGGCTGCTCTCCATTTTCCTTAGTAAATGTTTATTTCCCTCATGATGTCCAGGATACTAGACCGTTAGATTCGCTTCTCCCTAGCGGTAGAAACCCAGTTCTTGTGGCTGGGAATTTCAATTCACACCATGTGTCGTGGGGCTATCGTACAAATCTATGTGGGAAGCGCCTTTGGCACTGAGTTTCTGATCACAGTCTTACGTGTTCAAATTCTGGATCGGGCACTTACCTTCGCGCTCAGTTTAAATCTGTTTTATGTCTTACATCCACCAGTCCTGGAATTGGCGAAACGAATTGGTCGACCGTTGATTGCGGCTCCTCGAGTAACTATATACCTATTTGTTTTGATATCTGTAAGGGATCGTTAGTGTACGCGGGGTCATCGGAACGCGGCTGGGGGCGCTCAAAGCGAAGCGTCTCCTTTCTTGGAACGCGGCCGCTCGCGAATGCGCCGGGAACTACGGGTGTCCCCCCGCCCCGAGTTACCGACTCGCGCACGTGCTGGCACGAATGTATATTTGTGTTTCTTTTATTTTATTTTGTGGTATAGAGGGCGGTCTATCTTGTAAAAGCCAGAGGGCTGGCCATGCCCTTGAAGAGTCAATCATGTTAATAGTGCAACATGATTGGAAGCTACCAAATGTGGGCTGGGCCTTTAGGGCTTTAAAACCGGGCCCGGGAGCTGGAAGCAGGGTTCTGCGCTAAGGTGAGATGCTATGCATCTTCGGCTACGCCGAGTAGGGGCCTCCCCTAGTGTTAGCCAGTTCCGCCTTTTATGCGAAGCATATTACGATAGGTAACCCAAGCCCTTCGTGACGGTTACACGCCGTGCACACCACGTGACACCATGACGTCACGGCAGATGAGAGACGGGGCTCCAACTCGTGCCGTCGCTGCGGCTGCACGCCGTGCAGACCACGGTGACGTCACAGCACGTGAAACAATGACGTCACGACAGATGAGAGACAGGGCTCCAACTTGTGCGGTAGCTGCGGTTGCTCGCCGTGCAGACCACATGGTATGGTGACGTCACACCACGTGACACAATGACGTCACGACAGATGAGAGACGGGGCTCCAACTTGTGCCGTCGCTGCGGTTGCACGCCATGTGAATCGCGTGGTATGATGACGTCACACTCCCGCGCATTTCGAACACGCGTTCACACTCGGTGTAGGTGAAACGCTCGCTCCACCGGGCAGGCGGACGCGGCTTCCGTGGCAATCCAGGCGCTCACCCAACGCGCGTCTCGGGGTTAGTCGGCGTTCCGCTGTCGCCATGCCGTTGTCTTCCCCCACGACGAAGGCTTCTAGTGGTTGTATTAAAATGACCAAGTATTCAACCAAGGAATGCCATGTATTACCAAGCCTAGCCATCAATATGCTTCGCATCTGACTAGGCTTAAACTTAGCTAAGCCTCGGCCATATTTTTTGTTGTTTGGTTTGTCCTTTTTGCTGTTTAATATGTCTCTAGTGCCTGAACTTGTATGCAATGTAAATAGCTGTACATAAACTTAAAGTATTCGCCTTACCCCTGCGTCTCAACTCATCACAGGACCGTCTCTGACGGGGCGCCCCTGGTGGGAAGGAACGCTTCAGTCTTCCAGTGAACAAACCGTCTCTGGCGGGTCACCTCTGCTGCAAGGAAGAAGAACAACCTGAAATTTACTGGCGCAGTCGACAGGATCCTGCGGCCATCGGAAAACGGCGCAGGAAGAAGACTGAAGGCAGGGAGAAAGGGGACGACAAGGCAACAGGTCAGCGTTCGAGAATGGACCTGCGGAGAGACGGCGGCAAGGATGCAAGGACCACGGCAGTAGACCAGCGACGCGGGACTGCATCTGGTCAAAAAAAAGCAGCGCGCCGAGAACTTGACGGTCACCGGCGGGTCACAGCAAGTGACGACAACGTGCGCAGGACCAGCAGCGTGCGACAGCTCATCGCAGGTGAAAGTGGCGGTGGACTGCGACTCCAAGGAGCTGGCAATGCGAATCGACGCATCGAAACTGTGAGTTTCCTTCGTCGCATTGTTCACGTCCCTGTTCATGTGTTCGAGCCGGTAGGACAGTTGAGGGGTACAGACGGCGGTATGGAGGGTTATCCATGCCGGCCCTCACTCGATGTGAGGTACCGAATGGAATTGGCGAAGGCGCGTTTAGCTTATTATCAGGCTGAGCTTGCAAAAGTGAATGCAGGAAAGGTGCCGCTATGCGAGGAAAAACCTCCGGATTTGCAGGTGTTAGAAGCAAGGCGCCAGCATCTAGAGCTCGAGCTGGCTAAGCTGAAAGAGTCTAGGAGAGCTAGTGAACTAGCCAGGGGGAACTGCTCCGAGACCAGACAGCCTGGGCTGGAAGGCAAAGGCTTGTGCTCGTCAAGCACAGGTGAAGGAAGCAGCAGCCAGGCGGCTGTAAACAAGCAGCCGATATGCAAGAACGCCTCTTCGCTAGGAAAGGCGGCGAAAAGCGCAGGAAGTTAAAATAAGATTCCGGAAGGGCGCGAAAATGTCACAGCTCCTCCGCCACCGCGAGTGGCTAGCAGTGAAAAGGAACAACCAAATTCCGATGATCTAGGGCCAATCGGGAACAAGGTGTCCGATAACAAATAGGATAGCGGTGCAATTCCTGCAGGCTCTATGACTAAGTTTGTGACCTCCGACACGGAGCTAGTAGCAGGTTAAAATCTGGCGTTGCTACAAACACACACTGTGTCGGCCATAGGGCATCAAGTGCCCCGTAGCGTTACTGGTGGCAAGAGCCCTTCATCCGAGGCAGAGAGCGGAGGTGGGCCTGCGGGGCCGACCGGGCAGAGCGCCGCGCAGTTTTCGAACGCACCCGGTGTGTGTCCGGCCAGGTCATTTGAGGACCCGGAAATGAGTGGCGACTTGCCGCAAGGCAAGCTCGGGTCAAGTGACTACGAGGGAGCTCATAAAGCCTCGGAGTTAGACGATGCCACGAAGCCGGCAAATGCCTATCAAGCAGGGAACGGCAACGTCAGTATTTGCCCGGGAAGGAACGGGTCAAATTGCTCTAAGCGAGGCGAAGTGCCAGGAGGCAGGTGCGCGGCTTTCATGTTGAAAGTCGGTACGTGGAACATTAAGTTCTGTGCTGCAGGTCACCAAATCAAGTGTAGCGAGACCGGCCGAATTGGTACGGTTACACTGGGCAGGGGCTATGCTCCTTACGCAGCACGCGGTCCTTACTGGAGCGCCGACGAGAGCTTGCCCTTAGGGGCATCGCATGGTCCAGGTTTTGGACCTATAGAAGATCAGGATGTTTTCGATACTGGAGGGCAGCAACTTTTTAGTTATCGCCCCGCTGTGGCACCAGCCTAATGAGCCGAGTGGCAGCTAGGCGTTAATCGTGTTGATGGAGACGCGTAGTGGCTCGAACGCACACAGGGACACTCGGTGCGACTAAGGAGGCTCACGTGGCCACTTAAAGGGAGACTGAAGCACTTTTTTTGAAAATCCGGCTGGCAGCGGCGTCCTATAGTTTTTCATGCTGTATGCTCGAATATCGCATCCAAATAAGGCAAAAACAAGCGCGAATTGCCTTTTTTAGCAGAAATATGCGGCCTGTGCCGCGGGGCACGCCGCGCGGCGCGCCGTCGCCCGTGATTGGTCAAGAGATGTCGTGACGTCACTTTGAGGACTGGAGAAGCTGCCGATGCGGATCCGGCGCTGCGCTGAGTGCAGATCGCAGCTTTCCGTGGCGTTGTAAAAGCGAATATGGCGACTATTTTTTTGCTGACCTCCAAAGAAAAGGATACTACATTTTGTTCATTCCACGTATCACCTGAAAGCAAAAAAGACACGAGCAAAAAATTCTACGCCTAGCTCAAGCATACGCTAGCGTGAAAGACACGTACGCAGATCATGCGTAAAAGGTGCCAGCACAACCTCGGCTGGTATTCTCGGAAAGGAAGGGGTGCGAACAATACTCAAGTCAATTACCAACACCGGACGCCTCCTGGCTCGCCCGAAAGAGCGTCATCCTAAAGAAAAGGCCCAAAGCGCTGTGTACAAAAAATCCTATTCTCACTACCCGGCGTAGGTTGGGGCAAGAAAGTATTTCAAGGAAACGATGAAACAGCACAAAGCTGATGTCAAAATTAGCGAAGCGCAGTGGCCATGCACTGCGAGGCATGTGACCACAGGATATTCAAGGAATCATTGTGCGCTGGAAACCAAGCTAAATACGCGCACAAGGCTGCTGTTTCATTCGTGACGCGTTCAGCAGATGCCAATATTAATCGCTGCCTCGGAAACGTTCGCCCTTCCTAGATTTGCAGTTTAGGTTCAGTGAAGTAGTGGCCAACTGTATGTGTGTTTAAAAGCCAAGCTAGCTGACACTCATTCGCTGCCACAACTTGAAGAGAAACCGACTAAGGTTGCGAGACATGATGTTTTTTTGCAAAAACTTGGTTGGCATTCATTTCTCTGTTAAATTTGCATCCGAAATCAGAACGTCGAACGCTTTCATTTTAATCGCTTAGATACGATTAAACGAAATGCCGCATATGAAGACCTTCAATGCTCGCTCGCTTTGCTTTATTGTGTTTTGCTTTGCTTGCTTGCTTGGACACGTCGAACCGAGTATAAAATCACTAATCGAGCCTTGCTGAGCACGCCTCAGGTGGTCTGGCCGCACCTATAAGCTGAGAAGAGCAACACATGCTTGAGCATCTATTAGGTTTCTGCAGGGGCATGTTTCTAGTGAGCATGTTTCTGCTTTTAGAAGAGGCGCTTCTTCGAAATGGTGACACGCCTCTCATGCGCGAGGAAATGAAAGGAACTGCGTCATGGTTCAGCCGCGACCGAAATCTCCAGAGATCACATTAGGGACAAGCTCTGCATGTAGCCGGTCTCACGAAAGTGCTTCGAGCAGAGTACGCTTGCATTGGTCGGCTTGAATTCTTCGTCAAAGCAGCGAGCGCTTGGGCTGCGAGCGTATGATCTTGCGGAAAACAGTGGAAGACGACACAGTCGCGGGCGTAGTTGTTCGTGGACACGAAAGCAGAGTAGTACCTCGTGTTGAATCTGATTCTCAAGGTCGGCTGACACGCTTTGTATGTCACAACGCACGCAGTACGAGGAACAACGCATGCAGCACGAGAAACAACGCGCGCTGAAAGCTCTCTCGGGTGCGCCGAAGTATCCCCGGCTCCTCAACGTGACGTCACGTTGGCCGACATGGACGAGGTTTCACTCTCCGCTGTTCTCCTCTCCTGCGGTCGCGCGCGGCGCGGGAGATTTAAACATCGCGTTTTTAATTGATGATTGCGCCACTGTTTTGGCCAAAATCGAAAAAATAATTTCACAGACGTGATCAGCAATGACACTACTTCAAAACCCTAAAAAATTAGCTGATTCGAAAACCGCCTCAGTCTCCCTTTAAGGACATCGTACGAGTGTTAGTGAACGCTCCAGTTGCGAGTGTCGGTGTGTCTGTGTGCTCCTTCGTGAGCAGGACGCAGTTGTGCATGCATGTGAACTGGCTACAGCCTGTAAACTTGCACTCTGTTGTACGGCGCACAGCAAGCATGCCATCATGTGTATTTGAGTTTACATTTTGCTTTTGGTTTTGTTGGTGCCAGTACTTGTGTAGCTGCGGTATGTCACCCACAGGGTGGTTTTGTGACCCGTACCGATCCCTTTGTTATAATTCTAAAAGTGGCATTTGAGCCCATTGTAGAATCTTGGGAAGGGCGTGTAAGGGATCGTTAATGTACGCGGGGTCATCGGAACGCGGCTGGGGGCGCTCAAAGCGAAGCGTCTCCTTTTTTGGAACGCGGCCGCTCGCGCACGCGCCGGGAACTACGGGTGTCCCCCCACCCCGAGTTACCGACTCGCGCACGTGCTGGCACGAATGTATATTTGTGTTTGTTTTCATTTTATTTTGTGGTAGAGAGGGTGGTCTACCTTGTAAAAGCCGGAGGGCTGGCCATGCCCTTGAAGAACCAATCATGTTAATAGTGCAACATGATTGGAAGCTACCAATAGTGGGCTGGGCCTTTAGGGCTTTAAAACCGGGCCCCGGAGCTGGAAGCAGGGTTCTGCGCTAAGGTGAGATGCTATGCATCTTCGGCTACGCCGAGTAGGGGCCTCCCCTAGTGTTAGCCAGTTCTGCCTTTTTGTTGTTTGGTTTGTCCTTTTTGCTGCTTAATATGTCTCTAGTGCCTGAACTTGTATGCAATGTAAATAGCTGTACATAAACTTCAAGTATTCCCCTTACCCCTCCGTCTCAACTCATCACAGGACCGTCTCTGACAGGACCGTGCAGACCACGTGGTATGGTGATGTCACAGCACGCGACACAATGACGTCACGACAGATGAGAGACGGGGCTCCAACTTGTGCCGTCGCTGCGGTTGCTCGCCGTGCAGACCACATGGTATGGTGACGTAACACCACGTGACACAATGACGTCACGACAGATGAGAGACAGGGCTCCAACTTGTGCCGTCGCTGCGGTTGCTCGCCGTGCAGACCACATGGTACGGTGACGTAACACCACGTGACACAATGACGTCACGACAGATGAGAGACAGGGCTCCAACTTGTGCTGTCGCTGCGGTTGCACGCCGTGCAGACCACGTGGTATGGTGACGTCACACCACGTGACACAATGACGTCACGACAGATGAGAGACGGGGCTCCAACTTGTGCCGTCGCTGCGGTTGCACGCCGTGTGAATCGCGTGGTATGATGACGTCACACTCCCGCGCATTTCGAACGCGCGTTCACACTCGGTGTAGGTGAAACGCTCGCTCCACCGGGCAGGCGGACGCGGCTTCCGTGGCAATCCAGGCGCTCACCCAACGCGCGTCTCGGGGTTAGTCGGCGTTCCGCTGTAGCCATGCCGTTGTCTTCCCCCACGACGAAGGCTTCTAGTGGTTGTATTAAAATGACCAAGTATTCAACCAAGGAAAGCCATGTATTACCAAGCATAGCCATCAATATGCTTCGCATCTGACTAGGCTTAACCTTAGCTAAGCCTCAGCCATATTTTTGTTGTTTGGTTTGTACTTTTTGCTGCTTAATATGTCCCTAGTGCCTGAACTTGTATGCAATGTAAATAGCTGTACATAAACTTCAAGTATTCGCCTTACCCCTGCGTCTCAACTCATCACAGGATCGTCTCTGACGGGGCACCCCTGGTGCGAAGGAACGCCTCAGAACAAACCGTCTCTGGCGGGGCACCTCTGGTGCAAGGAGGAAGAAGAACCTGAAATTTACTGGCGCAGTCGACAGGATCCTGCGGCCATCGGAAAACGGCGCAGGAAGAAGACTGAAGGCAGGGAGAAAGGGGACGACAAGGCAACAGGACAGCGTTCGAGAATGGACCTGCGGAGAGACGGCGGCAAGGATGCAAGGACCACGGCAGTAGACCAGCGACGCGGGACTGCATCTGGTCAAAAAAAAGCAGCGCGCCGAGAACTTGACGGTCACCGGCGGGTCACAGCAAGTGACGACAACGTGCGCAGGACCAGCGGCGTGCGACAGCTCATTGCAGGTGAAAGTGGCGGTGGACTGCGACTCCAAGGAGCTGGCAATGCGAATCGACGCATCGAAACTGTGAGTTTCCTTAGTCGCATTGTTCACGTCCCTGTTCATGTGTTCGAGCCGGTAGGACAGTTGAGGGGTACAGACGGCGGTATGGAGGATTATCCATGCCGGCCCTCACTCGATGTGAGGTACCGAATGGAATTGGCGAAGGCGCGTTTAGCTTATTATCAGGCTGAGCTTGCAAAAGTGAATGCAGGAAAGGCGCCGCTATGCGAGGAAAAACCTCCGGATTTGCAGGTGTTAGAAGCAAGGCGCCAGCATCTAGAGCTCGAGCTGGCTAAGCTGAAAGAGTCTAGGAGAGCTAGTGAACTAGCCAGGGGGAACTGCTCCGAGTCCACACAGCCTGCGCTGGAAGGCAAAAGCTTGTGCTCGTCAAGCACAGGTGAAGGAAGCAGCAGCCAGGCGGCTGTAAACAAGCAGCCGATATGCAAGAACGCCTCTTCGCTAGGAAAGGCGGCGAAAAGCGCAGGAAGTTAAAATAAGATTCCGGAAGGGCGCGAAAATGTCACAGCTCCTCCGCCTCCGCGAGTGGCTAGCAGTGAAAAGGAACAACCAAATTCCGATGATCTAGGGCCAATCGAGAACAAGGTGTCCGATAACAAATAGGACAGCGGTGCAATTCCTGCAGGCTCTATGACTAAGTGTGTGACCTCCGACACGGAGCTAGTAGCAGGTTAAAATCTGGCGTTGCTACAAACACACACTGTGTCGGCCATAGGGCATCAAGTGCCCCGTAGCGTTACTGGTGGCAAGAGCCCTTCATCCGAGGCAGAGAGCGGAGGTGGGCCTGCGGGGCCGACCGGGCAGAGAGCCGCGCAGTTTTCGAACGCACCCGGTGTGTGTCCGGCCAGGTCATTTGAGGACCCGGAAATGAGTGGCGACTTGCCGCAAGGCAAGCTCGGGTCAAGTGACTACGAGGGAGCTCATAAAGCCTCGGAGTTAGACGATGCCACGAAGCCGGCAAATGCCTATCAAGCAGGGAACGGCAACGTCAGTGTTTGCCCGGGAAGGAACGGGGCAAATTGCTCTAAGCAAGGCGAAGTGCCAGGAGGCAGGTGCGCGGCTTTCATGTTGAAAGTTGGTACGTGGAACATTACGTTCCGTGCTGCAGGTCACCAAATCAAGTGTAGCGAGACCGGCCGCATTGGTACGGTTACACTGGGCAGGGGCTATGCTCCTTACGCAGCACGCGGTCCTTACTGGAGCGCCGACGAGAGCTTGCCCTTAGGGGCGTCGCATGGTCCAGGTTTTGGACCTATAGAAGATCAGGATGTTTTCGATACTGGAGGGCAGCAACTTTTTAGTTATCGCCCCGCTGTGGCACCAGCCTAATGAGCCGAGTGGCAGCTAGGCGTTAATCGTGTTCATGGAGACGCGTAGTGGCTCGAACGCACACACGGACACTCGGTGCGACTAAGGAGGCTCACGTGGCCACTTAAGGACATCGTACGAGTGTTAGTGAACGCTCCAGTTGCGAGTGTCGGTGTGTCTGTGTGCTCCTTCGTGAGCAGGACACAGTTGTGCATGCATGTGAACTGGCTACAGCCTGTCAACTTGCACTCTGTTGTACGGCGCACAGCAAGCATGCCATCATGTGTATTTGAGTTTACATTTTGCTTTTGGTTTTGTTGGTGCCAGTACTTGTGTAGCTGCGGTATGTCACCCACAGGGGGGTTTTGTGACCCGTACCGATCCCTTTGTTATAATTCTAAAAGTTGCATTTGAGCCCTTTCTAGAATCTTGGGAAGGGCGTGTAAGGGATCGTTAATGTACGCGGGGTCATCGGAACGCGGCTGAGGGCGCTCAAAGCGAAGCGTCTCCTTTTTTGGAACGCGGCCGCTCGCGCACGCGCCGGGAACTACGGGTGTCCCCCCACCCCGAGTTACCGACTCGCGCACGTGCTGGCACGAATGTATATTTGTGTTTGTTTTCATTTTATTTTGTGGTAGAGAGGGTGGTCTACCTTGTAAAAGCCGGAGGGCTGGCCATGCCCTTGAAGAGCCAATCATGTTAATAGTGCAACATGATTGGAAGCTACCAATAGTGGGCTGGGCCTTTAGGGCTTTAAAACCGGGCCCCGGAGCTGGAAGCAGGGTTCTGCGCTAAGGTGAGATGCCATGCATCTTCGGCTACGCCGAGTAGGGGCCTCCCCTAGTGTTAGCCAGTTCTGCCTTTTTGTTGTTTGGTTTGTCCTTTTTGCTGCTTAATATGTCTCTAGTGCCTGAACTTGTATGCCATGTAAATAGCTGTACATAAACTTCAAGTATTCGCCTTACCCCTGCGTCTCAACTCATCACAGGACCGTCCTGACAGGACCGTGCAGACCACGTGGTATGGTGATGTCACAGCACGCGACACAATGACGTCACGACAGATGAGAGACGTGGCTCCAACTTGTGCCGTCGCTGCGGTTGCTCGCCGTGCAGACGACATGGTATGGTGACGTCACACCACGTGACACAATGACGTCACGACAGATGAGAGTCAGGGCTCCATCTTGTGCCGTCGCTGCGATTGCACGCCGTGCAGACCACGTGGTATGGTGACGTCACACCACGTGACACAATGACGTCACGACAGATGAGAGACGGGGCTCCAACTTGTGCCGTCGCTGCGGTTGCACGCCGTGTGAATCGCGTGGTATGATGACGTCACACTCCCGCGCATTTCGAACGCGCGTTCACACTCGGTGTAGGTGAAAACGCTCGCTACACCGGGCAGGCGGACGCGGCTTCCGTGGCAATCCACCCTATTGGAAAAAAAGGCAATGATGTAAATATTGGAAACCAACACTGGAAACCTTGGTGGATTATGGTAATGGAAAATGCGTTGGAATGACTGGGCATGTTGGAATGACTGGGCATGTTGGAATGACTGGGCAGGTTGGAATGACTGGGCATGTTGGAATGACTGGGCATGTTGGAATGACTGGGCCCGTTGGAATGACTGGGCATGTTGGAATGACTGGGCAGGTTGGAATGACTGGGCATGTTGGAATGAGTGGGCATGTTGGAATGACTGGGAGATGTTGGGGCAGGGACCATGCATCAATGTTATGTCTGTCGCAATGAGACAGCAAATTTCAAAATAGATGAAGCTCCTACAGCCAGTTTTATTTTGTGTTCATGCTCCTCTTGCTCTTCTTTAGCCACTTGTCAATGCAGCTGGGCCCCATGAAACAGCCTTGTTGATGTACCACCGGTGCATGAGGGCTTGGGAAAACTGGGCGGTGCACTCTGCAGAAAAGATTGAAATGAAAGAATTAGGATCCACAAGTTTTTATTCTTGCCAGTATTAGAGTGCTAAAAAAGTAAACTCCGTATTGTGGCCACAGGAATAAAGTGAGCCTAAATCAAGAACCACTGAAGCTATTCGCACTCAAAAAGAAAAATAATTTGAGGTTCTTATTCAATATATCATATGCTCGTCATTAAGTACCATCATCAGCAGCATAACTAGCACCACTGCAAGACAAAGGCCTCTCCTATATCCCTAAACATAAGCCTGACGTGTGCCATAATGAGCAAAATAAAAAAGCCATTGTTTTTTGTCCTCTGAAGGCTTTTAGTGGGGTATTAATCAGAGGGACAATATAAAGGTAACATCAGAAGGGTGACTGCAGTAGCACAGCTGAGATGTCGCAGACGATACACTACGAAAAGAGGCATACAATCCATTGATACATCAGTTGCAAAAAATAAAAACAGCAGCAAAGAAAAGGTAAAACAAACCAGTGTCAATGCTCCAAGCGATATCACTTATTTCCATAATTTTGAGGGACCACATGCAATGAAAATGTGGTGAGGTAGAGTCACAAGCGAAGGCCATTCTGTTCTCGATTTAATTATTACTAACTCTATGCAGCTGAATGCTTTTTCTGGTGTTTTATCTTGTTGTGTTAGTGACCATCTTCCTGTGTTTGCTTGCATTGAGAACGCTAGTACAATAGGAAGTAAGTCCACATCAATCACATACCAAGCTATTACAGAATCATCATTGAAATCCTTTAGGGATGCGCTCATGAAAGTATATTGGAGTAAGATAGCTGAACTTCATGATGCAAATGTTGCCTATAATACGTTTGTCGATTGCTTTAAACAGATATATCACGACTGCTTTCCTCTTGTAACACGTGTGAAAAGTCGCAGAATCTGCAAGCCATGGGCAACGCCAGAGCTTCGCGGAGAAATACAAATGAAAGACAAGCTGTACAGAAAATTTTTGAGCAGCCGGAAGGTTGAGGACCTTGCGGTATTTAAGAAATATAGGAACAAATTGACTAAAAAACTGCGGTCTGCACGAACAGCCTATCACGTGTCACTTCAAGATGTTAAGAATGCTCGAAATGGTGTACTATGGTCGAGATTAAATACACTTCTGCAGCGGGACAGTTCACGCACTGCATTAACAAAATTAAATATTGATGGAAAGGAAGTTTCTGGCGTCGAACTGGCTAATGTATTCAATACTTTTTTAACGAGCTTGGCTACCCGTGCTATAACACGTGCTGCCGGATCTGACGCTTGCAAATATGTTCGAATTCAGAATAATGAAACAATTTTTCTGCACCCAGTCACGGTAGACGAAGTAGTGTCGGTGATAACAAATCTTAACAATAGCAGTAGCTGTGACATTGATGATATCCAAATACGGCCAGTCAAGCATGTAGTTGACATAATTGCTCCCATACTTGCTCACATCTTTAACATCTGTTTAGAAACTGCAGTTTTTACGGAAAAAATGCAATTAGCAAAAGTTGTTGTTCTTTACAAAAAAGGAGATCGCAACGCCCTCGCCAACTACAGACCAATCTCTATTTTGCCAGTGTTTTCGAAAGCATTTGAGAAAATGCTGCATCTAAGAATGTCAAATTTCATCCATAAATTTAACTTGCTAACACCATTTCAGTTTGGCTTCTGCAAAAGCAAATCCACTGAACTTGCATTACTCCAACAAAAGGAATATATAATAAAGCAACTTGAAAACAAATCTATTGTCATTGGTGTATTTGTGGACTTCTCAAAGGCTTTTGACCTGGTAGATCATAAAATCTTACTAAATAAATTACACTACTATGGTATCCGAGGAAAAGTGCTCTCATTGTTAAGTTCTTATTTGTCGTTTAGACAGCAAGTGGTGTACATAAATGGTATACAGTCTGAACAGAAGCCGCTCTTCTACGGTGTCCCCCAAGGCAGTACGCTAGGGCCTCTACTCTTCAATATTTACCGAAACGATATTGTCAACATTAGCGATAATACAAAGTTTTCCATCTATGCAGACGATACGAGCGTATTTTTTTCGGGTGAAAATGTTCATGAACTTATCAAACAATGTAATGCCACAATGCCTCTTGAGGTCTGGTCTGCAGTTAACCTGATGCAAATAAATGAGAGTAAGACCAAAGCTGTCATATTTAGGCTGAAAAATAAAGTTATCCCACTGCACGAGAATATTATATTAAACTCGCGGGCTGTAGAAATTGTTGAGCAGTTTAAATGCCTTGGGGTCATATTTTCTGCCAGTATGTGATGGGATTATCATGTCAATTATATCTTGAAAAAAACAGCTCAAATCACTGGTGTTATAGGCCGTCTAAAATACATACTTCCCACAAAAACTAAGATGCTGGTATACAATTCAATATTCAACTCGCATTTAAACTATTGCCAGTTGGTGTGGGGCACTACAACATTCACTAACCTTGAACGTATTCATTTAATGCAAAAAAGATATCTCCGAAATGCACATAATTTACCGTTCCGACATCCCAGTGCAGCTTTCTTTTGTCATTCCAGAGTTATTAAAGCACATAATCTTTATAAATATCGCCTCAGTGTTACTTTTAAAACAGAAATCAAGAAGAATGTAACAAATCTTAAAAATTTTGCAGAACTAAGGAAAAAAGAATCAGTCTATCCAACAAGACGTGGCGAAGAATGGACAGTGCCAACACCTCGACTAAATCTTGGTAGGGAATGCCTTCAGTACACACTTCCATCTCTTCTAAATAGGTATATCCACATAAACCTCGATTTGTTTTCTTTTTCACGTCATGAACTACATAATTTGTTTTTGCATAACATTGTTTAAGTTTCATTATGTATACATATTGCTGTTTCGTGTATTCTCCGGTGCTTCCTTGATGTGCTTGTTTTTTAAAATTGTATAAACTCTTGTGTTGCCTCCTTGTCAATAATAAGGATTGTAGACTCGTCAAGCTGCCCAAGGGCAGCTTTTTTCTACGATTCCTCCATCTGTAGTGCTAGATGGGAAATAAACTTTGATTTGATTTATTCTTCAATGGGAACAGGAAAAATTTCTTGATTTAGTTGTGATGGCATCCTGGTCTGAAGCGGGGCAGCAACATTTAACATTAAGTTGTGGAAAAGTATTGTAGAGTATATGGAACACACCTAAACGAGCGATTTCCCCTTTTATGCAGTGATGTCTGGTGGTCAAATGAGATGACTGATTACACATATGCTGTACCAAGTGTCGCTGTTGGATTAAAGGGAGTTGGTGGCGTAGCATCAAACAGTTTGGTGCAAAATTGAAAGAGCTAGGGAATACTTCAGTTTGGAATCAATAAAATTTTTATGCATAAACTGCGCAGCATGGCAAGAGCACACAGATCATGACATCTCCTGATAAACCCGAGTGCCCTTGTGGTGCCAGCAGCATGTATCGTGACATGCTCCAAGTATGTGGGGCTGCATCTGGTTAAGGTTTCTCCATACCATTAAGCCTAGAGGTGGGAAAGGAGGTCAATACGTTGTGACAAAACAATGCAGACAAGACAAGGACAACGAAGGAATAAATATGATGGCATGAGTGCTGACTATCGCCAATGTGTATTGGAAACCACGTCAAAATATATACACTGTGGCCTAAAAAAACAACGAACAAAGGGCACCTTGTGTCAACCACATTGCATGAGTGTAAAACAAAACAAAAACTGACAAAGAAGCATTTAAGAGCATGAACTCTTCCTTAGGAAGCGATAAAGAAGGTGTACTAACACAGTGATTGCGGTTTTTTTTTAAATTTCAGTGGCCTCGATTATCTCACGCATAAACTTTTCTGTGTCTGTCAGGCAAAATGCAGAACATGAATTCCGGTTCACAGCGTTTAGGATCTGGCAAACAATTGCAATTGCGACAGTGAATCATCAAAGTTCTCCCGCAAGCTTTGTTCACATCGTCGTGGTGGTCTTTTAAACCTCTCAGTGACACACTTGCCTGTTTTCCCAATGTAAACATAGCCGCATTTCAAGGCGTTCGAACACACTATGTCTTCTGTGCAGTGCACGAAGAGACTCTGATGGATAATCTCGGTTGACTACAGGTACCGAAACTTCATAGGGTTAGAAAAACAATATCGACGCCAACTCGACTGCCTATTTAATCGGTGCGACCAATTGTGGATGTAGGGAAAGGTACGTACAAACTTCCTTTTGGGAGTTACAGTCTCGACGGGGGCACAAAAAGAATGTTTCAACTTCTGCTTAAAGCAATCGGCTAAAGACACTGACAAAGGTTCTGAATATCCAGTAAAGGACAAACGGCATATGAGCTGGGCAAAACTGGATGTCATGGCAATCAAACAGGATTTCATTAAGGAATTTTTGAAGCAAAGGTTAGTGACACCTCTTGACCAGCTTAGACTGAACCGAAGAAAATGGTAAAAGTAGCTTGTTTTCCCTTGGCTCGTAAGCCCAACAAGTGTAACCACCCAAGATTGAGATCCACTAAATGTGATGACATATTATCCTCTATAATTTCAGTGGTGATTCAAAGTGGACTGAGGCTTTGATTGAACTCCTCTCTCACCTTAGACAATGCTTCGTCAGGATTGGAGATCCTGCAATAAGCCACGTAACAGCGGCGCTAATAGTTTTTTTTTGCAAAAACAAGCTATTCTGAAATGTAATAAAGGTGGACTGAAGGTATGAGCTTAAAAGTGCGACAAAATTATTCACCAAAACGCCTGAGACGTTTGGAATGCCACTGCTCCATTTAGGTTAATGAATTCTTCAACACATTATTGATCCTGATTGAGGGATGGCGTAATATAAATCCTTGATGTCAACATAGCACCCCATGAAACTGGTGCGAGAGTTATTGTGTAGAAACTGCGTTACTTTCTCTGCAGATCTTACACGAGAGGAGTCATCAATGCTCAGCAACTTAATTTTATGTCGCAAAGAGAAGGCGATTTGTTTCTGACAGGTTCCATTCTCTTAAACTACAACCCTCAAGGAGCAGTCACCTTTATGGGTCTTTGCGGTAAAGAAGATAGCTGGACAATTTTTCTTACTGAAGTTGATGGCATTAGCCTGATGGTTAAACTCTAGATTGTTAATGTTTCTTGGCACTGGACTTTGCTTTTAACAAATCAGATAGTAAGTGGCACTCAAATTCAGAATACACTGAATCTGTGGCCTTGGACTGAAAGGCGCCTTTCGATAAGACCACAAAACCACCGTTTATCAGCAGTTGAAAGCAAGAGGGCCCACCCTCTTAAATACGACACAGTTCGGCCTGTGGGCAAGTTCCTAAAGAGGGTTCAAACCGTGACACTGCATCAAAACATCCCGAAACACACCTGTCACACTCAGGTCTGTGCGTGGAAAAGGCAACTCGTCAAACCATGGCAAGCATCTCCACAATAGTTCTCTTCGGAGGAACGGAAAATTTTGGTCCATAAGCACTTCAAGGACCAGACGAGGCAGCGACTCCAAGCTGAAGGTGTGCACCTTGTTGTCAAACTCTTGTGCCTGAAAACAAGCCAGGGAGTGGCTGGTTGACGGTGTCACGCACCGTTGACCAGGTAAAAGCCATCTGGAATGCCACTTTGCAGCCACTTTGCGCTCACTAGCCCGGAGCAGAGAAGCCAAGGCACGAGTGTCTGAAAACAAGGTGCACAATGTCGACACTGAGTTGCTGCCTCGTCTGCTGCTTGAAGCATATACGGGCCAAAATTTGCCATTGTTCCTTCGAAGAGGACTATTCTGGAGCTGTTTGCCATACTTTGACGTCTTGCCTTCCTGTGCCTGGACCTGAGCGTGACAGGTGTGTTTCAGGGGGCGTTGGTTGATGGGGTGTCGTGGTTTGAACCATGCCAGGAACTTGCCCGCAGGCTGAACTGTAACGGGTTTAAGACGGTGGGCCCTATCGCATTCAACTGCTGATAAAGAAGGTGGTTTTGTGATCATGTCTAAAGGCGTCTTTCTGTCCAAGGCAACGGAGGCAGTTAATTCTGAGTTCAAGTGTCACACAACAGCTGATTTGTTAATAGCAATGTCCAGAGCCAAGAAACTATGTAATAATCTAAAGTTGAACCATCTGGCTAATGTATCAACTTCAGCAAGAAACTAGCAGAGGTGCCAATGAGAGGTCAAAAGACCACCGTTACAATGTGAACAAAGCTAGCAGGGGGAATCTGATGTTTCATTGTCGCGACTGCGATCGTTTGCCACATCCTTTATGCTGTGAGGCGTAATTTCTTGTGCTGCATTGTGCTAGACAGACACAGAAAAGTTTGTGCATGAGATGATCGAGGCCACTGAAATTGTAGAAAAAACGCAATCAATGTGTTAACACACCTTCTTTATCGCTCCCTAAGAAAGAGTTCATGCTCTTAAATGCTTCATATTCAACTTTCGTTTTGTTTTTGACAGATCCAAAGTGAATGTTACAAGGCGCCCATTCTTCATTCTTTTTTTAGGCCACAGTGTATATATTTTGATGTGCTTTCCAATAAACCTTCTTGAAAGTCAGCACTCGCACCGTCGCATTCCTTCCTCATCTTTCTCTTCTTTGCGCTGTTTTGACACGATGAATTACAAACAAGACCATTCATCCGTCTTGCAAAAGTCAATACAGTCAGAGTAGCTGAGATAGTTGGGGCATCCTTCTGAATAATGCAGTCATAAAGACAAGGTTGGGACATAAAGACAAAGACTGTTATTGAATGGCTAATATTAATGTACTTTAGTAATGTGCTTGGTTTGGTTTATGGGGGTTTAACATCCCAAAGTGACTCAGGATGAGGGACGCCTTATGATTTTGCATATTGATATGCTGGGCTTCATAAGAGAAGAAGTACAATAGTTTTTTAAGGCCAGCCGTAGAACAGGAAGCAATGAATCTACACTAATATCAAAGAATGAAGGCTCAAGCATGAGAGTGTAGCTAAAAGGTTATAATGACAAACATTAAAAGCTTTGGAGAAATTGAAGTCGATTACACTTGCCTAAAATAAAGAATCTAAATTTGGGTGAAAATCTGTTGTGAATTCAAAAAGTTGGATTGCACATTAGTAAAGAGAATGGGAGCCGTGATGACTGGTATAGAAATATTAGTTTGAATTATGGTGGCAAGTAATATGTTGACTCATTTCGTGCTCTAACAGTTCATGCAAAATGCACATCAATAAAATAGGAGAACAGTTTGGGGATCAGAACGGTTTCCAGCCTTAATTATTGACAGGTCAGCTTCAGGTTGTCAGGGATAGAACCAAGAGGTTTGGATTGGCTAACAATTATTGGTAAAATCTGTCTTCAGATATCCTCAGTAGTTTAAAGTATGTCAGAAGGCTTCTCACACAGCCCTCAGGTAGTCGAAAGCTTGTGCTTATCAATGACTTTCGAGACATGATGAGAAGCAATGGTTAATGCAGTGAAATGGGTAACAAATAACTGATTTTTCTCAAGAAAGTGCCCATGGAATATGCTGTCAAACAAATTCCCAAGGATCCTTCAATTAAGCCCAAAATGACAGTTTATGGGTAGCCACTTTGTTATAATCATCACATACAAAAAAGAGACACCAGAAGCCCTCCTTATTCACTGAAAACAAGGGAGAATTATGAGACATCATTCCGGCACACAAAATCACACGGATGAAGAGAGTAGACTCCATGGACACCATATTTCAACTGAGGTTTATTCCACAACACAGGCTTTTTATGTGCAAAGGGGTACTAGTGATCCCTGGGGCTGAAAACTATTTCCGCCACCAGATAACAATTATTCAGGACGGCAAAAACCAAAACACAAAAAACATAGGGGTAAAGGTATCTTGCCACTCACATTAAACACATCGGCACGCCTATGCATCACCTACCTGGCTGACCCAACAAACATATTTGCCTCCAGATAATCTATTTCTTTTTCTGGAGCGCTGCAGAAGGGCTGCTGACGTAATTCTCTTTTTCAGCAGAGATACAAAAGGCTTAAAAAATTTCCCAGCCCTTTCAAGTGCTAAACTTGCACAAGGCATGTGTTTCTTTCAAAAACGCCTTGCATGCTCGCTTGTGCGAGCAAAGGCGAATGTGCTCAGCTAAATGACCTCTGCCACTTAATGAATCAGCTGTCCTGCAATGTTCAAGCAAGCGTTCATTGATGCAAGCCTCATCTGTCTAATGTAATGTTTGCCACAGGCAAGGAGGATGCTGTACACCATGTCAACCTCATGTTTAACGAGGGGTTTGGTGTGCTTAGTTTTGTAGGCAGGCCTTTTCGTAACGTCATTTATCAGGTGGCACATGCATCCCAGCTTTCCCAAGCTGAAAATACAACATGTACATCGTGTTTGTCACTGGCCTTCTTGAGGCGGTGTGACACCTGATGGCAATAGGGCACAATGACAGGTCACTGTTGCGAATGTGCGTCGTCTTCCGGCTTGCGCTGCCCAGCACACTTCATCTCTCGAACCTGGCTTTCTACCACTAAGGCTACAATTTCTCCTGTGAAAACTGCCTGCTCCAGTCTCCTTACTTGCGCATTGATGCTGTCACAGAGTCGTGACAGCGTCAATGCCGAAGTAAGGCGACTGGAGCAGGCAGGCAGAAAAAGAAATAGATTATCTCAACGCAAATGTGTGTTGGGTCAGCCAGGTAGGCAATGTTTAGTCACGCCAATGCATTCAACTTGAGTGACAAGCTAACCTTACGCCTATGTTTTTGTTTTTGCAACATTGAATAATTGTTACCTGGTCGAGGAAACACTTTTCAGCCACAGGGGTCACTAGTACCACTTTGCATGTAAAAAGCTCATGTTGTGGAATCAACCTCAGTTGAAGTATGGGGTCTATGGAGTCTACTCTCTTCGTTCATGTGTTTTTGTACACTGGAATGATGTCTCATAATTCTACCCAGAACCAATTAGCTCAGCTCTCCATGCTTAGCAAAAACAAGGCAGCAGTAATGAAACCAGTTCTCATGTGTGCACTTTTTCTTTTACATCTGTGACCTGCGATGAGTGGCATAAAACACATATTTAAGTTAACACACATGCATCATAATGTTAATATTCGTAATCAAATAGTATCACATAATGCAGCCAAAAACATGCAGACATTTCGCACTTCATGCATAGAATGCAACGGTTAAAAGACGAGCAATATTGAATGTAAAACTTCAAATGGCCTGCAACCGGCCCATTCTGACAGCCAACTAATATTACTCATATAAACATGTAAACATATCAGGCCAGAGCTATCCAAACTGCTCCAAGCAGTAGCATTAAGGAAAAGAGCAATGAAAGTAAGAGAACATTTCATGGCAACCACAAGAACAAAGCACAATGCAGTAACAACTTACAACACAGCTTTTGACTTCATCTGGTGGCCACAAAATCCATGCCATTGACTCGGACTGGAAGACAGATGTGCCACCTGCGGATACCAATTTCCCATTATCACTATGACAGGAGTACAAAAACAAGCATGCGAACTCGGTCCAACAGTGAATATCACATGAATGTAAAAAGATCAGGAAAAATATACTTGCCCAAGTATACGCCTCAATACAAAGGAAAACTACCCTGTTTAAAATGCATCAGTTCCCCTAGCACTAGTAAAGGAATCTTGCTATGAGCAAAACAAATCTGCGTTCGAAAGCGTAGATAAACATCGTAATAACTGAGACAATTATTGCGTCACTTGTTTTCCTCAGAAACCAATTTTCAAACAGCAGAGTGATCGAAATGCAAGATCCTATACTCTGGGTAGCCAGAAACGCTATCGGTATCATAAAAAAAAAAATCTTCACATACTCATTTAAAAATTAGATCCTGACGGCCGGAAATAAACTTTCGTTGGTAACTGCAACCTGAGACAGTGCTTTCTTTATAGTGGGGTTTGAATTCAGATGCGGAAAATGGGCACTGATCGTATTGGAGGGTTCCGGATTAATTTAGACCACCTAGAATTTCTTAACGTGAGCTGACATCGCACAGCACAGGGGCATTCTTTTTTTCATTTCACCTAAATCGAAATGCGGCTACTGCCATCAGGATCGACCCCACGACCTAAGGTTCAACAGTCTAGGGCCGAGCAAAAACCGCGGCGAATAAAAAGTGTTTCAATCCCCCTCAAAGTGCTAACGCTATCTTGAAAGACAATCATACATTTTACGCACAGCCAAAGTGCCGGTCCTTGAAACGTGCGCGGTGGTGTGAACAAGCATGGGCAGAAACGCGTAGAACGAGGCATATACGAGGACAAATCTGTGCTCAACAAGAAACAAAACGCGCAAACATGCGCATACCAAAATCATGCAAAGCTAGCGCACGCACGGTCGCATCCCCTTTGCCAAAACAAGTACCGACAGCGACAATGCGCCTTTTTCCAGTCGAGATTACTAGCCTCGCTCCCAGCAGTCCCTAGGCCGCGTCCACCATTTTGGAGGGCAGAGCGTACGCGCGGACGGATAGCACTGCGTTGATCCGTGTGAGCACTGCGTTCCTCAGTCTCCGGCTGAACAATGCCCAACACTTGTGCGGCTGTAGGCTGCACTAACCGTCGCGGGAAGGAAGGTGTGAGGTTTTTTCGCTTTCCTTCGGAGCGCTACTACTCGCAGCGCAGGAAAAGATGGGTCGTCGCTGTGCGTCGGGTTTCCCCCGATGGCTCACCATGGGAGCCGTCAGAACATGACCGCATCTGCAGCGATCATTTCTATACAGGTGCGTAAAAACTTCTTCAGAATGGGTTGCTGCTTTCTAACGCTTCTCGTATTTCCGCGCAGCCAGTTAAAATATCACAGACTGCGTCTGAGTTAGGCTAGGCTACGATATTTTCTCGGCACATACAGGGTGGTCCAAAATATGTGCGAACACGGCTCAGCGTGGCCGCGCTCCGAGGTGAGCATCGAAGCTACGCGGCGCAGGCGCACACAGGGCCCGGAGGCGGTGCTTCGTGTCATCGTCTGCTGCGCGTCGCCGTCTGCGACCACACCAGAAGCACTGACGCGCCGCGGAGCGCGGGCACGCTGAGCCGTGATCGCACATATTTTGGACCACCCTGTACATGACGGCGCTCAAGCGTTGCACTTCGCGCCGAGAAAACGGCGTTTGACGATCCACGCCGATGCTGTATTAGGCTTTTTTGACATTATTATAGTTTTTGCTTTTCGCGTGTTCTGGACATGTAGCCCTTGTGACCAACAATAAATGCTGCTTATTTTCAGGGAAGCCAGTGCGATCACTTTCCCACCCAGACTACGTGCCATCCATCTTCACGCATCGGCCTGCTCGTGAAGGCATCCTGCGCAGGCACCAGCGTGCCGCGGAAAGGCGAGGTATTTACACCGTCTGTCCTCAACCGTTTATTACATGCATGCCGGTGCTGTGCACGGTAGCCTGTTTATTGCAGTTGGATAAATTCCCGTCAATCTGACTGCTATCTTATTTGCCAGGCGCTCCTCGACGAGACGAACCAGCGGCGGGTATGATCGCGCACGACGCAGCAGGTAATGAGCTTTTGCTGAATAATATGCACCTCATCAGAAATTGAAAATCACTGTCACATCAAGCCATTTTACTACATATGAACTTATTATAATAAGTCTCCAAACCTTTAGATACTATAGGCACATAAGAAACTAGTTTTGCATTTGTTTTGTACAAATTAATTATGAGCACTGCTTTACAGGTTCCAACAGCACACCACTTGTGAACGGCCAAGGTTCTGATGACGAGTGTGGTATTGATTTGCCACTTCCAGGTAAAAAATTTAGTACAAATGTCACTTTACTGTGATGTAATCATGACCACTTCATACCTGAAAAGCCTAAGAAACATTCTGTAGTTTACATTATTCACTAGTGCTGCAAAATACCCCTAATAGTCAAAACCACATATTTTGAACTAATGTGCACACTTCTGTATTTCGAACATTAGTGTGCACTTATTCTTTTTGTGGAAACAGCTGGTTCGCATTCTATTCTAGAGCTAACATTGTCTGCACTGTGGACTTTTCAGAAACCTTGGACGTTGCAAATGTCGGGGCAGCACCTGCTTCAGGAGATCATGCTGCCGGGGCTGCAGACCCTTGTAAGACACACTGCGAATGAAGTGGTGCCATGTGATCATCATTTTCAACACCTAATGATTCTTCCTTTTTTCTCTCCAGGCACACATGGCATGCGCTCCGCTGCAGAAATAGGTGAGTTGTTTGTCTTTTCTAGTGGTAAACTTGCAACTCAATATTACACCATGAAACAGTTAGACCTGGTGCAAGACTTCAACTTTTTGGTCATCAGCGGTACCAACTTAACACTGGATGAGATCACAAAAGCAGACTAGGGCCACCTCATAACTATGGACTGTAAATTTAGGCATTTGACTAAAAATCATGACAAATGCCTAAATGTGGCATTATGGAACTTCCTTGCCTTTTTTCGGGTTCTGTGCAGCATACTGCCATTTTGGCTCATTACTGGAAAAAAATCCTGTTGCAAAGTATGAAAAACCATGTTTTCATTTGATGGATCGACCTCTAGTTCAGCTCTGTGTTACAAGATGTGGTTGTGCAGATTGTATTGTACTGATGGAGGTATTCTGGAAGAAGGCTTGTGCAACGGCAGCTGCTAGCAAGAAACAGTTGGGCCGGTAATGTAATTCATATCCGATAGTGTACTCTTTGTAGACTATAAGGACGGCGCATGTCTTTAGCGGAGAAGTTGTTCATAACTGCAGCAATGCCTTACCTGGGCTCACTCATTGCAACTCATGACCTGCTTGGACTCAACTCATTTCGACTCATGACTCCATCTGTGCTCACTCATTCGGGCTCAGTTGCACATTTAAACTAATGGCTCACCCAGGCTCACCTTCACTCATACTCCTATAAGCCCACACATCGGAGAGCTCGGGCGTTTTTACGCCGAACGGCCTGAGTTATGCGCCTAAAATGGCAAAAAAAGGGGGTTAAAAACGCAGTTATGCGATGAGCTCTCAACTGCAGCTAGCCAGTAGGCACGCCCTTCTCAGAGGCCTGCAGTCGCTCGCGGGATGTAAAGATCTAAGGCTGCTGCATGTGTTCGCCAACCAATTAAAAAAACAAGCAAGGGAGAACTAGAGGAACCACTATATAGCAAGCCACAGCTAATATCTGACGAGACCAAGCATGGAGACTAATCACTCATCTTTTAGTAATGTTCTAGGGTGCAGCTGTCACAAAAATTATATACCATCAAACAGTGAAGTTGCTCTACATCATCTCAACCAAAAGTGCAGTCAGTATTATGAGTGCACAGGAAACTCGTGTTCTACCGGACTGAACAGGACTCGGATCACGATTTGAATGTGAGCCCGAGTGAGTTTGCCGACCTATGCATGTCAATGCATTCATTGTTACTAGTAAGGTTGATTCATTGTTTTTGTTAAAACTATCACAAATAGCTTTTATTATTACACAATTTATGTGCACAGGTGGCAAAATTAAGCAGTGCTAGCCTGTGCCTCAGTCAGCTTTCATAATATGCCTTGTTTTTTGTCACAGGAAAACTTTACTTCATCATGTGAGCAGAGTACAGCCTTCAATTGTGCACTTACTCTGCACGACTTTTGATATTTATGACATGTGATCTCTCTCCACGAAGGGTTTGTAAGCTGTGGTGTGTTCTCATTGCTAGACGGTGCCTGTTTTCTTTCTTTTTTCCCCAGAGGCTTCGGTGACATTGGTTCACCTTCCCGCAGCTATCGAGGCTGCAGATGTACGCAAAGAACTGGCAGCCACAAAAGCAGCCCTTGCCAAGTCGCAAGGCATGGCTGCATTTTGGGAGCAACAATACAAGTGTGTGAAAGAAAGGCTGCTGACCACTAGTAGACTTCAGCAGCCTAGTGAATGTAAATATTATACAGGGCTGCCTTCATATGAAGTGTTCAAAGGTCTGTACACTGCTCTGAACAGTGCCATGCCTCAGTCATCCAAAGGGCCATCACGCGCACTTGGTAGCATTGATGATTTTTTCATGGTGCTGGTAAGGCTTCGAACAGGGATGCCCGTTAAGGAACTTGCACGTAATTTTGGCATGACCCAGTCTTACGTGAGCAAGACCTTTTCTAAGTGGGTGCTGTTTATGCACAAAGCTTTGCGTGCCATTACCCGTGTGCCATCGCTAGCTGAAGTGCAGCAAAATCTTCCGAAACAATTTTTAAACTTTCGGGACACGCGCATGGTTATTGATGGCACCGAGATCAGGTTGCAGACACCGTCATCAGTGGATGCACAGCGCCAAACTTTCTCGCCCTATAAGCATGGCAACACAGTTAAAGTGCTTGTAGGTGCCACACCAGACGGCTATGTCTGCTTTGTCTCAGATTCTTGGGGGGGGTCAATTTCTGACAGGGATTTAGTTCTAAAAAGCAAACTGCTAGATATTTTCAAACCCGGTGATGCCATTATGATGGACAAAGGATTCAAAATTTTTGACCTTCTGCCTCCCGGGGTAACGGCACATATGCCGCCATTTAATAGGCCCTCATTAGGTCAGATGAACACTGGTGAAGTTTCGAAGACCAGAAGCATTGCCAGCGCTCGCGTACACATCGAGCGTGTCATCAGACGCATCAAGGAATTTCATATTTTGGATGGTGGATACCCCATCACAATGACTGACATTATAAATCCAGTACTACAGACATGTGCTTACCTCAGCAATTTCCAATATCCACTAGTGCAGGAACAGGACAGCTGAAGTAGCAGGTGCTATACGAGCGGGTGGTATGAAAGGTTTAATGTATTGACACATGGGCTGTAAGGGACACCGTAGTACAGTGCTTGGAATTTAGGCCACTGGGGGTTCTCTAATATCCACTGACATCGCACAACAGTTGTGGTTTATCATCTAAGCTGTAAGGGGCTCCACAAACCTCATAATCTCATCCACCCGCCTCACTCTGTCACCAACTGCTAAGTGGTGGTGGTGATGGATTTCCACGGCACAAGGTAGTTTTCATTGCACAAGGTGGGGTCAAAGACCCATTTCCCAAGCATTTCATCCTAAAGAAGCCGAGCACCAGGCAGGGGAAAGCTTGTACCCACTGCATCACTAGTGGATAGCTGGCGGCTCGGGGGATCCAACCCTGCACCTCTCGCATGCGAGGCGGATGCTCAAACGACTAGGCCACCGCAGCGGTGCTAAGTCAAACTTCTCTGGAAATCCCATCTGTTACCTTGAGGGACCATCAGCGGTCTTCCCTCGCATAACTGTCCTGATATGACCATTTCTCCATGTGTGTGTTGATCACATTTCACACAGTCAAGAAATTCCAGCCCCCATTGTACATAAATGTAGCATTCGGGTTGGTTTATCAGGTTTAACGTCCCAAAGCGACTCAGGCTTACCGGTATTGTACAAACAGCATTCAGTGGTAACAACTGCATGAGCACATAGTGTACTGAACCAAAGCATTTCAGATGTGCTTCCTGTACATAGCCAGCACAGGTTGTTTTTCTGTCTACACGTATTATGTACTATAAGGGACATATGTCCCTGTGAAAAAAAGAGTAAGGAAACCAAAGCGGACATCCCTGTTCTTAGCCGGGGGTCAGAGACCTCATTTGGGAAGTTGAAAGTTTCACTCGTATGCCCTTGTGTGTCACAGTGAAATGAGACTGTCAGCAGGCATGGCGCAAGTGTGTCGGTTGCCTTTCATACGGCCGAGAGATTCTTGGGCACATAGATGTTGCATTCAGTGTCATTGCACTATGCGAGAGCACCTTGACAGGCTACAAGTGTTGTGTAAGCAGCATTTAGTGGTTGGCAACTGCTTCAGAGCAGTGTACTGAACTGCAGCACTGGAGACTGGTATATGTACATTGCCAAATCAGGTTATGCTTTTCTGTGTGCGATCCCAGTCAAGCTGTGCATGTTAAAACTGCAGCGCAATTTTTTATGTTGCAACTATGAAAAAGAGCAGTAACATCTCCTTTGCTGCGACAAGGATTAGTATAGTGCAGCCATGTTGGTTTTTGTGAGCACACGCACCATGACCATGCTGCAGCTGGTAGGTCGCAAGGTATTTAGCACAGAGATAAGAAAGGACTGTTGTGGGGCAGGGGCTACCTCGAACCCGGGCTCTATGGGTAGTGTGTTTGAGCCAAGGAAAGAGGGAACTTGAAGTTTGGGAAAATGATAACAAGTGGGTTTAGTGGCACCTTTGGTGAAACTTATTTACATAATTTACAAACAGTCAAAAACTCAGGAGTTCATGCGTCAAGCGACTGAATGAGCCTTGTCACCAGGGCCCAGAGTGTTTATTCTCACTCTGCACGCTCCTTAAATCCCCCAAGGTCTGCCCCTTCACCAGGCGGTGGCCAATGCAATACATGGCACATTTCTTCAAGATGAGAAAAGTTGCAAAGCATGTAGCAAGCAGAGGCACTCGTGCGAATGGGAGAGGAGAAATCACAAGTCCGCAGCTATTTCTTACTGAGGTGCAACAGTCTTGCAAGCAGCACACCGGTGATTCATGCGGGGCCGTGGGCCACAACTGTGGCAAGCTCTGATTCGAGCCGGCTCCTGTTGGACATGGCTAATTGCTTGAAGGCACCGTTCCCTTCTTCCTCTGTCGTTTGTCCATCGTCGGTTGCTGCCCCAGATGTCCTTCTAGCTGGGAACCTGTCAAAGGGAACCCCCCCGCAAAGAGTGGGAAAATCTCCGCAGGCACTTTCACAGCCAGGCATCCTTTCTTTTTTTCAACGGGGGTCAACTGATGGTCAAACGCGTCGCCAGCAGGGTTGTAACAGGACATAAACTTGTCTTGCTGCCATTTTCTATTGCACACAAATGCAATGATTGTGAGACAGCACTCTGAGCAAGATTACATACCACTACCTGGCAGTAGCATATTGCACTATGAACTCTTCCCTTGATGGCCTGCCAGCACAGTCTTTCTTGGTGTCCTAATTTCCACAATACTTGAGCCTCTACCCCATTAAGAGTCTAGGCGAAGAAGTCCGCTAAAGATGCAGGTTTGATAACTGCTGCTGCGGTCATCGCTTTTTTCCTTTTGCACACTTGACACAGTACAGTGAGATTCTCGTTCTCATTGCTGCAGACTAGTAACGGCCTTCTCAGAAAGTCTCTGCTCCTTGGCTTCAAACAGTGGAGTATGATGGTAGCAGTGAAGCAGCAGCTTCTTGAAGGCATCAGTGGTTCTGCTGTGAGCACGGATGCATTTATTCTACCGTCGAACAACAGTTACAAACAAAGGGCTTGAAATACAGACGGCGGCGTCTCCGCTCGCGGCTGAAGGCTCTCTCCCCGACTCGGCACTCCGAGAGGGAACGCACGGAGACAGTCAGGGTTGCCAGGCCACTTATGAGTTTGGCTGTTCCAGGCGGCGAGTGGCTTGCACCTCACATCCCACCCCGCCTGCAAGTCCAAGTCCTCTTGGACAGGAACATTAGTCTACTTTGGCAAAGTCATAGTCAAGCAGTCGCCTGGGTGGTGCACGGTGACGCTGAGGTCGCTGACTCGCTGAACCAGTTGGCTGATCCGGCTCATTGGTCATAAATGGCATTTGCTCGGCATTGTCTTCATCAGGACTCGGGATAGGTTGCACGGCTTCGCATGTGGGTTCCACTAGCACTGGGTCAAAGTACGGAGGGTGGTACAGTTTCATTTGACTTATGTGCACTGTACGCGCATCTGGTGAGGGTGTGGCGGAGTTCGTTATGCGCCGAACGTCGTAGGTGACGGGCGTCCTTTTCCGTGTCACCTGGTAGAGTCCCTTGAACTTTGGCGCGAGCTTTTCAGTTCCGCCAAGTACTGGCTCTTGTCTTCGCACCCAGACAAAGTCTCCGACGTCAAATGAGGCGCTGCGGTGGGTGCGGTCGTAGATTCTCTTGCGGTTCCTTTGAGCTTCCTGGGAGTTACTCGCAGCCTCGCTGCGAAGGTCTGGCAAGTTCATAAGCCTGTCACGAATGTCGGCTGCTTGCGTTGTGCGGACTTTCTGATATGGGAGTTTCGGCAAAAATCCAAACAGAAGCTCGAATGGCGAAAATCCTGTACTTCTGTGGCGGGTTACATTGACAGCGAAAGCTGCTTCATCGAGTTTGGAGACCCACAGTGCCTGATCATTGTTGCACAGTTTTCGGAGGACGGTCACAAGTGTGGCATTGGCACGTTCCACCAGTCCGTTGCTAGCTGCTCTGTAAGCTACTGAGAAGTGTATGTTCACACCATGCATATGCATGAAGTTCTTGAACAGGTGTGATTCAAATGACTTGGCATGGTCACACAAACAATGGTCAGGAGCACCGAACCTGTAAAACACTGAGTGGAGATGTTTCAAGGCATCTTTTGTAGAGGTTGTAGGCACAGCAGTTTCATTGTGGAAGTGTCCCAGTATAGGTGCTGTTGTAAGTGCGGCACGAAGGGCTTCAAAGGCTTGTTGACACTCAACTGTCCACTCGAAGTCAGCCTTTCGGATGACAGCTTGCAGAGGTGCGGCAACTTTCGAGAAGTTCGGGATGAAGCGGCTCTTTTTGTCTTTCTGCGTCACGACAATGGCAGGAAATCCCCAAGGTCTAGATGAAGAACGGATGATGTCATTTTGAAGAAGAGATGCTGTTTGGGCTTCGAGGAACTTCCAATCACTGGCTGTGTAGCGGTATGGTTGCCGTCCATAAGGCTTTGCATCCGGCAGTAAGTTGATCTCGTGCTCGATGCCTTCATACAGGCCAATGTCATCAGGGCTGGTAGCAAGGAGACGTGAGTGGCGGTGCACTATTTTCTTCACTGCTTGCTGCTCTTCGGGCTTGAGTTGGGTCCCGATGATGATATCAGGGAAACTGTTGGGCGTGGATGAACATGGCTCAGAAGGAAATACGCTGCATGAGGCTGGCTTGGCTGGGCTCTTGTAGTCTGCTGGCTTAGTTTGAGACTGGGCTGCCTTATGGAGCTTGCTCCACACTGGCTCGTGTTCGTCTGGTTCAAAATCCACTTGTAGGGGTTCGCTGGTGGTATGCGGTGGGTCAAAGCGAGACAAAGTTGATGTTTTAAGTATCACTGCATTGGACATACGCGGTAACAGTTCCTCTTTGCACAGCACGACAGTGTTTGTAGAGGGCTGGCAGATAACAGGAAGGTATGGTGGTCTGAAATGAAGTTCCGCTTGAGCAGCATAAAACCAGTCCTCTCCCAGAATAAGGGGAAGGGCATTTCTCTGAAGGACTGCGGCTTCTACAATTGCAGAGAGGGGGCCTACGCTGATTCGCAAGAAGACAGATCCCTGAGGCACGACGGAGGCTCCTCCTACGACGAGAAGGGGTGGCTTTGTCCACGGCTCTATGCTGAGGTTTTCAGTTAGGCTGGCAGCGAGGATAGTGACGTTCGAACCACTGTCTGGGAAGGCATTGATCTCTCCAAGGCCCTTGACGTGAGCAGTGATAACCGCACACCTAAGCATGGATCCAAGCAAAGGGTCCTCAGTGCGGCCAACACAAGCTGTTGGCGTTTTAGGGATTGTTTGCGTCTTGTCTCGTGAGGGCTGTCCTTTCTCAGTGCAGTTGCTAGCCAGATGGCCCTTTTCCTTGCAGCTATAACATACTGCTTCGCTTAGGTCTTGCCCTCGTCTGTAGGCAGGTGCACCATACTTGGAAGAGATTGCCTCGTACCGATGTTCTTGGTTAGCAGGTGGCAGGTTGGATATTCTTGAGGGCGGCAGCCTTCCACGGTTTGGTTGCTGGTAGGTGCTATTTATAGGTCGGGAAGGCTGGCGGATGTCTGCAGTGCTCTCGGTCGTAGCTGTAGCACTGGAGGTGATAGGATGCGGCTGTCGACTTGAAATTGGCGCGGATGGCTTTGACAGTCTAGTCATGCGGGAGTGGTCCATGGCATGATCAACTTCTGAAGCGATGCTGACGAAATCCTGGACAGTCTTCGGGCGTTGAACGACGATCGCTGTAGCCACTTGCTCATCACGGATGCCCTGAATTAAATATTCGATGCGCTCTTTGTCACTCAATGAAAGTGGGCACCTTCCAATTATCTTGAGCTTGGCGAGAGTATAGGTAACCAGGCTCTCACCGGGGCTTTGCTCACGCGCACCGACAAGTTCCTGCCACTGTATAAGCGACAGTCACTCGCCGAACTGCGCTATAAGCGCTTCCTTCCACTCTGACCAAGTTTTTAGCTGGTGGCCAGTGATTTCCTTCCAGTCAGCGGCTGGGCCACGAAGTTTTGAGAGGGCGATGGCTAGCAGGGTAGCGGGTTCCCAAGAGGCAAGCTGTTGGGTGCGCTCGAGATCGTCTATCCATCGGGTTACGGATAACCCTCCGTCGCCACTGAACGTCGGAAGCGTTGATGACAAGTCCGGCAAAGTTGTTACGTGCACTGCTCTCGTAGAGGCTTGTGACAGTGTCAAAGCTAGTTGATTTTGAAGGTAGGCGGTCAAAATCTGCATATTCTGTACGGGGTCGGCGCTGAACACTGGCATAGGTTGGAAAAACTGGTCACCTTGAGTTGGAGCGGGCTGCGTCTCGGTGACTGATACAGTTGTTTCCGGTAGCAGGACTCGTTTTGCGGCAGTGTCAGCAAGGATGCGAGAAATAAGTTCGTCCTTGGAACCAGTATTGTCCAAATTGCGTTGTGATAGTTCATCTCGCAAGAATTGCGCTGTAAAACCAGCGAGGTCCGAGGCGGTGGCTTCCTCCCAGTTTATGAGCGGCACGGCGGCGGCGGCGGTGAGACGGGCGTTGGGCTTTGGCTGCTGGTGCTCGACACACGTTGACTCTGGCTTTCGGTGAAGTGGCTTGCGGCTTCGAATGGGCGGGCTACACCGAGGTTCGGGACGTCGACTGCGCCATATGTGAGCACGGATGCATTTATTCTACCGTCGAACAACAGTTACAAACAAAGGGCTTGAAATACAGACGGCGGCGTCTCCGCTCGCGGCTGAAGGCTGTCTCCCCGACTCGGCACTCCGAGAGGGAACGCACGGAGACAGTCAGGGTTGCCAGGCCACTTATGAGTTTGGCTGTTCCAGGCGGCGAGTGGCTTGCACCTCACACTGCCTTCTTGACTACGTCTCTGGCACTTCCATTTTTCGGCTGCCACGGTGGTTCAGTGGTCATAGCACTCGGCTACTGACCCAAAAAGATGCGAATTCGATCCCGTCCGCTGCGGTCACATTTCGATGGAGACGAAACGCTAGAGTCCTGTGTATTGTGGTCGAAATCCCCGGGTGGCCAAAATTATCCGCAGGCCTCCACTACGGCGCCCCTCATAGCCAGAGTCACTTCAGGACGTTGTTGAGGATTTGCGGGGTCGCAGCAGAGCACCAGAGAGAGATGACCAGCGTGGCAGGCTTCTAGTTCCGAACAGCCCGTGCCAGGCAGAGATGGAGTAGCCACGGCAGGCAAGCAGGCAGCTAGAGGAACAGTGTCCCCACGGGGTCGCTACAAGGTCCGGTAAGTTCAGGTCAGGGGCCGGGAAGAGCCGTCGGCTGGAGTGCGCCGGCTCAGGTGGACGAGCCTGGCTGCTGCGCAAGGAGCGAATGATGCAGGGTGCAGAGCTGACAAAGGATATTAGGGCAATGGAGACCATGGTCGGGCCGACACCGACTGTAGTGCTGCCCGCTGACACAAGTGTCATCGATGTTGGAAAGTTGCAGCTGATGTCGATGGGGATCTGACGCGCCGTGTACACGGTCACAAGCACAGGAGCGGCCGAAACGGCTCCATGGACTGACAGCAGCTGTGGTGGGACCGTCGACACAACGGTGACAGCTGTGACGATGCCGGAGGAAATTGCTGGGCTCAATGCCAGGCGCTTGGGTGAAGCGAGAGTGGCAGTCCGGAGCAACTGGCCAGTGCTGATGTGCGTGTGGGCATGGTCTTCTGTGGGTGGCTGCAAGAAGGTTGTGGCAGTGACAGGCCGTGGAGCTGAGACGGCTACATCAGACGGCTGGCTGACAGCAACAGACACAGCTGGTGGATGGACAGTTGCTGCACTACTCGGTGTGGGTAGCTCTGCCATTCGTTGGTGAAGGTGGCTCAAGGCAGGCACCAAAGCAGACGCTTGCTGCGACAGTGTCGAGCTGCCAGGGTCAGACTCCAAGAAGTGGTTGACAGTACTAAGGGCTTGGGGTGGGGCCTCTTGGGCAGGCGGTGTGGCCGCCGGGGTAGTGGGGCTGGTAAGTGGCATATGCTGCGGTAGCGGCAATCTCACTTCGCCTTTAGCACGATTGCTCAGGTCAGTGTCTGACGGCTTTGGCGGAATGAGCGATGAGGCGGCAGGTGAGCTGTTGACTGGCAGCGATGCTACGCAGTAGGTTACAGAAGTTGGCGGAATGGGGCACTCGTCGAGGAAGAGCTCGACTGACGGCGGCACTATTGCAGATGAGAGAAGTTGCTGACCGGGCTGTGTCGTAGACGCTGTATCGTCCTTATGGGAGGCAGTACGGCCGGAGGCACTGAACAGGGTGGCGCAAGGCGCATCTGTCGCTGAGTTCGCTGACGTGGCAAAACACGGTGGGCCAGGCACCTCACCGAGCTGCTGAGGGAATGACTGCGGATTTGGGGCCGTGGAGTCGTCGCACAGTGCTGCTAGCGTGTCCGGAGTAGCAGGATGTGCTGTCGGAAGCGATGCGGCAGCGTCTGGTGCGGTCGGTGCTAAAGAAGCTGGGCCGGAGACGCTGGACTGGAGTGGCGGCGAGGCGCTGCTGAGGCGGGCCGGGTTCTGATGAGGGCTGCGTGGGCGCGAGCGAGGCTGGTCCAGGGACAGAGGCTGGCGGCGGCGAAAACGGGTCAGCTGCTTCGTAGAGCGGCGGCGGAACGTAGTAGGCGCTGAAGTCCGCCAAGACGGCCGCACGCAGCTCATTGTATGGCCGGCAGCCGAAGGCAGAGTAGGTGAGCCGACGCAGGAGGTCGGGCGGGAAGATGTCGCAAAGGACTGCGTGTTTAAACGGCTGGATGGTGATGCCGTTCAGGTACATCGCAGCCTCCAGTTGGGCGAACCACCCGCCGACGCCTGCGGGCCGGAACACTGGGAGCGGCGGGTTGAAACTTGGGTCCTGCCAGTACGCCTTGCTAGGATGCTGCTGGGATAGAAGGCACGGTTCGCCGGGTCACCACTGTTGAGGATTTGCGGGGTCGCAGCGGAGCACCAGAGCAAGATGACCAACGTGGCAGGCTTATAGTTCCGAACAGCCCGTGCCGGGTGTGCGCTCCGAGCATGCGCTGTCATTCTTTATTTTCTTCTATCGCGGGAACGCCGATCTCAGCGCATGCGCTTTATAGCGTCGCCGGGCGCTATAACGTTAACCCCATAAACCAAACTTCATTTCTTGGCAGCCACTGTAGTGGCTTTGGCATTCTGTTGCTGATGTCAAGGTTGGCCCCTGGCTTTGGTGGCTGCATTTCCATGGAGGCGAACTGCGATAATGCCTATCTACCCTGTGATATAAGCGCACAATAAAGAACCCGAGGTGGTCAAGATCTGTAGCACTCCACTACGGCGTCCTTCATTTCCACAATTTGCTTGCCCCGCCATGGTGGATCAGTGGTTACGGCACTCGGCTGCTGTCCCGAAAGACGAGGGTTCGAGCCCAGCCGCAGCAGCTGAATTTCGATGGAGGCGAAATTCCAGAGGCCCGTGTACTGTGCGATGTCGATGCACGTTAGAGGAAGAAGGGCAAAACACCGAGAGGCATTGATTCAGTTTCTCCTGTGAATATTGATTCGGAATCTCTCACCGCCCACCTCCAAGCCCATGAGCCTGATTTGTTGGGGGTATACGTTATGCACAGCCATCAGATGCGCACAATACTCACTGGCAAGCTGCTCAAGACGAAAACTCTATTCATCCCTGCAGTTGCACACACAGAAAAACCCCAGGTGGTCGAAATTTCCGGAGCCCTTCACTACGGCGTTCCTCATAGCCTGAGTTGCTTTGGGACCTTAAACCCCAATAAACTATTTCCACAATTTGCAATGTACAGTCGGGGACAAAAGTCTCCGGACCACGTGTTCCTCTAACGAAGCCGGTAGCTCTGCTATCGGACAGCGGCTGGAGACCGCACTTGTGGAGATGAAAGAACAAAAATTTAAGTTTTACCTACACAAGTGTGGTCTCCAGCCGCTGTCCGATAGCAGAGCTATAAGCTTCGTTTGAGGAGCACGTGGTCCGGAGACTTTTGTCCCCGGCTGTATCTTGCTCGGCCTTAGTGAAAAAAGTTTAAGTCACCCTGCGAATGACCATCTTTAACCCCCCACAAAGTTCACTCCTGAAGAACCCTTGCTGGTGCTGACGAAATGGGATGTGACCCACACCAGTTGTGTGCAGTTTGCCTAGGCGCTTCACTCTGCATGTTAGTTCGGGAAGGATGGCCCTCTCATAAAAATAGAGGAGACCTGGCAGCATGTTGTTGCGCCAGAACTCTTCATCAAAGTAAATGCGCTGAATATGAATGTCATGCCCTGGCGGTTTGTGGGCTGTGTATACGACAAAATCGCACCATTCATACTCTGTGATGGCAAGTTGGCCCTGCACCTGGTAGTAGTAGCTGTGGTTTTTCTTAAGTGCTGGTTCACCATTCAGCATCTCGCAAAAGAACTTTCTGTCCTCGCATGCGCCTTCTGCTGTTAGCCCCCTCTTAGAATAGGGGCACTTAACCTCAAGAAGCCCTTCTCCTGTTGGCTCCTTCACTATACCATCCGGTGATGCTGCCAGAAAGGGATGGCACTTGTGCACATGCAGGCCTGTCTGTTGAACATCTACCGTAATGTCCAGCAGCCTGCGTGTTTCGATGTACCTCTGAATAGCCACTGCCTCCATTTCCCTGCCATACCGACGGGGGTCATTTTGGGCCAGAGGCCGTTGTGCAGTATATTGGAAAATATCTTTCAAAATACTGTCCACCTTTCTGCAGTGGATTGCCCGCTTGAAAAATGAGGCTGTAATGCGCCCTTGCCTCTCCTCAAACCACCTGGAGTTCTCTGCCTGCCCAAGTGTCTGACAACAAATGTTGTCTCTGTCCTGAGCAGAGATCGGCGAAATTTTTTTCACTTCTATTCGGAACAGCTCTCTGTTCTCGTCGAGGAGCAGGTTTTCTGTGTCTGCAACTGCAGGGATGAATGGAGAGTTTTCATCTTGAGCAGCTTGGCAGTCAGTATTGTTTGCATCTGATGGCTGTGCATAACGTAGCCACAGCAAATCAGGCTCATGGGTTTGGAGGTGGGCGATGAGAGCTTCTGAATCAATATTCACAGGAGAAACTGAATCAACGCCTCTCGGTGTTTTGCCCTTCTTCCTCTTACCAATGCGCACCTTCCAAAACGGGATTTCTTGTAGTGGCATGGCTGGTGGGCGGCTGTTTCCTGCACAAAATACGTTTAGGAGAGATTGAGCAACATATGAAATCTTCAATAAATGAATGACTTACTTCAATTATGGTAGCCTATTATGGTGCCTATATTAAGCTGAACTTTTGGTTTAGGTGTGTTCAAAGCATAAAAATGACGTGCTACCAATGTATGTGCAATGCAGTTGAGAAATCTTATCTGTATTACTTATGCTACAGCTTCAATGTTTCACACTGAAGCTAACTGCTCAACTACGGAGGAAGGTTTAAACTATTTGTTACATTGAAATATTGTGCAACTTTCTCATCAGCATTCAGCATCAAGAGGCTGGTCGGGCTGAGATATACTACAGCTATGCTGCCTCAGTGCTTGTTTGTGCGCTGTAATACGGAGAGCAGAACAGTGAAACATAGTCAGTTTTTTGTTTGGTTGTGCAGTGCGGACTTAACTGTTCGCTGTTCAGGCTGCCGCACTGAAGAAACAAATGTCACGACATGTTTTCTGTCACTTGACAATAAAAATCTCACACCTCATTCATTTTGTGATTTCTTGGCTGAAATTCACTCATTGCCATCAATATGAGCATGAAAGACACTTACCTGCATATGGCACAATCCATGCACACTGCTGGTCTGTAGTTGATGGTGTTTTTAAATCCACAACCGCAAACAGCAATGCAGCTATGTGCTGACATGTCTCGCTCAACCTGATTGAGAAGGGAAAGTAACAAAAAAATTGCGTACAATACATGACCTGAAAGTGGCAACTGCACTCGCTGGAGGGAACGTCTTTGCCTGAATATGGATCGGTAAACAGCTTAGAAAATGGGCCAACATAACTGCTCTATTGAGAGATTATTAAATTACACAAGCACGGCGCACACGAGAGTGAAAGCAGAACAAGTTTTATAAGCCGAAGTGATGCATTAAATAGGATTTTGTTTTAGGAGCAGCTTGTTCCCTCGCTACGGTGCAAAAGCCAGCTGCTCGCCGGTTGTCGCGCGGCCGGGTGGTATCCCCTTGCGAACATGTTCACATGCGTGCGGGCAGAACAGCTTCAATGTAAAAAGGTGCTCATTTGCTCCTGTACTCGCCAGTTTTCCGCGAGGAGTGAGAGCGTAACGCAGTGGCCTAGCGCAAGCATCATCGTGCAATGTTACAGTAGTTGAAGGAAAGTACTTACCCTGCGGTACACTCGCAAAAAGCTTGCACGACTTGCAGTGGCTCTCGGCTCAGCATGACCAGCTGCTTGTAGTGCCCGCTCTTCATGGAAGGGAGACAAGTACTTCTGAGGTACACAGCCTCTTCTGCACTCAGCCACTGCACGTGCCTCAGATACTTGTCCTGGAGGAAATTCCAGCCACGGCGCATTTGCCGCTCGCACAACCCGGCGTCCACAGCCTTGAAATGACGTTGTACGTCTTCTTGGCTGAGCGCGGGCGCATCTCTGAAGTTTGAACTCCAGTTGTTCTCGCTGAAAAGGCTGAAGAAAGTCCTGCACGTAGGTGCCTCCATGCTGCCAGCACGACCACACACGACCACACACGACGCAGCAAAAACTAGTTGGGAAAACGGCGAAGTGGTGTTGGTGTGCAAAGAGTATCGCGCATTTGCAGTGCGGCTTCGTCTATGACGAAAAAAAAATATGCGGAACGCGGCGCGAACTCAAAAACTATTTCGCTAGCTGACAACACACACGCTTGCTTCGTACGCTCAACACACAGAAAGGAAAGGCGTTTCTAGGCTTGCCCCCCAACTCGGTTTGCCAGTGGCGGCCGCTAGAGGGACACCCCACTGGAAAAAGGCCCATTGTTGGCAGAGCAACTCACCGCGGCGACAACAAAAGCGCCTTAAACGCTTTTTATAGCATTGAACACGAATACTGAAGCAGTACGACAGGTCACCGTTCCAGCATTATATGCTTCGGATAATGCACGAGTACTGCTTACCTTTTCAGATGATTGCGTAGTCGTGCAGAACGCTGTTTGCCTTCGTGTCACGGGCACTACACCAACCAGTGAGATTTCAGCACGAGTGCTACGTAGCCGGCACTCTCTACCACGTAGTCACACAGAAGAAAATATTCCGGGCCTTATTTGGAACATTTCCACCGCGACACTGCCCGCGCGTCTTTGTGCCTGGACACCCATCCTGGACTACACAAAGAAGCGCACAGACTGAAAAGTTAGAGAGACCAGAAAAATGACACTTTGCCTCGAATAGGCTACGTCGACAGCACTGCGCGATTGTGCATCCTTGAGCAAGAAGAAACACACGCAAACCACAACACAGTTCACGACGGCTCACAATCCAAGTAGCGAATTGTAGCAAGCGCCGAAGCGCGATGCACGCGACGCAGCACCCGAACCGCCATGAGGGTTATACAGAAAAACAGCTACCGGCAGCCACCTGGCGGTGACAACCAGTTTTTGTTTCGGTTTCGTTGTGAAAAAGCTTGTATCTTACTTTTTATTTTATTTTTGGTATTTTTATTGGGTATTCAGCCGTATCGGCATCCACAGAAATTGCAGCGATTGCGAGCAATTACCACTGGTAGAAACGCGCGAATCAACGACCTGTTGCTTGCGCTGCGGTTGAAAAATGCCTGAGTTCTCACGGCAGTATGGCTTGCTGCTTTGCTCATTCACGAAATTACATGCCGATTTCTGTTTGTATGGGGAAGTTTTTTTTTATATTGATGGGAGATCAGCAAGGCTAACAAAATACCCAACGTAGCAGTCGTAGAGAGTAGGTTGTCGTAAAAACATGGTGACGCTGTTTGATCGGCAGCACGACGTGAGAGGCGGCAGCGTTGAAACGCGCGTCGAGAGAACAACCTCCATGGTATATGCTTTCTTGAGACTACAGTGAAGGTGTGCATTTTTTATAGTGGAGTTCTCTCATCCAACGTGAAAACCAAATCAATTCTTAGTATGAAATATGCTCTGTAATTTATATCCTCATATTGTGTTTATATATATCTGCATTTCTATTTTGAAAAACAGTGTTGTACTGGTAATTGTGTACCGAGGATCATGTATAAGAGTGCAGCCTTGTCGAAATATTCTGTGTATATATTTGTATTCGTAACCCTTCTACAAAGAAGCTGTGTGGCCAGCTATGTGGTTAACAATTTGTTAATTGAATTAGTATATGTCTTGAAATGCACGCTCAATAAAATTTTCTGAATGAAATTGAGTGTTCGGATTCAGGCATGCAGGGCTCTGCAAACCTGCAATTTATTATTTTGTGAACAATGAAGTTAAACTTTTTCTCAAATATTTTGCTAATGATAATCTAAGCCCAAGTATATAAGTCGTTACTTTTTAAAAAATTTTCTGAAACTGTCAAGTCAACAAATGCACGTGTAAAAAAGAGAAATTTGTCTTGCAGTTTTTATTCTAACAGCATAAAGTGCCAAGTGTACAGTCTTTGTCAAAAGTAACCAGGCTGCATGGTTTGCTTCTAGCTTGTATAGTGGAGCCCTTGTGTTATTCCTAAGGATAAAAACGTGTTGGAAGGTAATAAGACCCTCAGTCCTTACCTTTAGCTACCATTCCAGCTTTAGGGAAGCTGTGAGGGATCCACTGTACGAGCTAGAAGCAAACCATGCAGCCTGGTTACTTTTGACAAAGACTGTACGTTTGATGGATTTGACCCACTGAGATTGTTAGTGCATTGATGAGTTTCATTTTGTCAACCATATAGGCACATGCATGCAGTATCTGCTGCCCAGCATCGGCCATTCAAATACAGCCATGGTTTGTGCCATGCCAAACAAGTAGGTACAGTCGTGGGTAAAAAAGATTAGCACACATGACGGAACACCAGAGCGCCGGAATGACAACGCCTGGCACTGCGGGTGGCGGAGAGGCTGATAACGGGAGTGCCGGGCCGTTCCCATTCTACAGTATTAAGGGGGTCTGCCACGGACAGTAAAATTACTGCGGACTGCCACGGACAGCAAATTAGCGGACTGCCACGGACAGCGAAACTGCTGACTAAAAGCAGCGCTATCATATATTGTTCCCGCGAGTTCCTTTTGACAAACCATCGCGGACATAAAAAAACAGTAATAAAAAGAAGCCATCTGTGCTCATGATAACCGAGCCAAAATAAATTCCGCAAGCACAGTCACGTAGGGTCGGCACTGCAACGCTCGGGCGGTGCACGCTTGATAAAGCTTACTTCCTGCCCCCCCCCCCCCCCCCCCCCTAGGCTGCAAACATGGAAACGGCCCGTTAGGCAGTTCTGCCTACCGCAGCGCCGCGTGGTGAGATATACGAATTCTGATCGCCAGTGATCTGTGCTAATATTTTTTGCTCGCGACTGTACACATCCATAGGCTCCCACCGTGGTTTCCACATAGTCCAGTGTTGCCTGCCAGGCCCACCGAGATAATCACGATGGATACCACCAAGCCCATCCCGTCCCATCGTGTTCACTGAAGTGTCCAGCGTGGTTTCCATTCCGCCCAATATTGTTTACTGAAAGTGCCAGTGCAGCCACCACAATTTCCACTCAATCCAGGGTTGCCCAAAGTCGCCATTAGTGCATCCAACATCTCTCCCATTCGCTCCAACAGCACCCAGCGTGGAAAACAACACTTCCAATCAGCCCACCGTTTTCTCCAACATGGAAACAAACACTTCCATTCGGCCCACCGTTTTCTCCAACGTGACTTTTGCTGGAATTTTCAACAGGGCAGGCGCTCACCCAACGCGCGTCTCGGGGTTAGTCGGCGTTCCGCTGTAGCCATGCCATTGTCTTCCCCCACGACGAAGGCTTCTAGTGGTTGTATTAAAATGACCAAGTATTCAACCAAGGAAAGCCATGGATTACCAAGCCTAGCCATCAATATGCTTCGCATCTGACTAGGCTTAACCTTAGCTTAACCTCAGCCATATTTTTTGTTGTTTGGTTTGTCCTTTTTGCTGCTTAATATGTCCCTAGTGTCTGAACTTGCATGCAATGTAAATAGCTGTACATAAACTTCAAGTATTCGCCTTACCCCTGCGTCTCAACTCATCACAGGACCGTCTCTGACGGGGACCCCTGTTGCGAAGGAACGCTTCAGTCTTCCAGTGAACAAACCGTCTCTGGCGGGGCACCTCTGGTGCAAGGAAGAAGAAGGACCTGAAATTTACTACATCCACCTGTCCTGGAATTGGCGAAACGAATTGGTCGACCGTTGATTGCGGCTCATCGAGTAACCATATACCTATTTGTTTTGATGTCATATGTAGTGTAACTCCTGCGTCTTATCCGTTGCGGTCGCATGTAAATTATGACAAATTTCAGACGATGTTGCCCTCTGCCCTTGCGTCAGTTTCTAACACAGTCGAGGACCACCAGTCAACAAGCATATGCCTGGCTGTAGAGAAATGCCGTAAAAAGTCGCAGTTCCTTGTGCGGCCCTCAAAAGCGAATTCCTCTAATCATTGTTGGAACGCTGACTGTACGAGGGATTACAGCCGGAGGAATTCAGCATGGAAAAAGCTGCTTTATAACCAATGCCGAAACAACTGGAATTATTACAAACACACACCTTTAAACGCACAATTTCTCGTGCGAAAGAGAAATATGACTCACACCATTTCGGTTATCTTTCAAAGTCGGGCAACCGTTGTGCACTATTTGGCTTTTCACGGTTTAGAAAACAGGTCCTGAAATCTCGTAATTTACAGTCATTAGTTATGTCTCCTAAGGAAGCTATCGAGGTGGTTGAATCAAGTGCCGCGGGCCTGCATAAGCGGTTCTCGTCTGTATTACCTTTACGTCCCATGTTTTTGCGCCAGTGGCGCCAACTAGTTATTTCACTAAAGTTAATCTACCGGAGCTTTCTAAGTTGTTCAGAGATTACCAGGTTCTGCTCCTGGTCCTGATGGTGTCACTTCAAAGATGCTCAAGATTCTATTTGAGGAGTCTCCGCACTCCTTTTTACACCTGGCCAACTGTTTTATCAAACACGCTTCGATCCCTCCTGAGTGGAAGCTGGCCAATGTGATACTTTTACTTAAACACCAAGATGGTGGCTATGAATTGGAAAATATTACACCTATTTTTTTTAACATAAAACATCGTAAAATTAATAGAAATGGTGCTACTAATTCGGGTTTCTACCTTCATGGACCGCAGAGCTATTCTCAGCCTGTGTCAACTCGGGTTCAGGCCCCGATGTTCGATATGGAATGCCCATGTAGATGTTCAGAGTCGTATTCTCCTTGCTCGTCTTCAACGCATGTACGCGGCTTTGGTTACGCTCGACGTCTCTAAAGCTTACGACATTGCCCAGGTAGCACACGACTGCGGGTCAATATTGGAAATCCACTGGCAAAGCGTGGCCCTAACTAGGCCCAGAGTTGCCAGTGAGCATCCGATATTGGTTGTGCCACTCCTTAGCACATCCAACAATGGCTCTGGTTGTCCGTCGCTTTACCAGTATTGGCTGAGCCGTCATTAGATCCTGGCTATCATGGGCCATGTTAGCCAGTGTTGTTCCACTCTTAGCTAGAATTGGCTATGCCATTTCCGGGAGCTGGCTATATTGGCCTAGTATTGCCACCGCTTATCCAGTGTTCAAAGTATACTGCCAAACGTTGGTAAACATTGTGTCATCCGTTAAGATGGGTCCAAATTAATTTTATTGTCGAGTACCATATCGTCAGTTCATAATTTTCGAACGCGCTAAAACATGCGAGTTCAAAGATTTGGTTTTATTTATTATTATATTTTAACCGAACACTTTTGCAGTTTGTGAGCAAAGCTACCCATGATTCCGTTGGAAAAGCTGCACTCTGGTTGTGCAGTGAGCAGCAATAATACGTTTAGGAGAATTGCAATCGAAGTCCTGTTGATCAGAATTAACGTTCTTATTATACCCGAGACGCCTTCAACAAAAATTGTCAACAGGCGCCTTCAACAAAAATCAAATAAGTTTCATTTGATTAAATTTTTGGAATAAAAAAATCACTTTTTTTATTCGTTCTAGAAATTCACTGCCGCAGTGCGCAGCTGGTGTCTGCTTCATGGAGATCGCGACACAAACGTAATAGATTAGCGCAAGTGCATTCGCTAAACCGAAATTGTGCTCAGTTTTGGCAACGTCCAGAAACGAAGCAGTCGCCTCGTAATTTCGAACTATGCGTTGCGCTCGTGAAATATTAGGCGGGCGCTTCATAAACGCACGCGGACATGTGCTAAGCGATTCCTACGCTTCCCTACGTCGTGCCCTGTGATCGCGCCTTTCCCGTGTTTTCTGATTTGCTATTTCCTTCCTTTTCTGCAAATCGTAGTGTTGGAAATTGTTGTTTTTGACCATTTTATTCTTCTGTTGCGTAATTTGCATTGGGGGCTATATAGCTCTTGATCACGTCTTTGCATCTTGCGTCTTGCGTCTTTGACGCAAGTTTTTTTTTTCTTTCGAACATCACCTTTATTGATGAAAACCATCGAAAGTAGTTGCGAACCACAATTCAACATGTCTTTGTTTGTTTTTGCTTTTTTTGCGCGAAACTTCCACACAACAAACAATTTGAGGATTCTTCGACGACCACTGAATAAATGGACTGACAACTGGCGTTAGACGCATGCTAACCTAGCTTGTTTGGCGCATGTACGGTACATAAAACTATGAAAGAGCGCGCATTCTGCTTGGATATTTTTTTTTGCTTTATATTTTTGTTATTATGTGGAAACATTTTAAGCTATCTTGAACTAACAGAAGCCACATCATACGGCCCCACAAAATACGCGAGTGTCTCAAGTCGTTTTGACGAAATGCATCTTGAAGCTCCAAGTTTTTCACTTCAAAATTTTCAGGCTTTTGCTGCAGCTTTGTAGCAATACTTTGACGATTCCGTGTTTCCCATCCACTTCTCTCTTGTAGATATTGCTTTCTGTACTGCCTGTGGCCATGTGACTCATTCTCCAAGAACTCCAAACTCTTTTCACGTGTTTTGGCCTCTTTCCCTCTCTCGTTCAAGTTTTCGAGTCCAATATCTCCCCACCTGTTCTCCCGGCCGTGCCCTTTTCCAGGTAGCGGGCTAACCCCCCACCCCGCGAAGCGCTATTTTTTCTTTTTGGTTGTCACTTTCTCAAAGCTGTTTTCCCTCGCGCGCAGCTACGCGCTTCGCTGTTCCTCCACCTCCCTGTCTCCACCTTTCAGCTCGAGGACTTTTCTCGGAACCACAAAACTTGTGTAAAGGAAAATGACTCTCTCCCCTCCAGCCAACTCCCCCCCCCCTCCCCCACCATCGTCTCCACTGCTCGTCTTGGAACCGCGCGACTCATCACAATAAGACATTCTTGACTGCACGGCGGAGCTCAACCACGTGCACAACCAACGCGACGAAAATGCATGCACACTCGAGCTAGCACCGTTCATAGTCTGTGCACGCGAAAAGCCACACTCATATATTAGGAGAGCTCCGACGCTGTTCGTACCGCCTGCAAGATCTTATTTGTAAGTACTAAAACTCTTTTATCTTGATATACGTCTGGAAGTTAAAGTGGTTTTTGTAGTAAATGTTGCTTTGACTACATGCGCCTTTATTTTTTCGGCAGGAGAAGAGAGCGAGCCAAAAAGCACTCTGTGTACCCACTCTCATTGCGAAATGGCTTGCTTGACGTCGTGCGCAGTGGAATTGTGGCCGAATGGTGAGAATTTAATTTTTCGTCTTTGGTGAGATGAACTCACTAAAGATTCACTACTTTGGCTAACAGCGGGTTTGAACTCATATGACCTGAGATATGATGCATTCGGGAATATGTCCTTTACCGCTTATGCACGACGGAAATCAGAACCGCTTAATTAATTTTCCACTGCAGACTAGTTGGTAAGGATATGTGTAATACTTCCGTAGTGTTTCTTTTTGCCTTCTACACTTGCAGACTCATTAGAAAATCCGCAATTTCTGGTTAAAGCTTTTGCCCAAGTTCTCTCGCAATGAAAAAGGCATTACTCTGGGCTATCAGACTAGTATTTTTGTGTGGTTTTCAAGTTGCAGTTTCGAATCCAATTATAGCATGCATGCGAAGCAACTAAGGTAAAACAAACGTGCCCTGAGTTCCTTGCGTTCAGCGTATTTCGTCAAAAATCGCAAGCCGCATTTTTAACCCCGTTAAATAAAACTAATCAAAAATATTGTTTTGACGTCCATGTGGAAGAGACGCTACAACGTGTGCATATTTACTTGAATAAAAAATTAGCTCGCAATTTAGAGATACGATATTAAAACAAAATAATACATTAATCTGTTTTCAATATCACATTAATTTGCTTATCTCGCATTGAATATATTTACCTGGAGTGCGACACGATGCATTAAACTAAATTAAACCATTTGGTATAAGGGAAGTTTAGTAAATTAAATTCCACTTTGTGCAACTAATGTGGTGCTGGTTCCTAAGAATAAATTAAAAATTATCCTGTAAAATATGTTGCTAGTGTCTTCACGATGACTGTGTTTCACAAAATTCGGTGTTATTTAATCGTTTTTGTTCTGTGATGGCCATAATTCAACTTACCATGACATCATGCATCTCTTTGCAGGCTTGGCGCTTCGGGAGGCCATCGTGCAATAACTGGACGAGGAATTTGTTTGAATGCAGTCCAGCAGCCCCCTTGCAAGTGGAGTGCAACGATTACTTCGGATATGACTGATATGAGGACAGCTCCGTTGAGCGCTTTATGGATGCCTTAGCTGTGCCGCAGCAGCTTGCCAAGGTGCTTTGTCCAAACTGATCGGCACGCACCAAACTTGAAAATAAATTGTTTTCCCACAACCTCTGCCACCATGCTCTTGGGCCCCTTTTCTTTACTCCCCACGGTGGCTGGTGGTAGCGCAAACCATCCTGTGTGCTCTAGAAGCGTGATTCTTGTAACTCAAAGCAATAAACGGGTCTTTTTTCTGGAATTCTTTCGCACCCTCATTTATGAATATTTGCTAGGTAGAATGGTATGTATGTACATCCATCCACAGTGCCGTTCATTGGCGAGTGGGTTAATTGCATGTGCCAGCGTTCGAAAGCTGGATGCCATTATTCAAAAGCTGGAAACCATTATTCGAAAGCTGGAAACCATTATTCGAAAGCTGGATGCCATTATTCGAAAGCTGGAAACCATTATTCGAAAGCTGGCTACCAATGTTTGAAAGTTGGATGCCAGTATGAGACCTTTGCTGGCCCATGCTGCAGAACGAACATCGGGACTGCGTTGGCCCAAAGCTGGCATGAAAGTAGGGCCAATGTGTAAAGTGGTAGCGCTCGGCCCAAATGCCAGTGTAGGACCGATGTTCGTGCCAAGTTTTGCCAACACTTGCACGACGCTCGGCCAATGTTGTTGTGCTGCCTGGGTGTAGAGCATTCCATCCTAATACATAGGTTACAGCCCCTTAAGTTTCAAGAATATTTAGTTGCTTGCATATCTGCATTTCTCTATAATAGGTAATTTTGCGTCGATAATGGTGTACATTCCAAGAGGTACAAACAGACGAGAGGTGTTCCGCAATAAGATGTCCTTTCGCCTGTGCTGTTTAATATTCATCTGAGCTCCATTTCTCTAAACCACCATGTTCGCACTTGCGTCTATGCGGACGACAGTGCATTTTTTTGCGGCTGCGCCTGATATACATTCCCTCTATGATCAATTGCAATCATATATGCGTTCTCTTGAGTACTGGTTGAGCAGTTTACGCCTCACGTTAAATGTTAACAAGTGCTAACAAATGCTAAAGAATGTTAATAAGTCCTTGTTTTTCCTCTACAGCATCCTGTTGTGGTCTCTCTTACATGTAAATTTCAACCAGTACCTAAGGTTCAATCCCTAAAATACCTAGGCGTCATTTATGATGACAAACTCACCTGGCGGCGTCACATTGGCCATGCTGCTGTGAAAGGGGCTTGTGCCGCAGGCACGTCACGCAGGTTATGCAGTGACAGGTACGGTATGCGCAGGGATACGCTCCTAATGATTTCTATAAAGCATGTCAGGCCAATTTTAGTATCTGGCTTTGTGTTGTTTTCAGGCTCAGCGGCATAGAAACTTTGTCCTGTCATCCTTTTGGAGAGGGAGGTGCTTTGGATGCGCCTTGGCGTCCCCAAATTTGTGGCTACCAATGTGCTGTGCCTTGAAGCCCGCATTCCCCCTCTCTTATCCCGATGTCACTTTCTAACTCTGCAGACTTACCTCAGAATCTATGAATCCCAATTTCACCGTCCGCAAAGCATTTTCTGTTGCCAGCCGACCTCCTTTTTTGGTGTCCATTGGCCTTGTTTTCATACCCCACGGATTGTGTTCGTGCAAAGTCTTCTTGAGCCTTTAAACATGCCAATTTACAACATCCTTCCAGCACTCAGCCGGGGCTCCTCTGTCGACATTGTTTTGGACAACATTTTCCCTCAAAGCGCGAAACATTTACCACCACGTATTCTAAATGGACTATTAGAAGATCATTTCAGGTCCCTACCTACAAAAATTGCCATAACAACCGACACCTCTCAATGCAACAAAAAGGTAGGTGTCTGAATTTTCTGTACGAGTCAAGAGTGGTCCTTTTCGCTGCGCCTTCCGGATTACACCCCTATTAGTACTTGCTCTGCGCAGTAATACTTCCTCTGCGCAAGCTAGGTCCTTCTATTACTGCAGTGGCAGTCATTACCGATTGTTTTTCTTTGTGTCCTTTGTTTTTCTTTGTGTCACAGCAGCGTGGCAGTAAATGAGATCGCGGATAACCTCGCAAAGGCTTCCCTAGGCGGCCCCGTGTTGCCCATCATCCCGACTACAGCGTATATCACAGCATCTAGGTTCCGGCGACGAGGGTTGTTAAGCGCGCAAGACACAGCACTTTTTACCCGCCGCGGTGGCTCAGTGGCTATGGTGCTCGGCTGCTGTCCCGAAAGACGCGGGTTCGATCCCGGCCGCGGCGGTTGAATTTCTTTGGAGGAGAAATTCGAGGCCCGTGTACTGTGCGATGTCAGTGCACGTTAAAGAACCCCAGGTGGTCGAAATTTCCGGAGCCCTCCACTACGGCGTCTCTCATAGCCTTAGTCGCTTTGGGACGTTAAACCCCATAAACCGACCACCAACTTTTTACATCGGCGGAATATCAGCTGGGAAAAAAACAGCGCTGAGGCGAGAGACAAAGAAAGAAGAGGACAACAGGACCGGCGCTGACTGGAAGTTTATTAGAAACAACACGCAATATATACTCCATCGACAACAACGAGCGCATGTCGACACCAAAAGCTATAGTGATGCATCAATCGCCTGGATCAAGATACTTTAGTTCACAGTCATGAACTGTTACAGAGGGGGTGCCCACGCACGAGTCACTGTTTTTGAGGATATGAGAGGCTTCACTGGTTTCCCTTGTTAGTTTATCTTTGTGCTCGTACAATATCCTAATTTCATTAAAAATGGCGGTACATGATTTTTGAGAAGAATCAGCTTGGTTATTCCGGGGACAGTTCCTGTAATGCAAGGCCATGTTTGACGACTAAAGAAGTGTTGTGGTCTCTTAGAGAGGTGTTCAAGCAAATTCCTGTTTGACTTATATGATTCTTCTCAAAAATCATGTACCCCCATTTTTAATAAAACTAGGATCCTCTACAAGCACAAATATAAACTAACAAGGGAAGTCAGTGAAGCGTTTCATATCCTCAAAAACAGTGACTAGTGCGTGAGCACCCCCTCTGTAACAGTTCATGACTGTGAACTACGAGTAAAGTATTTTGATCCAGGTGATTGATGTATCAGTATAGTTTTTGATGTTGCCATGCACTGTCTGTTGTCGATGGAGTATATATTGCTTGTTGTTTGTAATAAACTTTCAGTTGATAGTCAGCACCGGTCCTGTTGTCCTCTTCTTTTTTTGTCCCTCGTCTTAGTGCTGATTTTTTCCTAGCAGTATGAACCGACTAGGTCAACTCTCCGTTTTATTCAAGGAATATCAGCATCTGCTATATTCCTGGAGCGGGAAAATTTGTCGATCTCGGCAGCTAGAAGTATCTCTGACGAGGTTGAGCTGCCGTATCCCCCCTCTGGTTTGGTCTGGTTTGGCATTATGTCCGCTCTGTGCATTTTGCCGTGAGCCTGAATCTATCGATCATTTTTCGCTCCATTGTCGTCGTTTCAGCTCTTTGTGAAGAAGACTGCTGGAGTTGCCCTTACAGCATCTTGGCCTGAGTTTGAGCAGCCCACTCTTGCTATCATTTGGTGCCACCACGCTTGCGTTCAGCTACAGGCCTGTTTGTGACGCTGTTCGTAATTTCTTGCTGGAATCTCGTCGACTGCCTTGCTAAAGCTTACAGTATTTTCTTTTTTATCCTTTATTGTATTTGGAATCAATCTCTTCGTTTTTCTTGTTCTCCTTCTCTCTCCCTATCCAATCCAAACTCATACCTTATTTCATTCCTTGTCCTTCTTGTGGTAGACTCCCCCGGTGTTGCTCTCCAGTGTGCTTTTCTTTTGCCTTTAGTATGTAAAGGTGAATAGCAACCTTTGCCTCCCAATTTTCGGCCGATCCCCCAGTGTTGGTATGTACCATCGTTTCAAAGGCTAACAACAACTACAGCCATGGAGAAGGATGGCAAAGCCGCTGCTGAGCGGAAAAGTTGATTTCAATGGATTCCGAAGTGGTTGCCCGGCAGTTAGCGGTTAAGCAGAGGAAGAACGAACTGGCTAAGGCCAAGCGCGCAGCGGAGACGCCAGAGCAACGAGAGGAACGCCTAGGAAAGCTGCGTCGCCAGGAGACTGAGCGGCGTGCGGGGGCCGCTCAGCAGCACCGTCAAGACGATGTCAAGATTCGCCAATCGACGGACTATACGATGAGACTGAGTGAAAGTGCAAGTACGACTCGGGCCTCAGAGGCCGACTTTGTGAACACTCCGTTTAGGTATGTGTGCGACGTGTGTGATAGATTATGACACTTAATAGACTTGACGCCGCGGAAACGCCAGAGCAACGAGAAGAACGCCTAGCAAAGCGGCGTCGCCGAGATGCGGACACCTCGCGCTCACTTCACGCTACGTATACGCTGCCATAGCAGAGCTGAGCCACTGCCAGTTTTTTTCTATCAGTACCTATGAAAGGTTCTACCTCCTTCACACATCGTTTCCTTCGAGGTGCTCGCTTATTTGGCGTTGGACTCGTAGCACACAGCCAGACGATGGGCGGACTATGAAACACAGATGAACACGGGAACTGGACTAGTTAAAAAAGAACTCTACAGGAGCAAATACAGAGACAAGAAACAGGGTCTTCATAATCAGCTACCACAGCTCACAAAAAAGTTGCACTCGAGCTCAACGCTCGCTATGCGCGACTTTCCCAAAGCTGAGGGCTGCCTGGATAGCTCCGCGAAGCTTGACCAGAATTTGTATAATAACATGCAGTATGTTGTTGTGTAACCAACTCCGAAATCTCTACAAGCGGTCGGAGGCGCTGAGAAAATCAGGGGGCGCCGAAGCGCCCGTTAAAGGGCCCGAGAAAGGAGCTCCCAATAAAGTTGCGACATGTCTGGGATGTTAAAAGACGCCACTTCATAATCATCCTCCAGGAAGAACTGTTTTAACGCGTTTTGTGGATGGTGAGTTATATGCATCCAAGGTTCGAACTTCCGCGTCTTCGCGCTTTTCGCCCTCTCGCGAGCCAAAACGGCACCGCTCCTCTGCCGGCCCTGCCCACTCGGCGCCTCCCCTACGTACGCGTGCCGCGGTGAGCGCGGAGTGGCCGTCGCCGTGGTAGCGCGCGACGTCTGAAAGAATTCGGCGCTCTGAACCAATGATAACATCCGGGTGCTGACGTCAGTTGCGCGACGTGACATCGTGTGCCAGGTTTCGCGCAAAATCCCGGCATTGCGCGTCGCCTCCAGGTGCGAAATGAGAAGTTTTTAAAAATGTATTGTAAATTCCCAGCTCACTTTTGAGGCCTCGTACGCGGCACAGACGCTCGGTGACCTGTACTATACATATAGCAAGCATTTTAAAGCCAAGCTAACGCCCTTTTGATTGGCACTTTAAGCTACGTCTCTCTCCCTCAGCTTTCTAGAGAGGTCTCGAATCCTCCCAAATGTCGGTCTACGCACGTCCCGCTCCGCATGGTCGCGTGGAGAGGGGGTCCCGGGCACTGCGCCGGGAAGCGACAACGGGCGGGAGTGCCTTGATTGACCTCAAATAAATAAAACAGCGAAAGCTTCTGCTGGCTGATGCCGGGGCAGATGGACAGTGCGTGAGCGCTTTACCTTGCGTTGGCAGCCCGCCAATCTGCCGCGAATTATATTCGAGTCTGCTTTTTTAACCGGCCGCCGTTTGAGGAACTTCACAATATTCGTCGGGCAACACGGGACGAGGCTATCGACCCCGCCCGGCCGCGACTTTCCGGGCGAAGTTCAGTGCTACGACACTGCCACAGTGGTTCGGCGGTTATCGAAAGTATTTTTACCGGTTAGTTTAACTGTGCCAGTGATTCTTGTTCGTTCATCGGGTTCCTCATCTGGTGATAACATGTCAAAGCGAAAACGAAAAAGTACTGGTTTGGCTCAGCTCAAGATAATGCAGAGGAAATTGTGCTCGATGCCAATTCGTCGCACAAATATTTCTTGCTGGCACTGATCCGCATAGTCGGCAAGAATAAAAAGCTTAAAGAAAAACGTTTTAGTACAAGGCAAAATCGCCATTTTCCGTACTCGTATCAGCATATCGTTACCAATACAATTAGAAAAGAAAGAGCGATACAAAGAAGGCGGAAAGGGCATAGGTACCAATCCACTGTTTAATTTTTTAAGTGAAAAAGCGAATATGTACTGATAAGAATAACGAACTGCCAAAAAACGCACTGAGGCATAAACGTCCTTTGTAAAACCAAACAATATAGGCCGCTCGATAAAAATAGAAGACACCACTAAGTTGGGAACAAGGTTGACAAAGTAAGTTTGCAGGTATGCTCTGTTAATTGGAAGGGAGCTGTCGCGGAAAAAGAAGAAACGTCCAGCTAACTGTCTCACATAGAGATGTGTCAAACCTAGTCCGCCAGGAGAAACGGCAAAATGCTCCACGGCAATGCTCCACGCACGGCAAAATGCTCCTTACCCTACTGAGCGAGAGATGGCGTTGCGTGAAAATACGGACTCTCGATACCACCCCAGAACAGCAGGAAAGCGACGCACTCCCGTCTTAGGGGATGCTCAGTTAGAATATAGGTGGAGGGTGGCTAGTCCAGCTCCATGTCTCTTTCGCTCTTCCTTTCGCCCCGGAAAGCACGCCGAGAGAACCAGAGCTTGGAAGAGGGGCGCTGCAAGCACTAGGGTGCCATGAGCTGGTGCACACCAAACGCAGCAGCCCGTTATTCTCTTATCTCTTTCACCCACCCACGGGTGAACGATAAGAACAGTGTTACACTGCAAGAGGGTGTGCGAAAATCTTTTCAATGTCGGTCGCTGTCGTTCACAGGAGACCACGAAAATGCCGCCTCACCATGTCGTCGACCACACGGGAGACACGTACAACGGGCACCAACTTCAAACCAAAATGGCGGCGCGTCTGGCGAACGGCGGCGCAGAGTGGTACAAAGGCTCTCATCACCCTGAACAGCGGCGCGGTAGGCAGGCATCGTCGGATACCACTTAAGAAAGAAACGGCTTTTCCCCGTCAAAGGACCCCCCTCCAGCCAATGGCGTCAGCCGATTCTCATGACCCTCTAAGGTGGCAATGCAGTGTTGGGACTTTAGCATCCCACCGCTGCCACCACTGTTGGGAGTGGTGGCGCCAGTAAAGTTTCACAGTAAAGAACCTGTGAAACTTTACTGGCGCAGTCGACGAGGATCCTGCGGCCATCGAAAGACGGCGCAGGAAGAAGATTGAAGACAGGGAGAAAGGTGACGATCAGGCAACAGCAGCGTTCGAGAAAGGACCTGCGGAGAGACGGCGGCAAGGACGTAAGGACCACGGCAGTAGTCCAGCGACGCGGGACTGCATCCGGTCAAGGAAAGCAGCGCGTCGAGAACTCGACGGTCACCGGCGGGTCACAGCAAGTGACGACAACGTGCGCAGGACAAGCGGCGTGCGACAGCTCATCGCAGCGTCCGGTGAAAGTGGCGGTGAACTCTGACACTAGGAAGCTGGCAGTGCGGATCGGCGCATCGAAACCGTGAGTTTCCTTGGTGGCATTGTTCACGTCCCTGTTCATGCGTTCGAGCCGGTAGGACAGTTGAGGGGTACAGACGGCGGTATGGAGGGTTATTCATGCCGGCCTACACTCGATGTGAGGTACCGAGTGGAATTGGCGAAGGCGCGCTTAGCTTATTTTCAGGCTGAGCTTGCAAAAGTGAATGGAGGAAAGGCGCCGCTGTGCGAGGAAAAACCTCAGGATGTTATGTGCGTCTAGGAGGTATTAGAAGCAAAGCGCCAGCAGCTAGCGCTCGAGCTCGCTGAGCTCAAAGAGTCTAGGAGAGCTAGTGAATTAGCGAGGGAGAACTGCTCTGGGTACCGAGAGGTGAGGCCGCCTGTGCTGGAAGATAAAGGCTTATGCTTCTCAAGCACAGGTGGAGGAAAGAGCAGTCAGGTCGCTGTAGGCAATCAGCCGATATGCGCGGGCGCCTCTTTATTAGGAAAGGCCGCAGAGAGCGCAAACAAGAATCCTGAAGGCGCGGCAATGTCACAGCTCCTCCGCCACCGCGAGTCGCTAGCAACGAAAAGGAACAGCCCAATTCTGATGATCTAGGGCCAATCGAGACCAAATTGTCCGAAACCAAGCAGGAGAGTGATCTAATTCCTGCAGGCTCTATGAATGAGATTGTGACCTCTGACACGGAGCTAGTAACAGGTGAAAATCTGGCGTTGCTGCAAACACACACTGTGTCGGCCATAGGGCAGGAAGTGCCTCGTAGCGTCAGTGATGGCAGGAGCGTTCCATCCGAGCCAGAGAACGGAGGTGGGCCTGCTGGGCCGACCGGGCAGAGCTCCGTGCAGTTGTTGAACGCACTCGGTGTGTGTCCGGCCAGGTCATTTGAGGACCCGGAAATGAGTGGCGACTTGCCGCAAGGCAAGCTCGGGTCAAGTGACTGCGAGGGAGCTCATGGAGCCTCGGAGTTAGACGATGCCACGAAGCCGGCAAATGCCTATCAAGCAGGGAACGGCAACGTCAAAGTTTGCCCGTGCAGGAACGGGACAAATGGCTCCAAGCGAAGCAGAGTAGCTGGAGGCAGGTGCGTGGCCTTCACGTTGAAAGTCAGCGCGTGGAGCAGTACGTTCCGTAATGCAGTACGCCAAATCCCATGTGGCAGAAGCGGCCGCACTGATATGATTACACTGGACAGGGGCTATGCTCCTTACGCAGCACGCGGTTCGTACCGGCGCGCCAGAGACAGCGGGCCCTCAGGTGCGTCGTGTAGTCAGGGGTTTGGACCCATCAAGGATCGGGACGTTTTTGATCCTGGAGGGCACCAGCTTTTGAGCTCTCGCCCCGCTGTGGCACCGGCCTAATGAGCGTAGTAGCCATTGGGCGTTGATCGTATCGATTGAGACGCGTGGTGGCTCGAAACGCACACAGGGACGCTCGGTGCGACTAAGGAGGCTCACGTGGCCACTTACGGACGTCGTGCGAGTGCTACTGAACGCTGAAGTTGCGAGTGTCTGTCTGTGTGTGTGTGTGTGTGTGTGTGTGTGTGTGTGTGTGTGTGTGTGTGTGTGTGTGTGTGTGTGTGTGTGTGTGTGTGTGCGTGTGTGCGTGTGTGTGCGTGTGTGTGCATGTGTGCGTGCGTGCGTGTGTGTGTGTGTGTGTGTGTGTGTGTGTGTGTGTGTGTGTGTGTGTGTGTGTGTGTGTGTGTGTGTGTGTGTGTGTGTGTGCGCGCGCGCGCTCGTTCGCGAGCAGGACGAGGGTGTCTACTTGGAGGTGGTGAACCGGGTGCAACCCACCAATTTGGACGCCGTGTTACGGCGCACGGCAGGCATGCCACCGTGTGTATTTGTGGAATTTGCTTATGTTGTGTGTGCATTTTGCATTTTGCTTTTGGTTTTGTTGGTGCCAGCGCTGGTGTAGCTGCGGTATGTCACCCACAGGGTGGTTTTGTGACCCGTACCGATCCCTTCTTGTTATAATTCTAAAAGTGGCATTTGAGCCCTTTGTAGAATCTTGGGAAGGGCGTGTAAGGGATCGGTAGTGTACGCGGGGTCATCGGAACGCGGCTGGGGGCGCTCAAAGCGAAGCGTCTCCTATTTGGAACGCGGCCGCTCGCGAACGCGCCAGGAAGTACGGGTGTCCCCCGCTCCGCGGTACCGATTCGCGCACGTACTGGCACGAATGTATGTTTGTGTTCGTTTTTATTTTATTTTGTGGTAGAGAGTGTCGTCTACCTTGTAAAAGCCGGAGGGCTGGCCATGCCCTTGAAGAGCCAATCATGTTAATAGTGCAACATGATTGGAAGTTACCGAATGTGGGCTGGGCCTTTAGGGCTTTAAAACCGGGCCCCGGAGCTGGAAGCGGGGTTCTGCGCTAAGGTGAGATGCTATGCATCTTCGGCTACGCCGAGTAGGGGCCTCCCCTAGTGTTAGCCAGATCAACCCTTTTGGTTGTTTGTCTTTTTGCCATTGTATCAAACTTGTATATTCTGTAAATATTTGTATATAAATCTTCAGTTATTGCCTTTTTTATCCCTGCATCTCAACTGATCACAAGACCGTCTCTGACGGGGCACCCCTGGTGCGAAGAAATAAGCTTCAGTCTTCGAGTTACCAACCGTCTCTGGCGGGGCACCTCTGGTGCAAAGAAGAAGAAGAACCTGATCTTTACTGCCGCGATTGGTCCTCTTCCAAGATGGTTATGGATGGAATGAATCCTTTACTTAGCTCTACAACGCCCTGACAAAGAAAAGTTCGGTTAAAGTCAAGAACTTCTAGTAGTTCCTCGCTAATCGTCCGCATAAAATGTAAAATTTGGTAGCTCTATTGAGAAAAATACGATTAACGCCAAACTCAGGATAGTTCATTACTATCATTTTTTCGTTAATGACTGCGACATTGCAACTAGCGTGGAAACACAAGGACAGCGACACAAGAAACCGACGGGACAGCACGCTAGACTTCAACTGACGTTTTAATGCACACATAACAGATTTTTACACTTCTATTCGGCGCATGCTCAGGAGACTGTACCCCCGTCCCCTTCTCTTTATAACGAAGCAGGTTGTCAAGCAAACAGTAAAGATTTAAACCAAATTGACGCGCAAGTTTTTCGACAGATAGATTAACTCTTTTCTCGTGAGGGCTACTGAGGGTGTGCTCACGCACTTGTCCCCTGCCTTATCAATGCAAAATGCTTCAAATATCTCCCTATCACCCTGCCTATGAAGCAGGGGAGATATTTGAAGCATTTTGCATTGATAAAGCAGGGGACAAGTGCGTGAGCACACCCTCAGTAGCCCTCACGAGAAAAGAGTTAATCTATCTGTCGGAAAACTTGCGCGTCAATTTGGTTTAAATCTTTACTGTTTGCTTGACAACCTGCTTCGTGATAAAGAGAAGGGGGCGGGGGTACAGTGTCCTGAGCATGCGCCGAATAGAAGTGTAAAAATCTGTTATGTGTGCATTAAAACGTCAGTTGAAGTCTAGCGTGCTGTCCCGTCGGTTTCTTGTGTCGCTGTCCTTGTGTTTCCACGCTAGTTGCAATGTCGCAGTCATTAACGAATTCACACCAACTAGCCCAACTGTCTTCCATTATCATTTTTTCATGTCTAAAATTTTAAACATAGTAATCATGCAAACACTTCGAAGCTTACAATAAATCAGTAGCGATATGCAAACACTCTCCATCGTGGCAGGTGGCAATCAAATTAATGATTGGTCGCTAGGGAAGAGCAACCTGGGCGGCACAAGGTGGTGGTACCACTGGGTGGTGGTAAAACGCCTGCCATTGCAAGGCAGTGGCGCATCGCTTAACTGCTGCACCATTGCACCAGGAAGAATATGAGGACTACCAGGGATGTATGATTGTAAATTAGGGAATGACGTTCTGCGTATTTGGGAATTAACCCACTACGCTATCCCATCATACCTAAGAAGGGGCTTGACTCTTCCCTCCAATTTTTTGAACAGCTACAGTATTCTCCCGATGTCTTACAGATTCGCAGCTACGGCATCGCAATTTCGCATGAGTATTCATTTCGTATGAACATTTTCATAAGTATCGCTATAGTGACACAAATGATCTCTTTATGTTCGATTCGGTTTTTGGTTTGGTTTATTAGGGTTTAAGGTCCCAAAGCATATGAGGAACGCCGTAGTGGAAGGCTTCGGAAATTTCGGCAACCTGGGGTTCTTTAACGTGCACTGACATCGCACAGTACGCAGGCCTCTAGAATTTCGCCTCCATCGAAATTCGACCGCCGCAACCGGGACCGCACCCGTGTGTTTCGGGTTACCAGCCGAGTGCCATTACCAGCCACCGCGGCGGCCCATTCGGATTTTAGCTGCATTATTATTCAAGTCGTTAGTAAATATAGCCTATCCGTATTTTCTTCGGTTTGGAAAGATTATTGTTCGCGTATCCCTATGGTTTTTCTGCTAGTTTTGCTTTTCAGTGCTTTATCTTCCGATACCTTCTGTTATTACGGGGAATAGGGGTACTTCTACAAGCATAAATGAGAACTATTCATAGTTCTAATTTACGCTGAGCAGAGATGGTCACTACCAGGCGTCTCCAGTGCCATTGGCTTCATATGACAATAACAATAAAATTATCATGACCACGAAAATGCTGACTCGTTTCAGCAGTCCGAAGACACGCTGCTTCTATAAGACCCATAAAATAAAGCCGCACTAAGGCCAGAGCAGCCTGCTCTAGTGATCATAGCTGCTACTTTTTCTGTCTTGTATCCCGGTTCTTGAGCCTAGTTCTAACGTGCACATAGAGAACACACACCTGGCTGTTTGCTTGGACGACGTCGTTCCGCATGTAAATCTAACCGCTAAAATTGTACCGCCCTCTTGTGTTGCTACCCGTCTCTTCTTTCGTCAACACTGCAAACTGCAACACAGTCGTGCCAACAAAAGCTGTCGTGATAACAGATCCTTCCACGCCGCAGGCATCACGGTCTCCGGAGCGCTCACCCATCCAGAAACCGTCCCGTGGCCCAACCGGGACCACCATCACCACCTTTTCGGTGTGCGTTGGAACCGGCCTCCTATTCGGCACCCTAGCCATCCTTTTCGCCATCTCAAGGCAGAGGGCCACCAGCCAGAAATTCTGCCGCACGGAGGACTGCCGTCGCCACGCGGCGCTTCTCACCCAGAACCTTAAATGGAAGCTCGATCCCTGCGAAGACTATGCTGCGTTCGTCTGTTCAGCGTGGGAACCCCCTAAGGCTCACCGCGACCTGGCCAGGTCGACAATGGATGACCTGCGGTTCACCTGGTACGACCACTTCGTTGACACCCTGGAGAGAGGGTCGCTGTCGCTGCCCGCTGGCAAGAAACCGCTGGCCATGTATAAGATGTGCGCAAAAAACTTCCCTAAGAACGCTTCGCAGATTGCGGTAATCAGCGACAAGTTAATGGAGTACGGTATCAACTGGCCAGGAGCTCCCGAAGAGACGCTGACGCCGTTGGGAATGTTAGTAGCCGTCACTTACCAGTGGCAGTGGTCTTTCTGGATCACGGTGAACGTGCTGCGCCCGTCGTCATCTGGAAAGCGTCGCGTCTTTGTTAGTCCGGGACTATACCTACCCATAATCCGGAATCACCACCACCGAGTCGCTAATGCGTACGTCAAGTACTGGGAGCAGTTCCTCATCTTCCTCTATCCTGACAGCGCTACTCGGCCACCACTAACCCAAAAGACCGTCGATGAGATGCGCAGAATGGAAGGAGACATTATCGACACCCTGTACAATGTGTCCACATCCACCAGAAAGACGCCAGCCCTCTTCTCCTTCGGCGAGATCAGCTCCCACGTATCAAATGTATCTTCGACCGAGTGGACCCAGAGCTTCCAAACTGGTCTTTCGCTCCAGCCGGAACTAAGTGTCCACGACGAGGTTATTGTCTCCGACGTGTCGCTCCTTCAAACAGTGGCGAAAATTCTCGCCAAGTACAACGCAATTCTGCTGAAGAAGCACATAGCGTGGCTTATCGTGCAGTATTTCAGTATTGTTGCCGACTATTCCGCCCTTGTTCGCTATTATGGCAGCCAGGAGATTGTTGAACTGTTGCTTCCGGTATACTGCGCACACCACGTGGAAGCCTCGTTCAAGGTTCTCGTTCTCGGACTCGCTTACTTCACGAGGTTTACTGACCGTGACCGCCAGACCATAAACACCGGCTTCAATCGCCTTATCTCGGCTGCCGTGGAGAGGACACAAAATGCTTACTGGATGGACGACCAGAGCAAAGCGTTAGTGACGGACAAGCTCTTGGCCGTGAAAAATGCGCTTTGGCCTCCGGCCTCACTCCTCGAGGGCGATGTGCTGGAAAAAATTTACGCCGTCTTTCCTGAGAAAGAACCATCCTACGCCCACTATTGGGTCGAAACACGACAGGCATCAAGTGCTATGAACAAGACGCCGGAATATGACGAGGCTATGCTGCTGCTGGGCAACCACTTCCCGGACTACGCCGACTACGACTACGTCTCTAACGCCGCCAAGCTGGCAGTCGGCATGGCCAACCCCCCCGCGTACTACAGTGGTGGGACCAATGCCATGCTGTACGGTGGCCTCCTCTTCCTGATGGCCATGCAGCTGGTGAAGGCTCTGGACAGTGAAGGAATCAGGTGGGCAGCCAACGGGACCATGGTAGACGGCACCATCCTGTCCAATTCCACGCTGGCAGCATTCCTCGCTCGCGAACAGTGTCAGCATGAGCCGGGAAAGGCGAGCGTGTTCCCCGAAGTGCCCGCCCTGGAGGTCGTCTTCTCCGCTTTCAATAAGTCTCGCTTAGAGTCTGACGGCGGCGACTCCGCACTCGGTGAGAAGCTTCCCGAAGAGCGCGTCTTTTTCATGACTTTGTGTTTCCTGACATGTGCGAGCGCCGGTGACCGGAACCCCAGTGCGGCAGACTGCAACAAGGTCGTGAGGAATTCTCACTTCTTCGCCCACGTGTACAAATGTCCGCGAGGAAGCAAGATGAACCCAGAGAAAAAATGTTCCTTTTTTAAGCAAGCTAATTAAGCAACTGTTTGCAATTAACGCTGCGGTAAAATGCCTCAGGAATACACGCGTTTTATTTTTGTTGCATACCTTATCCCTGCATATTCAGCCTGCATGCTGTCTTCATATGCTATTTTTTGGAGTGCGGAAGTTGCATCCTTTCCTGGATGTAATGAAGGACTTGTCGAAATCTTTTGTACGACTCTTGCGCGGACACGTAACAGAATGCAGCGTCGTTTTTTTCGTTGTTTTTGTTTGCTGCGGTGTTGGGCCTGACTGGCATATACGCAAGTGAGATTGTGCACTGCCTCATATGGTTTGGGTTACGTGCGCCTAGTGACTACAGTGAACCAATGTGCTTGTGGTGACAGTAACATTGATGGTGGATTGTATTCTGTGCTATTATTAACTGTAGAACTACGTTAACATTTGCGCTGCTGCAAGTGTTAGTCCAGTTGGGGAGGTTGCTAGTGAAGGGTGGTGCTGCTGCTTCTCACGGCTTGAAAGGCAGTGCGCGTGTCCCCTGCGTACCTTCAGCGCCCGTTGCAGCGCTCGCATGAAGCCGCGACAGATGCCTAACACCCGTGTATCCCCTTCGCAGCTATGAACTTGTGCTGTAAGTGTTCTCCAACGGACATATCTGCACAGTTTTCAGCGGATCCCCGCATCCAATAACGGGCTGGTGGCTCGCAGGACCAACAGGACAGAGGACAACATGCATTTAAGATACCTTACAATAGTTAAGAAACGTCGAAGCATGAGGACGTCTAACTCCACGGACAGGATAGAACTAGCAGAGCTATCGAAGTTAATAAATAAGCGCAAGGTAGCGGACATAAGAAAGTTTAACATGGAGAAAATCGAGCATGCTCTAAGGAACGGAGGTAGCCTAAAATCAGTGAGGAGAAAACTGGGCATAGGTAAAAATCAGATGTATGCGCTAAAAGACAAACAGGGCAATGTCATCAGCAATATGGATAAGATAGTTGAATTAGCCGAAGAGTTCTACAAAAATCTATACAGTAGCGAATCTAATCAAGTTACTGAGGGAGGCAGTCGAGCACAGCAATGGGACATCCTGCCAGTAACGAAGGAGGAAGTAAAGAAAGCCTTAGGAGCAATGCAAAGAGGGAAAGCAGCTGGTGAGGATCAAGTAACAGCAGATTTGTTGAAGGACGGAGGAGAGATTGTGCTACAAAAACTAGCCACCCTGTATACGCATTGCCTTGTGACCTCGAGAGTACCAGAAGCTTGGAAGAACGCTAACATTATCTTAATTCATAAGAAAGGAGACGTCAAGGACTTGAAGAATTACAGACCAATCAGCTTATTGTCCGTTGCCTACAAGGTATTTACTAAGGTAATCGCTAATAGAGTCAGGAAAACCTTGGACTTTAGTCAACCAAATGATCAGGCAGGCTTTCGTAAAGGATACTCGACAATAGATCACATTCACACTATCAATCAGATGATAGAGAAATGCGCAGAACATAACCAACCCCTATATATAGCCTTCATTGATTACGAGAAAGCATTTGACTCAGTGGAAACCTCAGCGGTCATGCAGGCATTGCGGAATCAGGGTGTAGAAGAGTGCTATGTGAAAATATTGGAAGATATTTATAACGATTGCACAGCTACTATAGTCCTCCATAAAGTCAGCAATAAAATTCCAATACGGAAAGGTGTCAGACAGGGAGACACGATCTCGCCAATGCTCTTCACTGCCTGCTTACAGGAGGTATTCCGGGGACTGGAATGGGAACAGTTGGGGATAAGAGTTAATGGAGAATACCTGAGTAATTTACGATTCGCTGATGACATTGCCTTGCTAAGCCACTCAGGACAAGAACTGCAAAGCATGATCAATCAGTTAGACAGGCAGAGCAGAACGGTGGGGCTAAGAATTAACATGCAGAAAACCAAAGTAATGTTCAACAGCCTAGCAAGGGAACAGCAGTTCGCCATTGGTAGCGAGGTACTGGAAGTAGTAAGAGAGTATGTCTACTTAGGGCAGGTAGTGACCGCAGATCCGGATCATGAGAGGGAAATAACTAGAAGAATAAGAATGGGGTGGAGCGCATATGGCAGGTTCTCTCAGATCATGAATGGTAGCTTACCAATATCCCTGAAGAGAAAAGTATACAACAGCTGTATCCTACCGGTACTCACCTATGGGGCAGAAACGTGGAGGCTAACAAAGAGGGTTCAGCTTAAGTTAAGAACAACGCAGCGAGCAATGGAAAGGAAAATGATAGGTGTAACGTTAAGAGATCGAAAGCGGGCGGAGTGGGTGAGGGAACAAACGCGGGTTAATGACATCTTAGTGGAAATCAAGAGGAAGAAATGGGCTTGGGCAGGGCATGTAATGCGAAGGCAAGATAACCGCTGGTCCTTAAGGGTAACGGAGTGGATTCCAAGAGAAAGCAAACGTAGCAGGGGACGGCAGAAAGTTAGGTGGGCGGATGAGATTAAGAAGGTTGCGGGGATACAGTGGTGGCAACTGACAAAGGATAGGGTTAATTGGAGAGACATGGGAGAGGCCTTTGCCCTGCAGTGCGTGTAGTCAGGCTGATGATGATGATGATGATGATGACAATAGTTAAGCCGAAGGCAGTATACGCATGGTGTTCGCTGCCTGCTCTGAGCGTAGCAATTCTGCGCACATGCGGTGTAATATAAGTGATGTATATTTCACGCGATGCTGCGTAGCTCTCTGCTCTTGCAGCGCCTTTGTTTTTTAGAGCGCAGCTCTTAGGCGCCCGTTTCTGCGTTTCGCGTCGTCATGGTCGCCGTTGTCCGTTGTAACCAGTAGTGGACATCCTCCTCCTCTCCTTAGCAGCCGGTGGGGGGCGTAGCTGTGCATAGCAACCGTGACGTCACGCAGTAGCGGTAGAACGAGCGCGTCGGCGGTGGCAGCTGCTAGCAGCTACACCGCCGCTCCTTCGCCAGTCTAGCCATTCATCGTGCAAGAGCACGCGATACGGCGAGACTGTTGGCAGTGTAGCTCAGGGGGCACTTCGACTGTCAGGGGGCACTTCGACTGTTGCACTTCGACTGCAACAAAAAATTCAGGGGGCACTTCGACTGTCTAAAGTGCGTAGAGGCGAAAGCGTTTTCCGCACCACTTTGCCTATGCGACACTGGATGACTTCACACTTAATGGATGACGAACTAATGATAAATTACTAATTGAGGCGAATTACGGATTATTGACTAAGTAATAATTGAGTGCTAATTAATGACGCTTAAGCTTCGGCTTTAGGAGTGGAACGCGACAGCGTGTTGTAGCGCTGCCAGGCAGTCCACGAACGCCACCACCCGTTCGGCGCAATGCCTTGCCTTTTGAACGCAACGCTTTTTGAGGAAAGGAAATGGCGCAGTAATTCTCTGTCATCTCGGTGGACACCTGAACTGCAACGAACAGGAAGGGAGGAAGTGGGAGTGTAAGAAGAAAGAGAAAGAGGAGCCGTAATGACGAAACTGAAGATTTTATTTGAGGAAAGGAAATTTCGCAGTAACTGTCTCACATGTCTTGGTGGACACGCGTCAAAACGCGGACACATCTGCCGACATGGCTGCCGACACGGCTGTCGACACGGCTGTCGACACGGCTGCCGACACGGCTGCTAACGACAGTATGAGGCATTAAAGGCTTTCGCCTTAATATATGGCTACGTGCACATGTTGCTTTCGCAATCCTCCAGGTTTAACCAGAATTAAACCACAGCCAATTTTTTCTAGTTGCCTTGGGACGTGCCTTGGAATGGAAGGGTGCACTGAATTCGACGCAAGATTTTGACAGGTTGCCTGACGCGTTACTTATTTATAATGACATAAAGAGTCACGCGAACTCCGTATAACTTGCAGTTCATGGATGTGGTCGATTATGCTGTAATAGATGCTGAATTAGTGTTTCGTGGAAGTTTGTCAAGAAAACTGATAGGCTGGGATGATGTAGTTCCTTTTCCCAGGAATTCAAAACAACCAAAATGGCCATGCGCGTTTAAAACTGCGGTGTAATTACCGGTTTTCGTCGAAAGCAAATGACGCAGTAACTGTCTCACTTCTCAGTGGATACTTCAATCACGCCGTGAAGGAAGGTGGGAGAGAAGTAAGAAAGAGGTGCTGTAGTGGAGCACTCCGGAATAATTTCGAACAAATGGGAATCATTAACGTGTACTGACATCGTAGAGCACACGAGCGCCTTTTGCGTTTCGCCTCCATCGAAACAAGGCCGCCGAGATCGAGTTCGAACCCGGGTACTCCGACCCAGTGGCCGAGCGCCAACCCTAAATCACCGCGGCGGCTCCCAGTATTACAACGCAGATAAGTCGTACGTATAAAATTTGAAGGAAAAGAGTGGACAGCCATTTCTAACTTCAGTGCAGGACAGAGTTCATCAGACCAGCGCTACAGGTAACGAGAAGTACTCCTTTTCTGTCGTACATTGTGTTAAAAATTGAGCCTGAACAACTTCTCGCCGTTTCTCGCGTTATATGTGATCCCTGTCATGTAATATCAAGAAAGATTGCATGGCCACCGGTCGATAACAACCCGTTGTGTTCATGGGCACAACGCACAAACTGGGAAGAAGTTGTTGCCTATGAAGCGATGGCAGATACCCGCTATGGGGGATTGGCCGCGGTTTGGTGCACATGCAGAAAGGAGAAAAATTCATTTTCTCGGTTGCCTGGCGCGCAGCTCATAATCAGGTCTTTGTCACGAAATCAGTCTACCCTTACATTCCAAACAGGGCCCCTAGTGATGGGAGAATTTAGTGTTTCATCATTGCTACCGTGTGCAAAACAAGCAAAACAAAATTTCTACCGCTTTTTTTTTTTTCAAATGGCCTGTCTGAGCGGCTGGACGCGCCATGTCGCATGGGGTCGTTAGCCAAGATAGAAAGGCTGAAGGAGACATCGTAATCGCCTATGGAAATTTCCTCGTTTATGCCACTACACCTTGGCCAATCCCCCCATGCTGTTGTTTTGGCACATGCCCCCGTGTGGGCATGAGCCATTCTTAAGAGGAAGAAGAAGAAGATATCCGTGGCGCGTGCACACGGTCCACGAGCTCGCCGAAGAAGAACGCAGCGACCGACTCGAGTCTACGTCTTTTCTCGGTTCTCCGCCGCAGCACCTTACTTCTAAGAGGTACGGACGAGGATAGCCTTCCCCACTTTCTTTAGCAGACCGTGCCTGAACTCTCCGGCAGTCGGCGGGGTATTTCTGACACATATTTAGATGCGAAAAGCGATGCTCAACCATTAGCTTGGCACCAGTTACCCTCTTCTCCTCGCCCTCCTCATTGAACCCTGGCCTATCCCCGTCGTGGGTTTGCGCCATGTCACTAAGGCAAAAACAACTAGGCGCAAGCTCGACGTTAGGCTGGTCGCTGAGTCTGGCTTGCGTGGACCCAAAATATGCATGCCGCTGACTGACGCCAGTGGCTCTAACGTCATATCGTTCTTGTCAAGTTTCCACGCCAACACATTTGCTCTCGGTCATATGTATCGTGGCTCTTTTAGCAACGCCAGTGTGTTAGCTGACGAGAGCCCTACTGCATAGCCCAGATCTTTCAGAGGTTATGGTACTCATAGCTCCCGGGTTCAGTTACTTTCCCCTCCAGCACTTCTCCTGTCCTGATTTAGCACCTGTGTATTTGTCTTTTCTACTATTTAACTATGAGTTGGTGATATAACCAAGATGTAGTTGGTGATGGCCGAGATAATTATTTTAGTTATCCGCTTCATCTCGAAGTCTTACAGCCAGGATTTCCTTGCGTCAGGTTGCCATGCCCAAAGCGGGTGGCAAGCACGGACATGGCGAAAAACGACACCGCGAGTCCAAGGCTTCGACGCTCCCTCCTGGCTCCGGACCCTGGCAGACCAACATGACCACTGGCGTCACCGACTCGAAGCCCCCGGACAGGGACCCCACCGCTGCTGTTAGCGGCGTCCAGCACGAAATCCAAACGGATGCAGCTCCCGACGAAGTCCAGGAGGAACCCGCGCAGGCAGCGGCTGTGGAGATCGCGGCTGGTCAACCGCAGCAGCAGGAGGGGCTCGGTGAACCGGTCATGATTGGTGCGACGTCATCTCGAGCGGCGGATCAGGACGATTCAACAACGACTGCATCTGTACGTGCACGGGAGAGATGCCGCTGGCAGTCTTAAGTGGGTTTCACTACAGCAACGGCTGCGCAGGCGATTTAATTGCTATTGGATTTACTCAATGAAACGTGGTTACTAGCGCTAAAAGAAACACAAGGAACAGCGAAAAGATACCGACGGGACACACCCTCGCCCTGTTTGGCGTTAGTATTTCAGTCAATGAATCAAATGCACCAGACCTCCTATTTCTTCTTTAATTAAATCCTATTGCGTTAACTGCATAGGAGTCCTATGTCGCAACACACAAGGTCGTCCACATTCAGCCGCTTCTTGTAAATTGCGTGGCCTCTCGCTGGGTATTAACTGTGTAGTGAGCTTACGAATCGTTTTAATTATAGCCACACGCTCAAATACAGAAAAGCGTGCGGTAACCGCACAGAACACACACTACAAGCAAGTGGTCGAAATTTCCGGAGCCCTCCACTACGGCGTCTCTCATAGCCTTAGTGTCTGTGGGACGTTAAACCCCATAAACCAAACCAAACCAACCATCCTTCGAACACATACACGTTAACGTATCTTACCGCGCTCACACAGCACACTCCCTCAATAAGTCTCGCTTCAACGATACCATTCGTTATGTGGAACGTACAAGGGATGAGAGGAAACCGGCTGGTAGAAAGCATACATGCTGGGCTATACGAATGTTATCTGGGCATGCCTAACTCATAAGGAACTCGCGGACTACGCTGTCAACGATATCGAGAAGGTTCATCTATCTCTTTTTATGAGAGCGGGTTGGTGTCTTAAAACTTGCCACTGGTGCAATAGATGCACATTTCTAGACAGTAATTTAGCTCAACACAAGCTAGGGACAAGAAACACTGCAGAGAACAGCGCCTTGTCCATGTATTTACCCTTAGTGCAAAGAATGACCCGGCAAACATGCCTGCCTGCCGCCACAGTTGAGTCGCACTCCGGAACGTTTTGAATGTAGCAAGCTTCCTGTTAAACTGCATCACACTCTCGCGCTGTGCATTGCACGTCATTGCCGTCATCAACTTCCATCTGCGACGCGAACTGATCAGATGAGCTTAACCTCGATCAGAGCTTACCCTGAGTCTAATATCGTCGCCAGATGTGCCGACGACTTAGCCATGAGCAAAACCATGGGCCAGCTAGGCTTAACACATGCTTCCGCACGTCTACTCGGTTTGACTACTTTAAAACAATTCCATTTTTTTACACAGTGCAGCACAAAACAGGCGCTACTTAAATGCAGGGAAGCCTATACATACACTGTTGTGGCAAATATGAGAAGGAACAAAGTTTGGGCATTCGTTTACTGTTTACTCCATAAATATTTGTGACAAGCGCAGTTTACTGTGTTTCCTATTTTTATCCTTGCCGCGTAGCATCAAAAAGTCGTTAAGAAATTTAGTGGAGCAATGACAACAAAACTCACAATTTTATGCAGACCGTTTGTTGCTTGTCATATAGCTCATGCCTGTACACGTGCGCTCTGTCAGGCGCATGCGCAGATGTGGATAGTAATCGTGCTCTATACGAAGCCAGTACAGGAACTTCCCCGCCGCGGAGGCTCAGTGTTTACGGCGCTCCGCTGCTGACCCGAAAGACGCAGGTTCGATCTCGGCCGCGGCGGCCGAATTTCGATGGGGGCGAAATTCTAGAAGCCCGTGTACTGTGCGATGTCAGCGCACGTTAAAGAACTCCAGGTGGTCGAAATTTCCGGAGCCCACCGCTACTGCGTCCCTCATAACCTGAGTTGCTTTGGGACGTTAAACCCCAATAAACCAAAAGTGTACAGGAACTAAGAAATCAATATCGGCATAAAACAGCCGCAATTGTTACCAGGGACCTAGGACAGCTGCTAGCTAGCGCCGCAGGATGCCGTATCAGCTTGGGCCTTCTCAACTGCTCTTGTGACAGGTGACGTCGTCCAAACGAAGCGGAAAGCGCCGCAAGGGACAGAAGCGGCGCGAACGACTTCAACGTGGCTCCAAGGCCGACGTGAGCGGGAAGGTGCAGCTGACCACCGCTGGCACCGAAGCTCAGGATGGCCTTGCGACCACTAAGGATGCCGCCTCCAGCGCCCCGAAAGAGAGCAGCGAAGGGGGCGCCACCAACAGGCAGCAAGACGAGCGACCGGAAGACGCAGTTCCGAAGCCCGCCTCCGCAGGTACCACGGGCGAAGGACAAGAGCAGGTGCAGCAGGTGTCCAGCGAACCTGCGCCTCTGGGGGAGGCAGCCGGAGATTTATCAGCGATGCATGCGGACTTGCCGCTGACCGTCACCACTGTTCGCTGCACCGAGACAGACGCGGTAAATCCTTTTGCTTGGATACGCGCCGGTTGCTTTTTTTCTAGGCCAATGGTTATAAGATCCAGGAGTTACGGCGTGCATCGATTTATATCAAGCACCCATGGCTCCTCCCGGGCAGGAAACCGAAACCAGCAAGGGGATAAGAATGACGTGTAGTGCAGTTAACTACCACTCTCAAATTATGAGCTACACCATAACACTGCAAACGAGAGTAATAACAATTGTACAGGCGCGGCCATAAGTAAACGGAGCACGCTATTACGTTCGAAGTGCAATCACGCTTTCTCCATTGGTAATGAAGAAGCGTTGTTTGTCTGCAAGAAAGCCCACCAACCTCCGCTACCAGCATGAGCGTACCGCTGCTGGAAATTTCAATTAGGTGACGCGTGAAAAATATTCGAAGACAGTTGCGTGCTCCGTTTACTTTTGTCCGCGCCTGTACGTTGCTACTATTGCACTATGGAGCGGAAGATACAGTAGGCCAACAAAACAATTAGAACCCGATAGCAAATTTCCTTAGTTTAGCTTTGTTTATCTTTGTTTAGCTTAACATAAACTAGAAAATTCGAGTTGCACCCTAATGTTATTGCAGTCGTTCTGGGCTTCTATCTTGCTATGAGCTGACTGAGTCGTTCGTTGCGATTTGAGTTATCGTTCTGGCTTCTCGGCGGTCACTCATGCCATTTGTACTGGCCTCTCTACTGCACATTCCTCCGGCGCTTTCATCATTCGCCTCTTCTTTCTCGCTCTTCATCTGTTTCCCCATTCCGTTGAACAAGGTTTACTGTCTTCGCCGCTCTGCTTCAGCCTGCCGCCTCGCTATGCCTGCTGATTCGGTTTATTCGCGTTGGTGCTGTCTTCTTTTGCGTTGCTGTTCAGCTCGCCGTACGCGTCGTTCGGATTCCGAATCTGTCGAAGGACCGGCTTCATACATATTTAGCATTTGCTGCATTGCAGATTCCTCCGGCGATCTCATTCCTTTCATGTTCTTTCAGGCATGGACATGTGCACGCAACCGCGTTTCTCACCCTCTCCCCCCTAGGCTGCAGCTGGCGCGACACTCCTCTGAGCTAACCCGAGCTTACCCGAGTTACTACGAGCTTCACCTGGACATAAGGGCTGTTCGGCTAGTGACCCATCCTGCGCTAGAGCACTAAAAGGGCTACAAGTTCGGACCATGCGGCATGTGATGATAACTAAAAATATTGACGTTAATTAAGAAGAAGCAAGAAGCAGTGCAGATTAGAAAGCTGACGTATATGTTGAGGGGAAATATGAACGGAACACGTATTTCGCAAAACTGAGTCCAAAAATCTCGATACTAGGAGAAAAAAAAAAGCGTAATGAATGCCAGCCAAGAGGCAAATTGACTCTCAAGAATCCTGTGTAATGCTGCCACTGCGCAGTGAAAACACCAATAATTGCCGGTCACGGGGGGGAGGGGGGATGTTTTCCCACTGCACTGAGCTTAACGCTGAGGTGGCGACGACAACGTTATAGCTTTGCGTTCCACCGTACCTGATGCTGTCGATTCGTGCTACGTGACGGACTTTTTTTTCTCGACACCATTTTACATTTAGAATTTCTGAACAAGTGCAAAACGCGAGGTGGTATACGACCCCACCTACGCTCTATATGAGTTCCTTTCGATTACCCTAATAGTCAAGGCACGAAAACAAGCGATGCGCGGAATATCATTAGTCGTTCTTCCAAGACTTCATTACTCTTTCAGGCGTCATTTAATGTTTCGATTCACAGTAATAATTTCTTTTCTGCACAAATAGCATGCCCACGCGTCAAGAAATTTAGTCTTCTTAAGTTTTCTATCGAAGAACAACAATGGATGATTTTTTATTCACATATACGAAATTTCTCGTTAGTTGTCGGTATAGTCCGAAACTTTACTATTAAATATTTATGTGATCAGCGCCATAGAGACTGCAGAATCATTTCATGCTTTCAACATGCCCATCACGAAAGAAATTCATCCTTGCGGTGAAGTTGAATTAACTGATGGCACTTGTGTTCAAACGTGGTGATGAAAGACCCGAACTCGCAGGGAGGGCGAAGTCGCTTCAGTCGGAGCGCCCAGCGGAGACCCGAATCGGATTGGAGCCGCAAGCTGTCGACAGCGGAACTGCTCACCTCGATGGCCAACCTCGACACCTTGGTGCGTACACAACACTCTCCTACCTTGAGGAAAAAGAACAGTAGCGCAATCAAGACGAACACAAGCGCTACTGTTCTTTTTCTTACAACATGCACCGTCTAGCCCAACAAAAAGTTCTTCTAAACTACCTTGAGGACTAGGCGTACCTCCCAACTACCTTCTTTAACTCGGCTGCCATTCGAGTGCACTACGAGTTTTTAGGAGGGAGAACACGTATGTTAAAAACAAGTGCAGGGTTGGTCAAAAGTTCCCAGGCCAGAGGGTCTGCTTAAAAAAAAGGAATCAAGTTTCTCAGAGTTGAGAACGAAACTTCTATCCTCTACAGAGATTTTAGGCTTCGGGGTGCCTAGACTGTCCGACTATAGCGCTCAAAATCACACCCAGTGGCCTGGGAACCTTTGACCGACCCTGTACCTCCTTTGACAAAAGTAAGCGAACAAAATGGTTTTTCCTTTTCAACCGTATAACGGAGCCTTTGCATCCCTAAATACCGATAGGTGTTGAAACGTGAGAACAAGGGTTCACTTTACTTTACCCCCATTCAGAGCTTAAGGACTGCCTTAAGTGCTTCGCTGCGCGGCTAAGAAACAAACCACCGTTGCTCGATTACATCTGGCAAACATTTACGTACGTTGTTTGCACAGACTTGGTCATGATATGCTTACGTACACTTAAAATTCCCGAAGCTACAGTTGGAAGCACAGCAATCTACTGTACCCGCTTGATCGTGTCCTTATCATTGTTTTGTATCTTGTTTTCGAAATAGCAAAATCGGTATGTCAGAATTTTCTATCTTCTTAGCAAAGATGGCCGCAGTTTCCCCCGTCTCTCCGCCACTTACTAATATAAGCTGATCGGATGCCCGCAGGCGCGGTCTCCAGATCCGTCAACCTGGCGGAAACCGAAGAGCGTCCGGACCAATAGTGACATCACGATCACCTCGGTGTGCGTTGCGACCGGACTGCTTTTCGGTTCCCTGGTCATCTTGCTGGTCATGATCTCAAACCAGAAGGTGGTCATCCAGAATTTCTGCCACACCGCGGACTGCGACCGACATGCGGCGCTTCTCACCACGCACCTCAATTGGGAACTCGATCCCTGCGAGGACTATGCGGCATTCGTCTGCTCGGCGTGGGAGCCCTCGAAGGCACACCGCGACTTGGCCAGGTCGGCAATAGACGACCTGCGGTTCTCCTGGTACGACCTATTCGCCGACACACTAACCAAAGGCTCGCTCACGGTGCCCGCCGGAAAAAAGCCGCTGGCCATGTACGATATGTGCAGGAGGGACTACCCTAAGAACGCCTCCCAGATGACGTGGATCCGAGGCATGCTCGAAAAGTACGGTCTGTACTGGCCGGAGAGGCCCGCGAAGCAAATGTCACCGCTGGCAATGTTCGTGGCCCTTAGCTACAAGTGGCAGTGGTCATTTTGGATCACTGTTGATGTGCTGCGGTCATCGTCATCCGGCAAGCGCCGCATATTCGTCAGACCAGGTCTATATCTACCAATACTGCGCAATCACCAGCGCGCAGTCAAGCAGGCGTACATCAAGTACTGGGAGCAGTTCCGATTGCTCTTCTACCCAGACGGCAGCCCTGATCGACCTCAGGGGAACGAAACTCTCATCAATGAAATTCGCATTATGGAAGAAAATATAATTGAAACCCTCTATCAACTATCAATGTCTCCCAAGAAGAGACCGGCCTTGTTCTTATTCGGAGATATTGCCTCCCACGTACCAAATGCTTCTGCGGCCGAGTGGGTCAAGGATTTCCAGATTGGTCTTTCACTCGAACCGACCCTGAGCGTCGACGATGAGATTATTGTCAGCGACGTCTCGCTCCTTGAAGCCCTAGCCAATTTTATGACCAAATACGGCACAGTGCAACTGAACAAGCACATATCGTGGCTAGTGGTGCAGTACATGAGTATTCCGGCCGACTATTCCATGCTCGTCGGCTACTATGGAAGCCAGGAGAAAGCAGAGCTGCTGCTTCCAGTGTACTGCGCTCACCACGTGGAAGCCTCGTTCAGGGTCCTCGTTCTTGGACTCGCTTACTTCGCGAGATTTACTGACCGAGACCGCCAGACCATAAACACCGGCTTCAACGGCCTCATCTCGGCTGCCGTGGAAAAGGTCCAAAGTGCCCCCTGGATAGACGACCAGAGCAAAGCGTCGGCGACAGTGAAGCTCATGGCCATAAAAAATGCGCTTTGGCCACCGGCCTCGCTCCTCAAGGACGGGGAACTGGAAAAAATATACGCCGGTTTTCCTGATAATCAGCCATCCTTTGCTCATTATTGGGTCACAACACGCCAGGCAGCTATCGCGGTACAGAGGACGCAGGAATACGACGAGGCCATGCTGCTTCTGGGAAACCACTTCCCGGAATACGCCGACTACGACTACGTATCCAACACCGCGAAGATGTCACTCGGCGTTGCGGCACCTCCCGCGTTCTACAGCAGCGGGACCAAATCCATGCTGTATGGCGGCCTGTTCTTCCTGATGGCCATGCAGCTGGTCAAGGCGCTAGACAGCGAAGGAATCAGGTGGACGGCCAACGGGACCGCGGTCGGCGGCACCATCCTGTCCAACTCTACGCTGGCAGCATACCTCGCCCGCGAACAGTGCCACCAGGGCGGGGAGAACTCGAGTGTGTTCCCCGAGGTGCCTGCCCTGGAGGTGACCTACTCCGCACTCGCAGCTTCTCACCTACATAGGGACAGCGACAACCTGGCGCTGACCGAAAAGCTGCCCGCCGAGCACGTCTTCTTCATGACCTTGTGCTTCTTGACCTGTGCGAGCCCTGGCGCCCGGAATCCCAGCGGGGCAGACTGCAACAAGATCGTAAGAAGTTCCGAGCTCTTCGCCCACGTCTACAAATGCGCGAAGGGGACCAAGATGAACCCGGAAAGGAAATGTTCGTTTTTTTCGTGACTTCGCTGCTGCAAGCAGTACTCCAAACCTGCAGCATCCTTTCAGTGTACATGGTTTGAAATTCAGTACCGAACTATACCCGATGTCGAGGGTACCCTTCTGGGATGCCCTTGTAGGAGCTTAAGCTGTTTGTGTTTTTTTTTTATAAACTGCGTAATTTAGACCAGGGAACAGTACCATTCTTGTTTTCTGGCTTTGTGAAACCATGTTTAAGCTCCTCCTCTAATGACCTGCAGGGGAATTAAGAAACTCTCCGTCGCACATCTTGCTTCGCACTGTGGAGCATAGCTTGAACCAATAAGACAATGTGCTCCGAGGACCAACCCCGTGAATTAGCATGAATATTGGGCCATGTTGGCCTGAAGTCTGTTTTCGTGACAGTGGTGCTGCGATTGTTTAACCTCAAGGTGTGGCTCTGTACCTATGTTTGTAAAATATCTGCTCAGTGATCGACGGGCATGGTAGTAGCTACGTAGCACAGGTCGTGTATATAATTCCGGTAATTTCATCTGCGACAGCAAATATGCATTGCGTTTTCACGGTAGCATCTTAGAGATTGCGACCCTGCGCTTATATACGGAAGCGCAACAGGTGGTGTGCATCTGTACGTATAAGCGATGTATCGTTAGCGTACGGAAATCTGTATATAGAAGTAGGTTCCGATGTTTGCAGGCATGTGCGGTTTTTAGCTCGGCTGGCCTGACTTTGCGAGCATTCGCTGGCTCTGACTGCAATAACATAAATATATGTGACCGAAGTGATCGTGCGATTATCGTGCGTTAGATTCGTGAGCTGTGGTTCCAGGGCACCTTTTAAGTCCTGCACGCCATCTGTGCCAATCTTTGCCTTCTGGGTACAGTGGTGGTTTTAATAAATGGATTGGTGGTGTTGTGTACTAACCACCCTGTCCATAATACTTTCTCTCTCGCAAATTATTCGCGCTGTACAACAATTTGCAAGGCCTATGTCAAAGCCTTCACACCTTTCTAAATGGTGATTATCGCTCAGAAATAGCCCAACATGTCACCTCAGAGGTAACATGCACGCAGAGGAGGCCGCATGCTGCTTAGTAATGTAGCATGGGCTTGCATGTAGTGGTGATGTTATAAGTTAGAAATGCCTCGTCTCTCTCCCTGGGTGGAATTTTCTTGTTTTGTGCCATTGGTAGAATGAAACCCTGAGTCTACGAAAAGTAAGCTTTTGTCCCTGTAGCATCTCCAAGGAAATGTGCCATGCGCAAGTAGCAATACGAACGTTGCCGGCATCTTTAGGGCTAAAGGACGAAGGAAACTGACGGGCGATAGGAATATACGTTCGCTCTCGTTATTCGTCTTCAAAAATAAAAAGCCATTTTCTCGGGTGTTCACGCGAACTAGACTGCGTTGTGTTGGGTAGGTTTGTCGGGTTGACGTTTGCAAACATTCGAACTCGTGTAAACGTGGGTGAGTAGGGCTGAGTGAACATCGGGTCGGGATCACTGATCCCAACAGTAGGGGGTCAGTTGATTCGGCAGGCCCCTTCCGCAGATGACATTTAATCATTTTCACGCCTGGGAACGGCATGATCTGCAAGGCAGGATCTGCTGCACCACATTCGTAATGAGGAAGCTTGGGAGTCTCTCCTTCGAAGCTCGAAACTCGAAGACAAACTTGAAGGAATCCGCCTGGTGACCGAGGTCTCGAGGTCTCGAAGAACCAAGCGGTTCGCCTCACAGGCCTCTATAGGCGCTGAGCCCCCGACTCCCTACCGGGTCTGCGTAGCTGAGTTGGGTAGGTAGGCGCGCCTCCTATATCGGTGGGCAATAAAGTTTCTCTCTATCTCACCAACATCACAACGCAACACCAACTATCAACCCCCCGCTGTGGGCTCACTGATCCCGATCCGACGGTCGCTAGTATGATATCCACAATGAGGAATTTCTCTTGGATCGGTGTTGCCTGACTGGCTGAATTCTGACTTCAAACCATTTATTCGTCCTTTGCAGTTAAGACACAATTTCCCGGTTATAAATCGTCGTTGCTGACATCAGTCTGGTTGGTCAGCATGTCCTGACGTTACACATGACGTCACCGCAATGCACCTGGCGGATTGGTCCGCATGCAGTAGCGTCGCGTATAATACCACTGCAGTGTTCCATGGCGACGAACCCCGCTGCATAGTCCGAGCACAGGGACGTCACTATAGTGACAGCGTAGCGACATCAAGCGTACTCTTCCAGAGGGAAGACAAATGATAATAAATAGAGGATATGAAATCATATTCCCCATTTTGAACAGCTGTCGCTTAATCTAGCTCACTTTGCACAGTGGTGAGCATCCTGTGGATTTTTTTCCTCCTGTTTTAAGGCGAAATGGCTAATGGCTAATGCTCGCGTTGTCCGTCCATGCACGCGGTGTCCTTCCGTGCGCTGGAATCGTGCCAACTCTGGCCTCTCCTCCGCGCAGCAGCGCAACCTCCTCCCCTCCTTAGCAACCGGCTCGCCAGTGGGGGGCGCAGCTGTGCATAGCAACCGTGACGTCACACAGTAGCGGTACAACGAACGCGCACGCGTCGCCGGTGGCAGCTGCACCGCCGTTCCTTCGCCAGACCGTCAGTGATGCCAACCCTAGGGATTTATCCCTAGATCTAGGGGTTTTTTCTTTGCTTCAGGGATCTAGCGTCTTTTTTGGGAAATCTAGGGATTTTCAGAGGCCGTAGAATTGCTACTCTAAGCGGCTTAATAGCAGGTGTATCTGATTATTTTGCGCTTGGAACAGAAAAAAACTATGAAAAATGCTAATTACTACTCCTTTACTTTTAATGTTCTGCCTAGCCGAGAGAGGGCGAAAGCAGTTCTGCAACGCGAAATTATCGACTGCTGCACAGGGAGGAAAAACGAAACCATGTGACTTTCAAACTTTGTAAGGAATCACTTTCTGAGTTTGTAATTACCACCTACGTCTGTATCATTGCTGTAAAACTATAAAAAGATTACATTTTTGGTTATGTCAGTTTCTCGTGATGTCAATCCTTAGTAGCTCCAAAACTATTTGACGGTCTTTGATTGCGACTATGATTAATAACTAACTGTGAGGTAAGATAAGCCATTTCACCGCTTCTGAATGTTCTCTATGAGGCGAGAAGGGGTCTTTCATGAAATCAAACATTTTCGTCTTACTGTGTGCCTCTTAATACAATCTTTAAAAAAACCCTTAATGGTGTCTGAATAAAATACTTTCATGTGTTGACGGGGCTTAGCGGAAAATGCCAGCTCTGTCAACTTGAGATCAACTCCATTTATTTTTTCAAAGGGCTGCATAGGTTCTTTGCGCGTAATGATAAGCCGGCTGAAGGAGCAGCTGGCGCCATCTGTGGGCCCTCTCTGTAAGGTAAAACTACAAAAAAAAACAAAGAAAAAAGCTGCAATTGTGGCTAACACGCTTTTATTTATTTCTGACAAAACGTATAACCAATGGACAAAACAGTGAACTGCGCTGAGGCTTTGTTAAAGCTGAAATGGTCGCATTAACAATTAAACAATTATAGGCTAGGGATTTTTCTTCAATCTAGGGATTTTTTGGGGTTGAATCTAGGGAGAAAACGTTCACCTGAGTTGGCATCACTGGCCAGACGTCTCCTTGCAGTCGAGTGAGTGAGACGCATGGCTGAGAAGCGGCCCAGTGATTCCGCGCCAAGCGGTTCGGGGAAGCGGCGGTGGGTTGACCACAAGGCTTTCGCCAAACACACTTTAGAATTTCCAAAGTTGCTTCGGTAATTTTTAAGCTGCGCGTAAGATACCACGCACGCCGTATTTAGCGTCCAAGTAGTATCACTCTTCAGTGCAGCTTATAGGTCAGATATCAGCGAAAAGCACTACGGCGTACTTGTGATTTCTATTGCCGCCGGTCAAAGTTCGAAGTTACAAAATTATGCCTTTAGATAGTGGAGAGTTTTAGGACAACCATGCAGCCAGTACGTTTCGTTTAACATAACCGCGCGCTTATCTAGACGCATTTGCCGTTACTGCAGTTAGCGTACCTTACGACGGTGCCAATACTCTGTCGCTGTAAGATAGTAGAATATAACGGAGCTAACAGCTAAGCCCGTTTTGTTCCTTTCTTCCATTTATTGTAAGGGTTGAAAGTTTTGACGCTGCACTTGTTGCGATTTCTGAGCTTTTAGATGAGAACCTGAAGATTAATCGGAAACCTTGAGGGGCAGCCATTAAATATATTCTACCCTAAGACGCACGCGAAATGTCCTTTTCATGCAGTAATGCAGCTTGAGGCAAATGCGGGATGCTGACGTCACGCATACGAGCACATGTAAAGTTTAAGAGCTGGCACAGGATAGGGGTAACTGGAGGAATATGGGAGAGGTCTTTGGTTGATGATGGTGTTGGTAGTGTAAGACCATCACCTAACTTGAATAGGGATCATATGCCCCTAGCGGCATTCAGAGCAGTAACGCTGATCGTACGCGGGGTTAATGCGGCAGTTGGTCCACTAACCAAATGGCAGCAATAAGCGAAAGAAAATTTCAAACGTTTGACCCTAATAAACAAACCCGAAGCATAAAAATTATTCCTTATTATTCAGCGTTTTGTTCAGGTAGCAAGAAAAACTATAACAAAGAACTCTCCCTTTGCAGTGAAGAGATATTGCGTGACGATGGAGAATGTGGGCGGAGCTTTACTATAGACAAGTTATATCATGGCCGGGCTAGAGGGGTGACGCGCGCGCTGCGCGCCCGGCGAAGGAACAATAGGGTGGATTCTTGACGGCTCGTTGGTCCGCTCGCCGTGCGGGGCGCTGCGACCCAGTCGACCCAACCCTACCTCTTCTTGCCTCCGGCCGGAAAGAACGGACGGACAGGGTTCATCGCACGTGTTTTGTAAAATTGTAGAGGGCGCTCGTTATTCTGCCAGTTTTTCCAGTTGTCCCTTGGAGCCCTGAAGTAGGGATCCTACCTAAAGTGTGTAGAGTGCGCGCGTCTCGTCCGGCGTCCAGCGAAAATGGAGTTCGTTGACAGCCGTGCTGTGCGGACGTAGGTTTAGGTGCTCTTCGGATCACGCGTGGAGACCGGGACCGGACCGACTGCGAGAGCGACTGCGTAAGTTAGATGAGTACTTTCCTTTAATAGTTTTAAAAGTGTGTTTTGTTTTTTTAGGCTATTAGGGGAAGTGCAGGTTACGGAATAGAATTTAGGTCAGTGACCTATATTCGGCCGGCAGTTTTTTTTTTGCAGTGTTTTTTTGTGCGTTATCCTTTAAAGAGATACCTATTTTCTCTAAGTGATCGATCGGCATTTGCGGTAGGCAGAAGTTTATTATATTTGTGCACGTGTTTTCAAGTGTGTTTGTCTTGAGCCTGTAGTTATCTTAGCATTTGGTGGAAGCAATAATCGAGTGTTGCTAAGATGGTTAAGCTACTGAAGGTTAGTTGTACGGAGTATGAGGCGTCGGTGAACTTAAAAGAAACGCGGTTCGATTCGGTGGAGGAGGCCGAAGGCGCAGATTTTATGTGCAAATTCTGCGTATTAGGTGCACGCCTGGACAGGGCTGAACAGGCGAACAGCGAACTAGTGCTAAGGATGGATGCTCTAGAAAGAGAGTTATAGGTAGAGATTGCAGAGAAGCGTAAGCTTCAAGTATAGCTTTGTCAGTTGGAGCCAAAAACGGCTGACACCGCCATTGGAAGCCACAATGACGGGCATTTCAGCGCCAGCCACGTGGATGGGGCTTGCACTGGCATGGACAGCGAGAAGCCAGTAGGTCAGACATGTTCAGGCCGGAACAGCTACGCACAGGTGGCAGCTCGGAAGTCGAGAGGCGGTACTGAGAAGGGGGACGAGCTAATTCCAGGAAATGAGGTCACAGTCGCTGATAAGAGGCAGCAAGATCCGAAAGTTAGGAGGGAGGGGCAGCGTACCCTAGTGCTTATCGCTGGTGACTCAAACATGGGGCGCTGCAATAGAGCTATTCTGGACCGGGTGAACGGTGATAGGCGGGTAGCAGTTGGGGTGTTTCCAGGAAAGACAATGGACGATGTTCTGAGAGCGACTAAAAGTGAACTTTCCAAGAAGGCTGCAAGGCGTAACTTGGTAGGGGTAGCGGCGGGGCTAAATGATGTCCTGAATGGTAACGCCGCACAAGTAGGGAAAAGATTAGCTGATGGAGTTGACGGTATAAGGGCGATAGCACAGCAAGCGCAGATCGTGGTGTGTACAGTGCCGGAGGTACAAGGAAGGAATGTAGAGGTTGCTAAAGACGTTGTGAATCTTAATCGAGAGATAAGGCAGTTAGGCCTCGAGAAAGGCTTTGAGGTGGTAGACATGAACAAGGAAGTGCACAGAGCAGGTTCGGGCAGAGACTTTGGACGAAATGGCATCCATTTCAGTGGAAGGGTGTAGGAGAAGAGATAGGCTGGCGCCTGGGAGGCCGAGCGGTAGCTTTTTTAGGGGGTCCACGGTGGCTCAGGGCGTAGGGGTAGGTAGAAGCGATGTAGTAAATGTAACAATGGCGGCTGAGCCCAACAAAATGACCGCTAGGAGGCCCAGAAAGAAAACTACGAAAAAGAAATTTAACGCCAGGATCAGTTTCATAAACATGCAAGGGGGTAGAAAGAGAGCGAAATGGCTAGAAATAGAACAGCAGTTAAAGGACGAAGCAGTAGGTGTGTATACGCTCTATGCGAGACACATCTGAGGGATCTAGAAGGTCCACCATTAATCGATGGCTATATCTGGGAAGGGTGCAACAGAACAACAACGGAGAAGAAGGGAGGAGGAGTAGGTATACTGATACATCAAGGCACAAATTGGCAAAGAATAAAATCAACTTGCAAAGAACATGTCTGCGTATCAGGTACAATTGCTGGCAAAAGGACATGGCTAGGGGTAGTTTATTTAGGGACCGGGGACAAATGCAGGCAAGAAAACAAGGATCTAGTTAAGTGCCTCAATGACGATATAAAGCAGATTGGAGACGGTGTCGATATTATTTTGCTTGGAGACATGAACGGCCGCATCGAGGATCTGGATGGATACACAGATTATAACGGGAAGTTAATGCTAGACTTGTGTGAGCGGCACAACTTCGTTATTGTCAACAGAGAAACTAAATGTGAGGGACAAATCACGTGGGAATCCCGTAACAGGCAAACAACCATTGACTACTGTCTAAAGTCGCAGGGCATCTATAGCAAGCTCACAATAATGGAAATAGACGAAGAGGGGAAGTACAGCCTAGGAAGTGATCATAAACGTATTAGTCTACAGTTGGGAGCCCTAGTCAAAAGAGCAATGCAGCGAAGTCAAAAAGACAACGCCAGATTAAACGATGAACAAATAGCGCTAATATCAGCCGAAATAGAAGAAGTAATCGAGAAACGCCCCATGGAAAAGTGAGATTATAATCAGTTAGAACTGCTCATCGCTACAAAAATGAAACAAGTGAAAGAGTAAACCGCTGGAGAGGAAAGAGGAAGCCACGAAGCTGGTGGAATATGGAAATTAAGGAGGCCATCGAACAACGACGGGTGGCTTCAAGGGAACACAGAGAAGCAAAGAAGGCGCAGTTATCTGAAGAGGAAATAGGCGAAAAATGGGAATCTTATCGACAAAAGAAACAGCAAGTTCAGGTCCAGGCTAAAATGAAGCAGTCCTCTGATAAATGGCTGGCTGAAGTTCGCGAGGCAAATAAAGGGGGGCCAAGAAAATTCTGGAACCATATAAGCTGGTTGGGAAAAACAAATAAAAGAACGCAGGAACAGATTATAGATGCTGAGGAAAAATGTCTAGAGGGAGACGATGCTCTGAATTACATTACATCATTTATAGCTGCATGCGTCTTTTAGCAACGACAATGGGATAATCTCCCCAAGTGAGGCGGCAACACAGGACAGCACAATAGAGAACAGCTTAGAACTGACTAGTCTTAACTGGGAAAAGGCGGAAGCGAATATTCCTAAAACCACATCCGCAGGGATAGACGAAATTCCAATTAAGCTGATTAATGAACTTGGCCCAAGAAGCAAGGAAGCGCTGATAGAAGCATTGTAGACAGTCATAACAAATCAGCAAATTCCGCACAGCTGGAGACAGAGTAAAATGAATTTGATTTATAAAGTGAAAGGAGATAAGATGAACATCAAATCCTACCGTCCGATTGCGATAACGTCTGTTATGTACTGGCTGGCAATGCAGGCGGTGAAATTAAAAATGCAGGCATGGGTAGAAGGTAATCGGATACACGGAGATCTTCAGAATGGGTTCAGAAGGGGTAGGCGTTTAGATGATAGCCTGTTCGTGCTTACCCAATGCATACAAATAGCTAAGGCGGAAAACAGACCTCTGTTTTTAGCCCTTCTTAAGCGGTGCATACGATAACGTGAACAGGGAACTCCTGTGGAGCATATTGAAAGATTTAGGTATCGGTCATGAGGTAATTGATTTTCTACAGGAAATCTACCGAGATAATGGAGTTGAAATTACATGGGAAGGGAAAAAAAGTACCACAACTGTCGGGGTGCACAGAGGATTAAGGCAAGGTTGTCCTCTATCATTAAAGACATGAGAGCGCAAAACGGGGACACGGACGAGGAAGGGAACAGGACGAGCGCTGCACTTTCAACAGGATTTATTCATGTCTTTAACGAATATGCACCAACAAGCCCAGTTTCAAGTACTTCTTGTCCTCTATCACCGCTGCTGTTCATGCTTTATGTGATAAATATGAAAAGGAGGCTAGAAGAAGGTAATCTAGGTTATAATCTGTCGTACAGATTAGGCGGAAATGTAGTTGAGCAGCGACTCCCGGGTTTAATGTATGCGGACGATATTGTACTGTTAGCAGATAGCCAGGAAGATTTACAAACTTTGGTTAATTGTTGTGGAGACGAAGGAGACGCTCTAGGATTCAGTTTTAGCGCAACTAAATCAGGTGTGATGATTTCTAACGGTACAACTGACCAGGTGCTTACAAGACAAGGCCACGAAATACCCAAAGTGGCCAAATACAAATACCTCGGGATATGGCTAAACGAAGGGCAGATATACACGGAAAAGCACGAACAGGCTCTTAGGGCAAAAGGACGAAGAGACGCCGGGATAATGAAACAACGTTTCATTTCCAAGTGAAATGAAACGTTCCAGAGTTTCCGTCATCTACAAAGGTGGTGATAAAAACACGGTAGCAAATTATAGACCAATAAGCATTATTCCAATCTTCTCCAAAGGACTGGAAAAAATCATGTTTTCTCGTCTAATGAAATTTTTTTCGTTAAAAAATGTCTTCAGTGAAGACTTGCATGGCTTCAGAGCCGGGAGATCAACTGAAACTGCTCTCGTAACACTGAAAGAGTATGTACTACATAACATCGATCAGAACTACTTTACTTTAATTAGGTCTTTTTGTAGATTTCACGAAGGCTTTCGATTGTTTAAGTCATAAAATCCTCATATATAAACTATCCCGGTATGGAGTTCGTGGTATTCCTCTAGAATTGATTAAATCGTACTTAAGCAGCAGAACACAGATGGTATGCCTGGGAAATCACCGATCCAGTTTTCTACCCATTAATAAAGGCGTCCCACAAGGAAGCATCTTAGGGCCTCTCCTGTTTAATGTTTTTATTAACGACATTGTCCTCATTGACAGATCAGTGAAGTTCATCATATATGCCGATGACTGTTCAATGCTTATGCCGGGGCCAGATGTAGGTATGTTGGTAAAGCAATGCGAAGACTTTATTTTAAAATTATCCTTATGGACACAATCCAATGGACTGAAACTGAGTCCATCCAAAACGAAAATTATGGTTTTCAGAGCGAAAAATAAAAGATTCCAGGTTAATCACCCAATAAATTATGAAGCCGATAATATTGAAATTGTAGAATCCCACAAAATACTTGGAGTCACGTTTAGTAGTAACTTGAACTGGGACTTGCATGTTGAGAACATATGCAAGAAAGTATCCGCAGCAGCCGGGACGATCTCACGCTGTCGAACATTCCTGCCTACGCAGATAAAGATCCAGCTCTATCACGCATTATTTGCATCCCACATCCACTATTGCAATTTTGTCTGGGGCACCACTACAGGTACCAATAAGCATAAAATTCTTACACTACAAAAAAGGATCATGCGATACATCGGAAATCACCCATACCTCTCGCACACTGGTCACTTGTTCGCAACCTATAAAATAATCCCCGTGACTTCTTTGTACGACTTCCGAATTTTGCGCACGTTTTATTCTTCAAACGGCCCATTTCGTGACTTTGTAATTGCAACCGCATCACTACAGCGCCACGAACATATTCTCTCTACCAGAAGCATTGATAACTGGTACATTCCGCGCTTTCGAACTAATTATAAACATCAGTCACTTAAACATAATCTCCCTTCGGTTCTAAACACATACATATTTCCTACTAAGCCTACGATAAACCAGTTGAGGCAGCAATTTCTTAACACATTATGACAAAGTTTTAAACATTACCTTGAATGTTTCTCACTTCAAAAATGCTGGTTTTGTTATGTCTAATGTAGTTGTTGCTTTTGAAATTAAAGATGTGTAAGCTGGTTTTTTTTTATTATTTCCACTTATACATGCAGTATGTTTTTCTTTATGTGCCACATTATAAAATGTCTGACTTCGTATTGAAATTAGTATAATAATGAACTTTGAAAATGTTGTCTCTCCTGCATCTAGAATGTACACTAAACATCTAATGTAATACGCTCATTGATGACTGACTGCACTATTGCAATACTAACTGCTTGTCTACCTACTTGATTTGTATTGCGTGTCCTGATGTATGAACATGTCAGCTTCGATTTTATATTTGTTTTTCTCCCTTGGTGTTTGTATTGCCACGCTGGCCTGCCTTGTTGTGGTCTCTTGGGCCCTGTCAAGCTGCCTCGAGCAGCTTTTTGCCCAAGAGTTCCTACCATGCATATGGTGAAATAAACGAATTGAATAGGGCATTATGGGCAGTAGGGCAGTACTAAGTATGCAGTATGAAGTACTAAGAGGTATTTGGAAAGGAATAATGGTGCCGGGACTTACTTTCGGCAATGCGGTTCTGTGCTTAAGGGCAGAAGTTCAGTCGAGATTAGACGTAAATCAGAGAGCTGTTGGAAGATTAGCACTAGGTGCCCACGGCAAAACCACAAACGCAGTGCAAGGGGATATGGGCTGGGCATCGTTCGAAGCACGGGAAGCTAAGAGGAAAATACTATGTGAAGAACGCCTGAGGAAAGTGGACGATAACAGGTGGGCAGCTAAGATATTTAAATATTTATACAGAAAGAGCGTTGACTCACAGTGGCGGAAAAGAACTAGAAAACCAACCAGTAAGTATGTAGGTCTTGAGGACGGAGAAAGAAAGAGCATTAAACGACAGGTTAAAAACGCGGAAGTTAAAAATTGGATGACTTCAATGGAAAAGAAACATAGTGTAGAACTATATCAATACTGGAAAAGGCAGATCAGGAAAGAATTTTTCTATGATAACTCAAGAGACAGTGCCCTACTTTCTGAAGCTAGGTCGGGGTGTCTTAGAAAGCGTAGCTACAAAAAGAAATTTAACGAAGAAGATGACACATGTGCAGTGTGTGGTAGATCTGTGGATACAGTCATAATCAAATGTGATGGTATCCATCCGGATGTCGATGCAGGCGCAGTCACTATTCCTGAGGCCCTACGGTTTCAAGATAACAATGGTCATGTAAATAAATCTGCAGCGGAAGTTAGCTAAAAGCGATTGGAGGATTGGTGGCTGAAAAGCACAGATGTGGCATAAGGTTAGAATTGTAGGAAACCGTAGGTAAAGATGATGGCGATTCTTAATTATAATTGCCAACACAGTAAACAAAAAAATAATAAAAAGGAAAAGCTGAGCATGGTGGCAATTGCCCCCACCCCGTTTCAAAGGGGGCGCTCCCATCCATCCATCCATCCATCCATCCATCCATCCATCCATCCATCATCCATCCATCCATCCACCCACCCATCCATCCATCCATCCATCCATCCAAATACCGCAAACATTCACCGGACACCAATGCACGTCTTCGCTGCGGCCACGTTCTACCAATTAAGTTTAGTGGTTTTGGGACTTAAATTGTTTTTTGATTTTCCCGACCCATTGCTGCCAAAAAGATCATCCTCTGTATGCAATGTTGCAAGGCTAAGACAATAGCGGGCTATGCTACCCAAAGCCAGAGTTTCTTGCACTTTTGAACAATGTAGTGAATTTTTTTGAGCGCGCCGCAAAGGACCTGCCTAGAACGAATACGCTTGAAGTTCAACTACTCGCCGAGCCTCGGCTCGAACGCGCGTCAGTACTAAGCTGTACAGAGTGTGTTGACGACACCACGCAAAGCGATCAGCGCCTTTAATTGCCAAAAAATTCATGCGATTATACTGCTCATCAACAACGCAAACAAAATCACCGACGCACAAGATAAGCCCTCCAAATATGTCCACAAGCCGTCCAGGAAGCTCATCAGACTATGACCTTGACGCATATGAACTCAGGATCTCTGACAAAAAAATATCCCACTACGAACTGCTTGTTTACGCAGTAATGCCTCTTCTGAGTGATTATATTTAATCGAAGTTTGTACCAGACTTTGCTGAAACCAATTTGCTGAAAGATAATTTAATGCTTTTCGGCCGTATGAATTCTGGGACAAGGTAATAAGACTTTAGATTTCGAGGGTGCCGTCCGCCACCCCTCGCTCCCTTCCAGCACCTTGAGCATGTAGTCGGACTTATCATTGTTCCGAACCAGTGCATTGGAAAAACCCAGCGATCCAACAGTTAGTGCATTCCGACCATGCATAGTCACGATCGCCTACATTGGACGCGCATTCACCCTACATAGTGTTTAGTCGACTATAGTGGGATAAAACTTAAAAAAAAACACCGGTTCGTAACACTGGGTTATTGCCCTCTGCGTCGTGTATTACTCCGTTGACCAATCACAGCAGTAAACAAGATCAGTTTTTTTGTTTCTTCTATATCAAACAAGCCTGAGGCATCAAAAGTGCTTTATCTATAATTTTCGTCTTTTGGTTAGCGTGTTGCTTGGGTAACGAGAAAAGATTTGACAACGGTCTATTTTTTGATACGGAAGAATTCGTTGCGGCGGTCACTGCGGACTTAGGTTCAACCCGACTTTAATCGAAGTATTTTATACGTCAACAATGGCCTACGCTCTGCTTGCGGAAATAAATGGCGCGCGCGGCGTGCACCACTCCTGCTCGTTCCATACTTGCCCGACAGATGGCGGCGCCAGTCCTACCGGCTTGTCAGCTCACTGGTCTAGGTTTCCTTCGGTTTGCTTGTTCCGGCAGATAATACTAGTTCTTTTTTTTTGTTTTTGTTTCAGATAAACTACCAAGCAGCTGCGCCATCTGTACTAATAAACACACTGCGTGACTCATGGAGGAAGGAAAAAGAGAGGAGAGGCCGTCACGTGACATTTTGCGAAGCCGGCATGGAGGAAGGAAAATTAGAGGCATGGAGGAAGGAAACATGGAGTAAAAAAAACTGAGGAGGGAGCGTCCGGCGACAACCTTGAAGCCTAGTCTTAACAAGTAAAGATATAGCAAAAAAAGGAGAGTGTGTCCCCCCGTGATCGCACCACGTGATAGCGTGCGGTAAAGTCTAGCCCCGCTGCGCGCGCGCATGCGCCGATTAGCGCGGCAGACTAACTGTAGATCAACTTCCTTGCTGTAGACGCCCGCGCCGCGGGTCGCCCATACGCGCGCACTAAAACATACCGGAATCAAAACATAAAGGACCGGCTCGGAGAGCGAAAAACTGAGGGAGAAAACGACTTCAAAACACTCGGCTTGCGAACGCTGGCCGCGTGACGTCATGCTCCCTCCTTAGTTTTTTTTCCTCCATGGAAGGAAAGAACTAAGGAGAGGCCCTGACGTCACTTTTTGTGAAGCCGCCCCGTAACCGGAAGTTGGCTCGGCTTTCCTCACTATCTGCTTTCTCCACCGAGCTACTGGGCGGGTATCGCGCGCGGCTCGCAAGCGCTTCGTAAAAGAAAGGTATAAAAAAAACCGCGCCGTTCGCCGCTACACTACTACACCTCCCTCCCCGCAAACACGCACCTAGACACAGACCGGCGCACAGGTGCGGTGAACCTTTTCCGACGCCAGGCGAAGAAAGACGACATTGCGCGCCGCTTGTATCTCAGCTCACCATCCTCCTCGGGCTACCGTACACCCGCCGTGTGGCCTTCGAAACGCAGCTCAGCATCGCCGAGAGCGGCTTCATGTTTCTGTTCTGTTTAGTGAGGTGCGAAAGTTCGCTGATCAAAACAATCAACGCTTCTTCGCGTGTCGAAGCGCGGTTCCGGAGTGCCACCTTTTCGCGAGATTCATTTCAATGCATCGATCGCTCCGCGTAACGACACCAAGTTTGACGAACACAATGGGCCTCTTCGATTAACCGCGCTCGGGCAGCCCGCTGGCGGCCCGCAAGTTCGCCTCGGACAGGAAAACGCATCATGATCACGTGGGCTGGCGGCCACCGGAACCAGCCTACTGGCAATCACGGTGGCAAGCAAGTCGCGGATCACGGAGGGCAGATGCTCTCTCTAGCTTCGCGTTCTGCGTCTCACGCGCGAAAGGTAGGAATCGGCTGCTTGGTATCGAAAACAACGACTCGAGGGCTGCGTGTCGCAGACTGCAGAACATGCAGCTGATCAAGCTCGCACTCGTATACATCGGCAACGACAACGCGAGCGTGTGCCTTCGGTGCACTGTGTAAGCATAGGACGGAAAAACTGCCCGTGCGTTGTTTATCAAACGACAAGCCGTACTCTCGGATTATTGCATGTTTGCTTACTACGCAGTAAGTATATATGACTGGTATGACCGCCGACGATCGACCCTGGTGGACTCTGCTGTGGTCGTTCTACGCTGGTAACCTGCTTCCTGTAAGCTGTAAGCAGAAAAGAATCGGAATACGTTCGTTCAACTGTAGTCTGTCGGCCGCCGGCTTTTGCTGCGGGCAAGGAACGCATAATCTCGGCAAAAGCGCATATCAGCTTGTTGAACGTCCACCCAGAACAAGCGGGTGCACTGTATAAATTTAGCTGCGTCGTTTCTGTAATAATACAGCTTTATAGCAGAGAACTGGCACTGGAATGAAAGGCGCTACAATAAAGCCCTGCGTGTCGGCGCCTCACGTTCCGCGTGTGTTTGCATGACGATCAGCGCTAGAGCTCATTTTTATCTCTTTTTTAAATGAGCAAAACGCGAGGAGGTGCATGCCTAGGGTAATTCTCAGATATTTTGAGCATATGTGGCAGAAGGCCCGAGCATGAAGCTGTACAACATGCAGTTGGAGACGACAGAATCAGCACTTCGTCGGCGCGACAATTATTGCCCGCAGAGATGTCTCGAGCAATGTGCTCGTGAGGGCTTTTAATAAAGGACATGTTTCAGTCAAGCGTTTTTCAAAGCATATCCACTTTAGCACTGCGCCAAACGCAACGAAGACCATACGCTCCCGTATCGCGCTCAACCAACACTTCGTAAAACACGTTCAGCACATGCATATATGCGCGCGTCTGAACGCGTACTCAGAACCAGGGTGTCGAACCGGAATTTTTTCGGGTTCGGTTCGGGTTCGGGTTCACGCCTTTCGGGTTCAGTTCCGGGTTCGGCTCCGGAATGACATTCCGTTCCGGTTCGAACCGGTTCGGACTGGGTCGAGCCGGTTCAAACGGGTTCAAACGGGTTCAGGTAAAAAATGCAGCGCGAAAAGAGAAGGACAAACGAAGAAGTGGACAGGACTGGCGCTGACTACCAACACACCAACCAACAAGCCCAAACAGCCGCTTTAGTTCAGGTAAAAAAATTTGTAAAGTAGATGAGTTTTAGTTAACCTTGATATGTTCTTAACTTTCCTCTGTTAAATTGGTAGACGAATAAAAAAAATGCCCAATTTGTGAATTACGAAATGTTTTAAATTTATCCACTTTAGTTTACTTTCCGCTGCAAATGAGAAATTTACGCCAAGAGGCGCAAAGTCAAATGAACTCAAAATTATTGCAAATCGGCTTTGCATGCGCTAGAATCCATCCTATCAAGAAAAGCGAAAAGCTGGCGAATTAGCGTTTACAAAACCCTCCAGCTTCAGCAGTCCCGGAGACCCGTCGAGCGAGTAATAGGTCTCCCCTGAGGCTCCTCTCTGTCGGAAATTTCTGCATCGCAGAGTGCTTACGCGGGCACCATTAGGGCCACCGCATGCGCCCTCTACGTTAGCGCACATTACTGAGAAAAGAAGCTGGCCTGCATCTGCACCTATAGGCATCTTTCCGTCTCCCCATAACCGACTTGCCAGTCAAATATACCCCCCCCCCCCCCTCAGCACACCTCAAACGTGTATCTTTTGAGCAGCCCAGCCCGTCCCCTCCGACCATCTACGACATGGTATATGCAAACACGTCTAATTCTAAACGTACCACATTGTATGAGAATATGCGAGACCACCCTCAACCGCCCATCTCCCAACCAACAAGAGCCTCGTGGGAACACTGGCTCTCCGTAGCAGCTAGGAGATTACCAAACATATTTTATTTGAATCACTTGTTCGACATCACTTTTGAAACTCGCGTTATATATCTGGAGCCTCTATGGCTTAGCTTAAAAAACACAGCTAATCGTTGCTTCTCGCAAGTAGAGCGTAAAGTTTAATTTCGCCTATGCTGATGGCGTCGCACTCTTTTGTTGTGATAAAAAGAGTGATAAAAAAAAGCATGCGTACATGGGTTGGGCGCACTTCGTTTCTGCACGGACACAAATTTTCAACAACTTAGTTGTGAGTTGCGCTGCGACCATAGGTCGGCGGATTCACTCATGAATCGACTCATTAAGGCTCACATTCACATCATGATCTGAGTAGTGAGTGAGAACGAAATCATGCAAATCATTATCGGAATCGTGAGTGAGTCCAGACTCACATTCAGATCATGATCTGAGTCGTGAGTGAGACTGAGCCGAAATTAAGATCATGATCGGAGTAGTGAACGAGTCAAGGCTCAAGCTTAGATCGTGGCCTATGTTTTCGCGACGATGGTGTGCACTTAGTTTTTTTTTTGTTACCTTCTGGCGTACTGACAGAAGAGGGCAGGAATGATTTACTGTCCCGGCCATGGACGCTTGAAAGCGAAGCTGCTAGGCGACGTCTGTGGGCGACTGAAGAGAATTCCATGGAAGCGAAGAAATCGGTGTTTTGTCCCTTCACGTTAGCTAGTTTGCGCGGGTGCTTATGGCAATGAGCCGCGTGGGGATGTGGCGTAAGTTTTGTACGAGTTCCACCATATCACTGAGCTGGAGGCGGGGGTCCTTTCTCGTGTGTATTGGTCTGCTCGGCGGCGTGCCACTTGAGCGCTTCAGTGCAATGAGCCCACGTGCCGAGTCAAAACGAGCGAGTGATCCGTAATGAAACGTGAGTTGAGATGAGTGAGGTCAGATCAGTCTTTAGTCGAAATGAGTGAGCCAGATGAGTCGTGAGTCGGAGTGAATTCACATAAGTTGTGAGCCTAAATGAACTTGAGTTGATGAGTTCGAGTGAGCCCGGGCCTAAGTGAGTCTGAGTTTGAGTGAGCCCGTAGGTTGACCACACTTTTGGGAGCGAGCGCTCGTGATTTTTCCCAGGTATCAATGCAACACTGTGGCAAGTGGTGCACTGTATACGAGCAAGAAGGTACTTGCGCCACACAGTATGTTTTGACTTGTCTGGGGCGCTATCAAAGGGAGCCTGTGCGTCGACAGAATTTGTTGCTCCCTTGATAGAGTCTGGTGAATCCGTCGTGTACACTTCAATGTGACAGTGTTTAGGAGCTCGTTTCGCAACAAATCTGGCGTCGCCGTCGGTGTCGTCGTTGGCCGTGAGTGAAAAATACCCAGAGGTCAACCTAGGAGGTAGGTGGGCCACCTAGGTTCCGTAACCTTGTGGCGCCATTACAAGTTGTCAATCGGGTTGCGAGAAAACTGCGCACCGTGGCAGGTGGCAGTTATATTAATGATTGGCCGCTAGACGTTAGCAACATGGATCGCACAAATTTCATCGGTGTCAGCGACTACCATCGCAGGGCAGAGGCGTATCACTTACTCGCTGCACCACTGCGCCAGGAGTGGTATGAGGACTCCCAGGGATCTGTGAAGGTTTAGTAGTGGATGACCAATTCCGCGTATATGGGCCTTAACCCATTAGCTATCGCTCATACCCTTAAGGCGGATCAGTGCGCAAATCAGAAGGGGTGCGGCGGCATCGTGGCGGCGGCTACGTAGAGCCATGCAGGGGTAGAATTGCCAGTTGCGTTTCATCGGATTACATCACGCGGCAGCGCACGCCGACTGCGTTCACGAAGTGAGCGACAAGGCTTACGCATTCTCACACGTAAGTCGTCTTAAGTGTCTCTGCGGACTTTTTTTCGTGAGAGACTATATTTTTTGTAAAAGGTTTCGTGAGAGATTTAAGGCGGAACTTAAGTGGCGCTCTAATTTTTGCCCACCAACTTGCTTCACGGTTCTTATTTTTTAAAACCGCAAACAACCCCTTACTGGCAGACGTGCTTAATACACGGCTAAGTGCTCATCCGTCTTTTCTGGACATGGTCGTGAGATAGTTTAGTGCTGATACACTCAGTTTCCCCACTCTTTACTTTCCTTAGAATACCTGTATACAGCCTATCCAGAAGGCAAATGGCAAATTCGGCCACTAATTGCCCTACCCCTATGTCTGCTGCCTTACCTAGCCCTTCATGACACCAGTGTTTTAAAGCGAGTTCAGCGGCTGTAGATTCAGTCAGCCGCACAAGCCTTTCTGAGACTTCAAACATCGCTCTTGCGCGTTAGGACATGCATTCGCACCAATGGGACTTTTGTGCCGTGGTCAGTGAATTGCTGCTTGTGCGAACAACGAGAAACTATTTATCAATGAAATTATTTTTTTGGGTCGTGATGCTGTGTTCTTTTGAAACTTTTCGTGTTAATAGGACTGTTTAGCGTGTGGAAAAGCCTCATGATGGATAACACACAGAACTGCCGCGTTCAACGAGTTCACTGTTCAATGAACTGTGCATTTTAGCGCAGGAGGTATATGCTGAGCAAAGTGCAACCCCCTGACTGGTTACCCTTTCTCGACGTGCGCGCCTTCCAGAATTTTGCAATTTCTCTGTGATGGAGATGTGAGGCGGTATGTTGAGACTACTGAATTCGACGCGGTCTGCTAAGGCTTGAGGAGGGCCAGGGAGGTTCTTAATATTCTATGCAACAGCAATAAAAAGAAGCTTTGGAGATGGCCGAGTAGTCTAAAACAAAGGTAAATGAAGGTTCTCTGTTGCGCCGCCTGTGGTATGAGTCCCACTCGAGGTTAGAGTATGATAGTTTATTTTTTTTTACTGCATTAACACTATATCCGCCTTTCCCAAAAATAACCGTGGTGTGCGTGCGTGCTTGCGTGCGTATGCTGATACATCAAGGAACAAATTGGCAAAGAATAAAATCAACTTGCAAAGAACATGTCTGGGTATCAGGTACAATTGCTGGCAAAAGGACATGGCTAGGGGTAGTTTATTTAGGGACCGGGGACAAATGCAGGCAAGAAAACAAGGATCTAGTTAAGTGCCTCAATGACGATATAAAGCAGATTGGAGACGGTGTCGATATTATTTTGCTTGGAGACATGAACGGCCACATCGAGGATCTGGATGGATACACAGATTGTAACGGGAAGTTAATGCTAGACTTGTGTGAGCGGCACAACTTAGTTATTGTCAATAGAGAAACTAAATGTGAGGGACAAATCACGTGGGAATCCCGTAACAGGCAAACAACCATTGACTACTGTCTAATGTCGCAGGGCATCTATAGCAAGCTCGCAATAATGGAAATAGACGAAGAGGGGAAGGACAGCCTAGGAAGTGATCATAAACGTATTAGTCTACAGTTGGGAGCCCTAGTCAAAAGAGAAATGCAACGAAGTCCAAAAGACAACGCAAAATTAAATGATGAACAAATAGCGCTAATATCAGCCGATATAGAAGAAGTAATTGAGAAACGCCACATGGAAAATTGGGATTATAATCAGTTGGAACTGCTCATCGCTACAAAAATGAAACAAGTGAAAGGAGTTAACCGCTGGAGAGGAAAGAGGAAGCCACGAAGCTGGTGGAATATGGAAATTAAGGAGGCCATCGAACAACGACGGGTGGCTTCAAGGGAACACAGAGAAGCAAAGAGGGCGCAGCTATCTGAAGAAGAAATAGGCAAAAAATGGGAATCTTATCGACAAAAGAAACAGCAAGTTCAGGTCCTAGTCCAGGCTAAAATAAAGCAGTCCTCTGATAAATGGCTGGCTGAAGTTCGCGAGGCAAATAAAGGGGGCCAAGAAAATTCTGGAACCATATAAGCTGGTTGGGAAAAACAAATCAAAGAAAGCAGGAACAGATTATAGATGCTGAGGGAAAATGTTTGGAGGGAGACGATGCTGTGGACTACATTACGTCATTTATAGCTGCGTCTTTTAGCGACGCCAATGGGGTAATCTCCCCAAATGAGGCGGCAACACAGGACAGCACAAAAGAGAACAGCTTAGAACTGACTAGTCTTAACTGGGAAAAGGCGGAAGCGAATATTCCTAAAACCACATCCGCAGGGATAGACGAAATTCCAATTAAGCTGATTAATGAACTTGGCCCAAGAAGCAAGGACGCGCTGATAAAAGCATTGGAGGCAGTCATAACAAATAAGCAAATTCCGCACAGATGGAGACGGAGTAAAATGAATTTGATTTATAAAGGGAAAGGAGATAAGATGAACATAAAATCCTTCCGTCCGATTACGATAACATCTGTTATGTACAGGCTGGCAATGCAGGCGGTGAAATTAAAAATGCAGTCATGGGTAGAAGGGAATAGGATACTCGGAGAACTTCAGAATGGGTTCAGAAGGGGTAGGCGGTTAGATGATAGCCTGTTCGTGCTTACCCAATGCATAGAAATAGCTAAGGCGGAAAATAGACCTCTGTTTATAGCCTTTCTAGACATAAGCGGTGCATACGATAACGTGAACAGGGAGCTCCTGTGGAGCATATTGAAAGATTTAGGTATTGGTGATGAGGTAATTGATTTTCTACAGGAAATCTACCTAGATAATGAAGTTGAAATTACATGGGAAGGGAAAAAAAGTACCACAACTGTAGGGGTGCACAAAGGATTAAGGCAAGGTTGCCCTCTATCACCGCTGCTATTCATGCTTTACGTGATAAATATGGAAAGAAGGCTAGAAGAAAGTAATCTGGGTTATAATCTATCTTACAGATTAGGCGGAAATGTAGTTGAGCAGCGACTCCCGGGTTTAATGTATGCGGACGATATTGTACTGTTAGCAGATAGCCAGGAAGATTTACAAACTTTGGTTAATTGCTGTGGAGACGAAGGAGACGCTCTAGGATTCAGTTTTAGCGCAACTAAATCAGGTGTGATGATTTTTAACGATACAACTGATCAGGTGCTTACAATACAAGGCCACGAAATACCCAAAGTGGCCGAATACAAATACCTCGGGATATGGCTAAACGAAGGGCAGATATACACGGAAAAGCATGAACAGGCTCTTAGGGCAAAAGGACGAAGAGACGCCGGGATAATGAAACATAGGGCATTATGGGGGTACAACAAATATGAAGTACTAAGAGGTATTTGGAAAGGAATAATGGTGCCGGGACTTACTTTCGGCAATGCGGTTCTGTGCTTAAGGGCAGAAGTTCAGTCGAGATTAGACGTAAATCAGAGAGCTGTTGGAAGATTAGCACTAGGTGCCCACGGCAAAACCACAAACGAGGCAGTACAAGGGGATATGGGCTGGGCATCGTTCGAGGCACGGGAAGCTAAGAGTAAAATACTATATGAAGAACGCCTGAGGAAATTGGACGATAACAGATGGGCAGCTAAGGTATTTAAATATTTATACAGAAAGAACGTTGACTCACAGTGGCGGAAAAGAACTAGAAAACTAACCAGTAAGTATGCCGGTCATGAGGACGGAGAAAGAAAGAGCATTAAACGACAGGTCAAAAACGCGGAAGTTAAAAATTGGATGAATTCAATGGAAAAGAAACATAGTGTAGAACTATATCGATTCTGGAAAAGGCAGATCAGGAAAGAATTTTTCTATGATAACTCAAGAGGCAGTGCCCTACTTTTTGAAGCTAGATCAGGGTGTCTTAGAACGCGCAGCTACAAAAAGAAATTTAACGAAGAAGATGACACATGTGCAGTGTGTGGTAGATCTGTGGAAACAATTGAACACCTCATAATCAAATGTGATGGTATCCATCCGGATGTCGATGCAGGCACAGTCACTCTTTCTGAGGCCCTAGGGTTTAAAGATAACAATGGTCATGTAAATAAATCTGCAGTGGAAGTCAGCAAAAAGCGATTGGAGGATTGGTGGCTGAAAAGCAGAGATGTGGAATAAGGTTAGAATAGTAGGAAACCGTAGGCAAAGTTGATGGAGAATCTTAATGAGAATTGCCAACACAGTAAACAAAAAAAAATAATAAATAAAGAAAAGCTGAGCATGGTGGCAATTGCCACCACCCCGTTTCAAAGGGGGCGCTCCTATTCATCCATCCATCCATCCATCGTGCGTGCACTTGCGCGTGTGCAGCCCCACCCTTGACGCACTGTCCGGTGTGCGCAGATTCGCGCTCTCAGTGCTAAAAATTCTGAAAAAAAAAGGAAATTGAACTGATTTATACATAATTTATTTCGTAATAATAGTAGTAATACCTGGGGTTTAACCTATCGAAGCGACACAGGACGCTTAGTGGATCGAGGACTCGAGAGTAACGTAGACTCGCACGGGTTTTTCAAAGTGCGCTCACATCGCACAGCACACGAGAGTTTTTAAGATTTCGCCGCAGTCGAAATGCGCCCCTGCGGCCGGGATCGAACCCGTGACATTCGGATGAGCAGCCGCAGCCACTGCAAGGAATGCCTCCGAAAGTAATTGTTGGTTGGTTTCTGGGGTTTAACGTCTCAAAGCGACTCAGGCTTAGAGGGACGCCGTAGTTAAGGGGCTCCGGAAATTTCGACCACCTGGGGTTCTTTGACGTTCACTGACATCGCACAGTACGCGGGCCGCAAGTAATTGTTGCAAAATCTGGTTGAACCTTTGCCCCTGTGTTTCACATATTTATGCTACATGACACAAAGAAAGCGAAGCTATTCCTTCTCGGTGCTTTATGCAAACAAAGTGAGCAAATGAGGGGAAAGCCTCAGGGTGCTTGCGAACTTTCCGACAAGATGACTTGTCTTCTTCTGTGCAAAGAGTTAGCCTTCAAGCTGAGGAGGAAGGCTTTATGATTTAGTGCATTGATGACAGTTCGATCAAAACCATAAACAAGCATCTAAAAGGGGGCGACTCTATTAACATGAAGATTTCACATCAGTCTGGCTTACAATGTTTTAGAATTCCCTACAGCGCATTACAAAAGCGCCATTTAGGTTTCTTCCTTGACACCAGCCATCCTTCAAGTTTTGCTGTCGCACAGACTGGGTGCCATTTTCGCACTGTCTAGCTTTCGGTGGGTAAATCTACACACTAGATTGTGTAGATTGGGCGTTGTTGGGAGCGCGCAAGAAGTACTCGGCTCCGGCGGATATCCTCGACAGAGAGCAGGCCACCACGCTCAGACGACTACAAACAGACACCTACCCAAGCAGAGCCATGTATCACAAAATGTGGCCGAACAGATACGCGAAAGAGTGCGTGTGGTGTGGGGGCTACGCCACAACGTACCACGCCACCTGGGGCTGCGAAAAAAGCCCTTTACTACCAAAGGTAAATAGCCCTAGTCTAGAGCAGTGGGAGGCCCTCCTGGCTGACTCCGACCCGAGCACTCAGCTTATGCTGGTGACGAGGGCCAAGGCAGCGGCGGAGGCCAACGGTATCCTGGACTAGGGAAGACCGACCACTGTAGCTCCACATCTATCTATCCCCATCCCCCTACTCCCTAACTCTTCCTTTTGAAAAAAAAAAATAAATGTTTTTACTACTACTACTACTACTACACACTAGCATATCTCAGTTTATCTGAAAAAGAAAAAAAAGTATGCTGGGTTGCAAAAAAAGTGGGACTGAACCGAGTCCCGAACCGGTTCGGAACGGTTCCTTTGAATCGTTCCGGTTCGGGTTCAGTTCCAAGATGGCGAAAAAAATATGGGTTCGGTTCGGTTCCGGTTCCGGGGCAAAATACGGGTTCGGTTCCGGTTTCGGGTTCAGGTTCGGTTCCGGTTCGACACCCTGCTCAGAACTGGAATCCGGTTGCTCTCGTGAAAGGCCTCGAACACCATCGCAATATCCGCCGGGCGCACGAAATTAACAGCCGAAATATTTTGTGAATCAGCTGGTACGCGATCGTAATATGAAGCGAGCAATTGTGCTTGCGAGGTGGTGAGACGATCGAAATATGATCGCGCATACGCACGCAAAACATATCAATAAACACCGAGAACTACCGCAAAAGGTGCCATTGCAGGCGACACAGTCGATATGCACCGTGGCCTAGTCGAAACAAGCGCCTGCATCGCGCAAAACATCGCATGAAGAACCGCGGTCCTTCTAGTCCTTATAAAAATGGCCGCGCGAGCTTCCCGCTACCGTACACCTCTCTGTCGTCTGCTAGCTGCCCGAGCGCTGCCAGCACAAAATCGTCCTGGCGAGTCTGGCCGCCGGCTGGCAGCCCGAAACCGCCCAGCCAGAGAAAAACGAACGCGTTCCGGGCAGCCACCGGAAGTGGGCGGAGCAACCCGAGAAAATCGAGCGCGCTCGGGCAGCCCGCAAGCAACCCGCGGGCTGCCAGAGGCGGATAATCGAAGAAGCCCAATATCAAATGAGCGGTTATTTGCCGCATTTACAAACAATCCTAGATGCGTGCGTAACGTCACGACGCCAGGCATGTAGACTTTAACACGCAAGGCCGAACACACCGTGCCGAAAGCCCGTCCACCGCCACCGAGAAACACTCGGGCCCCTAGCAACAACGACGCTAACGACGCCGTACGCCGTTGCTAGTGGCCCGAGTTTTCTTAGCAACAACGACAACGTTGCTAGTGGCCCGACTTTTTAAGCCTAAATTTTAAGACTTTTTAAGCCTAAGGGCCTCTCCTTAGTTTTCCTTCCTCCATGATTAGAGGAGAGGCCGTCACGTGACATTTTGTGAAGCCGGAAACAAGCTCGGCGCCATCTTGTCCGGGCTGACGTCATGCTGACGTTTCGCCGCCGCGCCGATTCCGCGCGCGTTTCAAAGCCAACGAAGGAGCGTGCTACCGCATGGGCACCGGCCCCCTCAGGTTTGCATGTACGGGGTAGAAGTTTTGGCAAACGCCATTTGTTTGCAGTTGTTGACTTTGTTGTAGAGCAGAAGCTTTTGTGTTGTTGTATATGATGTGAAAATATTGTAAATATCCATGTTTTTCCGTATGAGTTGTTTTTTGTGAGAAAATAAATGTTTTTTATGAATGCAATTCTCGCGATCCTGCGTGCATACATATCTTTATGTAGATATTGCAGTGAACAAAACTAACCCTCCGCCTTTATTAAAGAAGAAAAATTTCTAAGGTATTGTTTAAGCGCAGGGTCTCTTTCGGCGGCGTATAACACTCCCCGAAAAATACTTCTGCCTTCTCCACTGGTAGTGGCTGTATTGTGAAAGAATAAAAATTTACTCATCTGCTTCGGCGCACGTGTCTACCTTGAGTTTAGAATAACCTAAGGGCGCGTGTGATCAATGAATACGTAAAGTCGGGATCGAATTAACCGCAGGTGTAAGCAAGATGCCGGTAGAAACTACAGCGAGTGCATAAAGGTAATGCGCAACAATAGTCGCATATAAAATCAACGGTAAATTTCTCCTTCAACCGAACGAGCCCCTGCATTCTTTACTGAGTATGGCATGCAATAGTCACCAGTAGCTCAGGTTTTTTTAGTCATTTCTGCAAAAATATTTTGTCAAATTTTATAAGAGCTTTGGGGAACATTCTAAAATTAAGAGATTTCACATACCGATTGCCTGAAATCACTTTCTTTTTTCTTCTTCCTTTATTTTTTCTTTCTCTTTTTAATGCTGTGTGTCTTGGATCTCACAGTGTATTTCATGAAGCTTCCGAAGAAACTATCCCACCTTAATGCAGTGTAAAGTACTCCCTTTAAACTTAAGCTTCCTGAAATGTTTTAGTATATGGCTACCCTGGAAGCCTTTCATGTACAGCTTGCTTGCATGAGACTTATATTTGAATGGTACTCTGCAACACTTTCTATTTGAGAGCATAATGATTTTTGAGTGGGCAGCTGTCAAATGTGCTCATGAGGTTGTAAAAAAAAATCCTTCTTTGCTAGAATGAGTTTAGAGGTTCATGCATGAGATCCCTGAGCAAGGTTATTGATATTGGGTTGTTTGCATGCTACGCTCGCATAAAAGTGTGCCGCATACTGGCCGCACTTTAATCGCGCTCTCTGGAGGATAGCACAAACCTCTGTTTTATGCTGAATGAGTGTGCACTTTGAAATACACCTGCGCTTAAAAGACACGGACTGAAAGAAAGAGACACACACACACTTGTCTGCTTTCGGCTGAGTCGTGAACAATGCTGCCATGCATGGTCACACCCCACCTTAGTGTTCAACCTGCCTTTTAATGCAGCTCTTGCTGCTGAATGTTGCCATCTGCTTCCATTGCATATGTTTGGGAAGCTGGCTGTGTCAACGTTGCCTTGCGCTGCAGCAGAGAGGGTAGGAAAAATTGTGCAGTACTTTGTTATTGGCCATAAATACTATACTTATCTTCATAGCATGTATTCGTGCGGCTGGTGCAAGGAATTCTTTCTCGTATACAGCAGTGAGGATGGGCAAGTATACTAAAAAGTTTGAGTTCTTGACCCTGAACGCAAAATGTAATATCATAACATGTTGTATTGGTGGCTATGCCAGCAATGACTTTTGATTCACAACTCCAAGAGCCACTCACACAGGTGACAGAAACGGAGAGGGCCAAAGTGCATATAGTAGACGGCAGGGGAGGGTTTATCTGAAATTTTACACAGGATAACCATTCCGAACATCTTTTTCTCAATGAAAAAAGTCCAAGAAATAAATGTTTAAAATGTGACTGCCATGGGCGTCCGGAGGGGGGGGCAAGGGGGGGCGGCTGCACCCCCCTGGAAAATCACTCACTCGAACCGTGAGTGATGGCCGCACGCCAGGGGCGGTGGTGCGCTCAGCCAAAAGGGTAAAAGCAGCCCCGCTTCGACGCTTGGTCACATCTGCGAAATGCCGCGTCCGGGCGCGCGTCGTTCCGCCGTTTTCAAACCACGCCACCGCCAGCTCTGCTGAAGGACGACCTGTTGCAGACATGCAGCGGCACCGGCGAGCATGTGTTTCGAGCCGTCTTGAGATGGGTGTCTGTTTCTTTGATCTCTAGAGAGATAGCGACACGGAGGCAGACAGTGCACAGGGGCCACCGATGAATTCTTGAGGGGGGAAGGACAAATCAGCCGTGTCCACCCCCGCTTTGTCGGGCTGCTCAGGGGCAAGCGGGCGACGAGTTGGCGCCGCCGCCGCTCGCTGTCTCCTCCGATCCACGAGAGAGCTCAGTGCGGTAGAAGCGCCGCTTTCAGAACCTTCGGCAAAGGGGATTAGCTGCTTTTGTTCACGGCGACGCAGTCTCCAGAGGCGCCCCCACACCAGCGTTCCTTGCGTCTTCTCCGAAAACCAGCGCCTTTGGTCAACGCAGCCCGATGGCGCCTGCCTGGCTCGCCTGTCACCTCTGGCTGGGCCTCAAATCACAACAGCGCCCATGTACTGTGCGTGTCAGTGCATGGTAAAGAGACCCAGGTGGTCGACATTATCCGAAACTCTGTACTACTCCGTCCCTCATAGCCTGAGTCGTTTTGGGGCTCTGAACCCCATAAAAGCACAAAAACAAATTTTCCGACCGAATTAGTTGCGGGTGTCCCTTCCCCTCGGAAGTCGCGCGGCGTTCCTTACACCCCAAAAGTGCGCATTCGTGGATATTGTGGCAAGTAAGCCCTTGCACGTGTGCGCGCCTCTGTGTTTGTGCTTCGGTGTTTTTAGTGGCGGGTTGTCAACGAAGCTGAGAACAACCAAGACAGCGGACGAGAAAACGACGAGCGGTGAGCAGTGTGTATGCGGTTGCTCGACTGTGCGGATGCGCGAGCAAGATGGAGCGAGGTGTATGAAGCTGCGAGCGTGCATATATCTTGTAAATAAGTTTTCGTTGTATATATAGTCATCTTTTGTTTTCAACGTACTCGTTCAACCATTTTTCCAATCAATATATATGATGACTGTGCACTGAGAGCGTGTAATGAAGCACAGAAATGAATTTATCACCCGTGTAACTACGCAATTCGCCCAGAAAAATCCGAGGCGCCTACAGTTGCTGTTCAAGGAAGACTGACTGAGTGACTGTAGTTGCGTGTTTGTGAACATATTGCGCTGTGTGCTGGTCATCAATTCGGGTGAGTCCAGAACCCGTATGCAGTAAGACTGAGCACTTCGAGTATTGATAGTATCTTTTTGCATTTTTATTAATTTTAATTGTTTCTTTGTTGATAAACTCCAATGTATCTCTACAATCCGCGCTTTAATTTGCTGCTTGTAATTTTCTTTCATGTGTGTATTTTACTTATTTTTTATTTATATATAAATAAATAAATAAATTTACTCCGCAAATAGTGCCTTTTCGCTACGAATATACCCCCCCCCTCAGGCGCCAACAACCAATGGGCCCCCCCCCCTGCAAAAAATTCTGCGGACGCCCTTGGTGACTGCCCCTCTCCATAAATCCATCCTTTGTAGCATGGCAACATAGCATGTTTCACATATCCACAGATCTAGTATTGTGCATAATATATATTACCGCAGCTTTTCAGACTTCTAGAAGTTTAGGAGTACCCAGTGGCTGCAGTATAAGTTTCACGGTGTTTTGCATCATTTCAATGCCGTGTTTCATGTTTAATGTGCAGAGCTGCAGCTGTACGCACCGCTTTTCGCTACTTGATGAAATACTAGCTTCTAATGTCACTGCATAGTAGCACACTTTACTCGTGATGGCAACACATAAAATGAAACTTGATCTATTGTACGTAATGATCGAATGCATCAAATTATTTTTCTTCAACATAAACACAGACATCAATGAAATTCAGCGCACATGTGGGTCCTCATTTCACTAAGTACTTTTTACCCCAAAAAACACAATCACAGGACATGGGCACAATAAACACGTGAGAAAAGGCTTCCTAATTCAGTTAGAGCTTCGCCTTTTTCGCACTTCTTGACTATGACATCAGATAGAAAAGCAATTTTGCAAACCTAAAACAGGAAACCGGTCTAAGCATAGCGCGCGACCAGAAACACAGACTTGGCCACGATATGAACGAATACACTTGAGCCCGGCACGTCCCAGAAGCTAGAGCTCGCTAGACGCTGCAAACATGCACGCTTGAAACGGGCGGGTAATAAAGTTTCATCAGTATACTAGAGCAAGGTCATGGCTCCCGCCCATGTCATGGCCCCCGCCGCTCACACAAGCGCAATCGCGAAAAACGAAAATGACAGTTACACTAACACCAGTGACGATCACTGGAGCGTTGCAAGAACACGCCTAATAGCAACGAGGATTCACTGCCGATGGAAACGGGAGCGCGAATGGTACACGCACACTGCACGCACAGGACGTGAAACGTCCGCAAAATACACCGACGACCTCTCTAGCGCACGGCGTATTGAATCACTGGTGAACGAACAGCGCGAGTGCTCCTCAGTGAGCAGCGGTAGTCTCCCGACGGCTCCGAGCAGTGACGCAGTAGACGAAATGCCCGTGCGATCGTGGTCGCCGAGCACGTTGAAACCAATGCACGCAACAACGAGAGTTTTGCAGCGAATTCCACCTGAGATATGAGTGAACGGCGCCAACGTCAGCCTGTGAGCACGATCAAAAACAAACTCGAGCAGTTGAGAAAAGCACGCCTACGCCGCACCGCAAATGCTACGCCGCGGCCGTCTCTGGCAGTCTGCTACCGCCCGGTTTGCAAGCAGCAACTACGACGCCGTTGCTAAGCTGTCCGGACTAGATGGCCTCCCGATCGCGAAAAAACCACGTGATTTCCTCCACACTTTTCTCCCATGGGGTTGTGTGGAAAGGGCCTCTCCTCTCTTTTTCCTTCCTCCATGGAAGCCGGAAACCAGCTCGGCGCCATCTTGTCCGGGCTGACGTCATCGCATAAGTCCCGCCCTCGACTACTGCGCGCGCGTTTCAAAGCCAACGAAGGAGCGTGCTACCGCAGGGGCACAGATCCCCGCGCTGGTGGCGCTTGGCTGCTTACCGGCCGGTTTAGGGCGCCCTATGCCGGTGTTCGTCAGCGGAAAAGTTAATAAAGCGGAAATACCCGTGTGAGACAGGCGGCTACTTTCAGTTACTGCTTCGTACTGCGCCGTCTCCAACTGCTCGGCCCTGGTCACAATTAGTAGCAGCCGAGAAAAATACTTATCTCAGCTCTTGCAAGCGCGGGAAGTGACCTTCGCTTTCAATTACTGCGGTGGCCCATCTTGCTGTGGTTATCTGCGGTGGCCCCCCTTTGGCAACGCCCGTCCCTGGGACTCTGAAGTTGAAGGCTGCATTCGATGAAACTAGTATACTTGCTTGTTTAGCTCAGCGCTCGAAATTAGCCTTCACCGGGTGAGGTGAAGGACACGCGAGAAACGTGGGCCCCTCGTCGCGCGAAACCACACGACGGCCACCGATGCCCGGGAAGGGCATTCGTCCGGTATCGAAAATCTCCTCCCTGTTCCTCAACTCTTGTAAGCACGGGAAGTGACCGTCGCTTTCAATTACTGCGGTGGGCGAAGGACAACTAAGCACACGCGAGAAACGCGGGCCCCTAGCCGTGCGAATTCCACACGAGCAGTGGTGTAGCCAGAAATTTTGTTCGAGGGGGGCACATGTTTTATTTATTTATTGGAAACTAAAATAAATGTGGAAACGAAATGTGGAAACGAAAATAAGAGTGCCCATTTATTCTTCACCGTCGCACGGCGTATGGCACTCCTTTTAATTCTAGGCACAGTTCACCCCATTATTAACAGACCTTTTTACGTCAGTTTACTTTTTAATCCTTCGCATTCTCCTCAAATGAAGGTATCGCGAAAATAAAAAGTGCTTTTTTTTTTAGAGGACCTGCAGCCGAGCGCAGGTTTGCGTAAGGGGTTGAAGTTTTGACAAATGTCATTTGTTTGCAGTTGATGACTTTGTTATCAACAGAAGCTTTGTTATCAGCAGAAGCTTTTGTGTTGTTGTATATGATGTGAAGATATTGTAAATAGCCACGTTTTTTCGTGCGAGTTGTTTTTTGTGAGAAAATAAATGTTTTTTACAAATGAGGTTCTCGGCATCCTGTGTGCATTCGTATCTTTATGTAGATATTGCAGTGAACAAAACTAACCCTCCGCCTTTATTAAAGAAAAAAATCTCTAAGGTATTGTTTAAGCGCAGGGTCTCTTTCTTTTCATTTTTACCGGCGGCGTATAACAGGGGCGTGCAAGCATGCAAAGCGAGCGCAGCGGCTTCCTTTAAAATATCACCCTCCACCGATGTCATGGCCCCCGCTGCTCACACAAGCGCAATCGCGAAAAACGAAAATAGTTACACTAACACCAGTGACGATCACTAGAGCGTTGCAAGAGCACGCCTAATAGCAACGAGGTTTCACTGCCGATGGAAACGGGAGCGCGAATGGCACACGCACACTGCACGCACAGGACGTGAAACGTCCGCAAAATACACCGACGACCTCTCTAGCGCACGGCGTATTGAATCACTGGTGAACGAACAGCGCGAGTGCTCCTCAGTAAGCAGCGGCGGTCTCCCGACGGCTCCGAGCAGTGACGCAGTTGACGAAATGCCCGTGCGATCGTGGTCGAGCACGTTGAAATCAATGCACGCAACAACGAGAGGTTTGCAGCGAATTCCGCCTGAGGTATGAGTGAACGGCGCCAACGTAAGCTTGTGAGCACGATCAAAAACAAACTCGAGCAGTTGAGAAAAGTACGCCGCACCGCAACTGCTACGCCGCGGTCGTCTGCTACCGCCCGGCTTGCAAGCAGCAACTACGACGCCGTTGCTAAGCTGCCCGGACTAGGTGGCCTCCCGATCGCGAAAGAAACCACGTGATTTCCTCCACATTTTTCTCCCATGGTGTTGTGTGGAAAGGGCCTCTCCTCTCTTTTTCCTTCCTCCATGGCGTGACTTGTGCACAAATTATGGAAGGGAACAAGTCAACTGGATACATGAATAGGGAGAACAGGGGCACCCCTCCAGTTTTCGGGTCTCGTCGGATGACATTTTTTAGCGCCTTGTTGATGTTCTCCGTGAAGTGATTCGATGTGCCAAAGCGAAATATTTGTCGTTTAGTGAAAGCCGAAGCAAAGTGCGCTGAAAAATGCATGCTGTGCATACGTTCAGGCCCAACTTCGGCAGTGTCTGGTGTACATGGGTCATTTTCTTGTTGCTCACAGGCGATACATCTGCGGCATAAAGCGACCAACAAAGTGTCAAGAAGTTGCGTTTGCGACAGGAGACAATACGGTGGTGGCGAACGTAGCTCTGACGTTGGCAGTGGACGCAAATGTTTTGTACATTTGAATAACCCGCTCAATTTCTAAAATTTGAGTACTCGTAGGAGGCGCTAAAAGAGCAGTTTATGTTCTATGAACTCTTAGATATAATTATTTCACAAAAGCAACATGCACATTTTTATTACAAAAGGCTAAACTAACGAACAATTTGTTCCTTGGACCAGAAGTTATTTATTATTGGGCTTAACCAAATTTCACCGTTCATGCTTTAAATTTTAAACACAAGAAGGTGTAGAACTTAGATAAGAACTCTGAAACAAAGTTGTGTGGAAAGGGCCTCTCCTGATTTTTTCCTTCCTCCGTGGTTTTTTCCTCCCTCCAAACCTGCACCGTATCGTGCTTCCCAGTTCTGCCAACTGTATTCAAATCTCGCGCGGCGTTGCCAGGTCACTTGTTCTGCCTTGTAATTGTTCTACGTGAAAACAATGTTACACAATTCATAACAGTAAATAAACGTTTATTGTTCTAATAAAGTTGAACTAAGCCATAAACATCATCCTTTCGTCTTTTTAAATTTTTATAAAAGAGGTACCGCTAGGTAACGCGGGCCAACTTCTAACTCATTGAATTTGGTTTTGTTCATCTATCCACATATCGCATGTGGTTTTTTACGTCCATGCTTAGAGGATGTGTAAGTCACGTGATTTTTGCAGGGTGATGGGTGAATTCGAAACTTCCCGAAGGGATACATGTGATATCGCGCGAGTTGCGGGGTTGCGAGCAGGTGTTTCGGACGGGTCGCGTAAATACTCCGTCTCGCCGCATGAAACCGCTGCAGACCTCATTGCCTGTGTTCCGAATCGGTCCCGAAGACGTTCCAGACACTCTGATGAAATAGAGGTTTGGAGCAAACGAAGCCGGGATCGCAATCTTACGATGGCGGACTGCGCAAGTTCGTCGAACGCGTCTGGTGCGGCTACTGCGCCGAATGATGATGACGAAGAGAACGTCCCGATAGATGAATTCAGTCCCAGAGAATACCAGGTGAGTGTAAATGATATCGCGACGTAACGACACGAGCTTAGTGTGAGCTTTTGCTTTGTTTTGCATAGTGTGCGGCGTTCTTGAAACTTGTTTGTGTTGCTGCTGCAGTTGGCGACGCTGAGGTTTCTAGCTTTACTACGTAGCTGTGATGCTCGCATAGAGTGCCTATTTTGTCCGCATTATCATTCGTCTGGAATATTACGGACTCTTTGAGGAGGCTTCCTTGCGTTCACGCAATTGATAGTCGCCCGAATTCGCTGAATTGATTCGTACATAGCGCAGCTATTCGCATTTAACGTTCTTATTTCCAGGTTGAACTCTTCGAAGCCGCCGTGAAAGAGAACACGATAGTATGCCTGGGTACGGGAACCGGCAAAACATTCATCGCCGTGATGTTGATCAAGGAATACGACGCTGCCATCCGCGTTCCATTTGAGGAAGGAGGGAAGAGAACCTTCTTTCTTGTGCCTACAGGTGGGGCTTGCGACTAACGCACAGTTCAGTTGTGTTGTGGTCCTGAAAGAGCTATGAAATGCTTTCTACAAGCCGAAAAGTTTGGTAACATGCTAGTGAACATTTGAGCCGAGCACAAGTTCTCGGTGCCGTGCTCAGGACGTGCAATCGTTATGAAATTAAATAAAGTCTTCTATTAACTCTGTAAAAGTTACATAAGTAACTAAGGAGAAAGGATGCAGGGCAAAAAGCAGCGTTGATGCAGCTTGAAAGCTACCCCGTGCCCTCTGCGTGGGCATATAGCCCAGTAGCTGATCACAAGAGCAGTGGGAGAGCATACGCACAAAAGAAAAGGAATGCAGGCACAAAATGCCTGCATTTAACAGTTATATGAAATTCCTTCTCTGCTATCATTGCATAAAATGATGATGGGCATATTTCAAAATGTTATATTCAGAAAATCATTTGCAGTCGGCGCACATACACTGCAAGTAAAACAAAAGTATGCAGACAGTACATATTTGTTATATCACGGTGTCCTTTCTACGTAGATTAAAAAATGTGAAAAGCTGTGATTAATTCACGCCTTGAAGTCTCTTCAGGTATGATGTTGTTCTTTTGGAGAATGTTAAGATAGCGTGCTAAATTATATATCACTGACTGCTTACGGTAATTAGTGCGGCAGAAAGGTATGGACCGTGTGATGTGGCTCCATATGTTGTGGTCTGGAATAGAACGAGGGAGGTTGAGACCTGATAAAATAAATTCATTCTTAGCTGAAACAGCATTTTTATACAGATAAATTAATTTGTATGAGAATAACTGCGCAATTTTCATGATATTGAACCTTATGGATTAGGGGTCCGTATGAGTACACCGTGGTGCATTTGCTTTTAACGTAATTGCTTGTTTTTGTGCCAGTAGGATTTTCATTTGATTCTGCTTAGTAGTTGTCCCCCAGACCATGAGGTAGCAAGTTGTGTGGCAGTATGAATGCATTGTAAATTAAGATTTCCACTCTTGTCGGAAGTGTGTTCCACTGACGACCTAAGACGCCATTGATTTTGTTCATTTTTGTGCAGATGTTCTTAATATGTATGTCCCAGTTGTGTGACTCGTTTAAAACAACACCAAAACACCTCACATTCAGCACAATCTCGATTCTCCTAACCGCAGGTCAAGATTTGCCCGCACCATTCTATTTTTCGTTCGGAATAATATTGCTTTCGTCTTGGTTCTGTTTACTCTCAAGTAATTCTTAATGGACGATTGATGCAAAGATTCTAGAAATTGATTCCCATGTTCTAGCAGGTCGGTTTCTGTGTTACTTGAGACAAGCACTGTGACGTCATCTGCACACACTTAATGTGTACAGGAAGAGGAGTGGCAAAATATGTCATTAATGCAAATAATAAATAACAACAGCTCCAGAATGCTGCCTTGTGGCACTCCAGAGAGAATACGTTGTAAGTTTGATATACTGCGATTAATGGACAACATTTGTTTGCGGTGTTTCAAATGTGACTGCATTAAAGATGGACTGGCTCCTTTAATGCCATAGTAATTGAGTTTATGCAGGAGTAAGTCGGGATTTGAAGGCCTTTGCAAAATCAGTGTATATGCCGAGAGCAAGCAACCTGTCTTCAGGCGAATCTATTATTATGTTTTTGTAATCAGTGCCATTTCTGTGGTCCTTTGCTTTCTGAAACCAAACTGACTCTCTCATAAAAGTGTGTGTTTGGTTAGAAAGCTATTTATTCTTGTGTAGATTTTTTACAGACCTTTGGGTAATAATGGCAGAACTGAAATAAGCCTGTAATTTGCCATATCTGACGTTACTCTACCTTTGTGAATTACGACCACTTTTGCTATTTGCATATCTTTACGAGAAATGCCAGGTGATATAGCAAGGTTACAAATACTTTATTTATTTATTTATTAGTACCTAAATACGCATTAGTATTGGACCTGATATGTCAATTGCAAACTAATTAATGAGGATACTTTCTTCAAATGCCTGTTCTCAGTTAGTAGTACTGTGGTGTCACCTCTTGTATGGCACAGTAGCTGTAAACCTAATACAAACTGCAGGCTGCCATGGTTTAAAATTGCAGTCTGTGTCGCGACAACCAAATATGGGCAGACGAGCCCACAGTATGCAATACATGTAGACCTCTCCAGTAAGGGCTCCCTAGGTGTTGCCATGTTTTGTGCATCTGCTTCAAGCTCAGTAGAAACAGTTGAGCTGGCTTTCTGCAGCATTTTTCAGCAGTCCAAAAAGTATGTTTCGACATCTAGGTGTACTATTAACGACAAATAAAGCACGAGCAGGATAACTGAAGCATGAAAACACAAAGGTATCAGCTGGGAGACAGGAGATACAGGCAGGCTTCATTAATGCTTCCACACAGCTGCCATAGCACCATAGAAGGGATAGTGCAGTGTGTTGACGTTCAGTTTCCTTGGACTAGTATATTCTCGTTCCGCTGTTCCTGTTTCAGTTGTCTTGCTTGCGTTTCATTTGTTGCTGATTAGTATGGGATGGAAAGGACTACAGTCATGTGTGTAATGGCTGTCACCTATGGGATCCGAGCAGAGTTGTGCCGACCTTGGCTGGTGTCAGCCGAAACCTGATCTTGGCTTTGCATTTTTTTCAGTCCCCCTGGTTGTTCAACAGCAGAAAGCCATCAAATGTCAGACGGACTTGCGTGTGGGTGGTTATGTCGGTGACATGAACGTTGACAACTGGAACAAGGAACGCTGGCAAGAGGAGTTCATTGAGTCTCAGGTTGGTGCATGCTGCAACACATTGCTGTTGAGACATTCGTATAACAGCGACATATTGAAGGTTGCCTTTACTGATAGATTCACTGTCATCACCGGCAGCAGTCAGACTACACCTCTCACATATCTCTGTAGCTAATCCTATCCTTTGCTAGCTGCGGCTGCCCTATCCCCGCAGACTTCTTAATCTCATCCGCCCACCTACCTTTCTGCCGCCCCCTGTTACGCTTGCCTTCTCTTGGTATCCAGTCCATTACCCTTAGCAATCATCGGTTATCTTACCTTCGCATAGCATGCTTTGCGCAAGCCCATTTCTTCCTATTGATTTCGACTGTGATGTCATTAACCTGTGTTTGCTCCTTGACCCACTCAGCCCTCTTCCGATGTCTCAACATTACACCTATCATTTTTCTTTCCATAGCCTGCTGTGTTGTCCTTAATTTAATTAAGCTGAACCCTTTTCGTTAGCCTCCATGTTTCTGCCCTCCAGATGAGTTGGCAGATTACCGCTTTTTAATGATAAACACTAGCTTCATTGAAGACAGCTTTTATAAACCAGTAAAGGTAAAAAAAAAAAAATTAATACAGGGAATACCACTGGCTCTTAAAGGGGCCCAGAAACACAATCTTAGTTGACTGTTTTGCCTGGTGATCGCATACAGTGGGTTACAATGGTGCTATTAGCATCGGTAACACCGCGTATATTCCGTTTTTTAATATTTTAAGGTCCTCATAAAAACAAATTCATGGCTCTGATGGTGTCCCCACATAGTGGCGAGTTTTAGCAGCGGATATGACATCACCTGGCACGAGCTTGATGATTGGACAAACAGTAAATATACTGCAAATTGTGTGAATAAATAGAGACACATTTTGTCACCTTGTGGTGTTTTGTATTAGATCAACAAAAACAACTTGTTTGTCTTAGATAAAACCCCTGCACAGCAAGTAAAATAAAAATACACCACCAGGGGCGCTCTGGCATGGAAACAACACTGCCAGTCTCAGCAAGAACAAGTTACAGAGAGCAGGCAACAGTGGCGTGCAAATTTCCGCGACGTGCTGTGGCAGGCTGTTTTGATTGGTTGCGCCAGGTGCCGTCATAGGGAGAGCGAAATAGGAGTGGGAAGCCCCGCCAAAATCGAGTTTAGGGCAGCGTTTTGTTTGCTTGTATTTTGAAATTTCTTCACTGAATAACTCCCGTTCCTGTGCATCGATTCCTGTAATTCTTTTTAAGTCAGCATCTGTGTGACAAAGAATCCACCTGAAGTATAGCCGGTATCCCCCCAAACAGTGTTTCCCAGCCCCTTTAAGCAAGCGAAATGCAATGCATCAGGACAAGTCTTTTTTGGAGCTGATTCCTGAGGGTAGGAGAAATCACCATTAATTTCCAAGTTATGGTCACGGAGTTCTTTTCGGTCTGATGTCATGAGTTTGAATTGGGTGGCAGCAAAATTTTTAAGTGTGATTTTTTGGGCCATAGATGTCTTTTGGTGCTGGACAAATGCCAGCGTAGCCAGAGGATGAATTTTTATGAAGAACGATGATTGGACGAGTTTGTGCTCAGTGTACGTGTAAATTGTCTACACACAAGCCTTTTCATTTTGTTTGGATGGTACTGATAGTCTATTCCCATCTCATTTTATTGTGTAGCTGTCGTGTTGCTGGCAAACTATTTCCATTAGGAGGAATGCGTTAAAATTTTAAATTTTATTGAGAAGCACGGCGAGAGTTCACAGAAATAAATTCTATCCTCCTAGATGCTTAGTTATGCAGTTTCTATCGAGACCTCGTTTCTCCACGTTGTGGCTACGCGCGGGTTGCAGCTTCTCAATTATACTCCTTTTCACTTATTCTATGCATAAGATCATGTCATGTGAACAAATCGGTGCATTTTATGCATTTTAAATTCACTGATCTTTGCAAGATGAACAAAAAAAATGCACACTGACTGGAGCTGTGTGATACCTACGATCAGATGTGGTGGTGTCAGTCTTAAAAATAAGGTTTTGTGTTCATTTTGCTTGCCTGACTCGAGCTGATTCTGTGGGCGATTTTGTATGTTCTGGCACTTAACTGTAGTGTCTATATTTCTGCACATTGTGATTTCTGTTCGGCGATTTGACAGTACTTAGGACGTGTGTACTGTGGCACTCATTGTACACTGCTTTCTCTCTCTTCTTCTTTTTTTTTTTCAACGATTTTTAAACCATGTTCGATATATAAGGGAAGAATTGCACATGTTTGTTCAAAAATATTTAGGAACAGTTCTATGTAACCAGTAGTTTCGAATATCCTGGTTCATTCTATCAAGATTTGGCTGTATGTGGGATCTAATGAAAAATATAGCACTAGGGGCTTCTGACTGGCACTGTTTTTCCAGGCTGCAGTCCTGTGTGCTCTAGTGCATCTCGCAGGTTTTGACATTGTGGCAAGAAATTTTGAGACGAAATACTAGTTATTAACCATTTTGAGATAAGTGCTAGGTCTGTCTGTATTTTTGTTCTTGCTGATGAGTGGCATTTCTTCCTGCTAAACACACCATATGTAACACATTTTGAATGACTACATTTCAAAAGTATAAAAATGATAAAGTGCTAAGTGTTTTAGTAAATTAAAGCAGGTAAGAGAAACACACTTATTTTTTCCCACTGTTTTTTTTTGTTCCGATTTTCAGTTCCATTGAGCTGTTCAGTGACCTCTGAAAGAGTGACCTTATTGGTAACACCAGTTCCGAGAATCCTTATATAACCCATGTGTTGAAATCTACTGGTTTGATTGCCGGGCCACGGCGGCAGAATTTCTTTGGAGGAGAGATTCTAGAGGCCCGTGTACTGTGCGATGCCAGTGCATAAACTAAACTAAACCACTGGTTTGATTGGGCTAGCACTCGGAGATTAACAGACTGTCACGCCACCTATAGCATTCATATGAACTGTTCAGTGTGGCTCAGAACTTGTAGTACAGAAATAAAAGCTGTGGACACCTCTGTTAACCGACAGCCCAACCCATGGGGGGTACTGTCGTCTGTCAACTTCCACAAAGTTGCCACAGGAGATAGCTGTGTTTCAAAGTTTAGCTTTGCGTCTGGTATGACCAAAGAGGTGTGCTGAAAGGCAGCTGCCACCGGCGCCCTCTGTCAAGGTTGTGTAAGACCCATGGGCATAATGCTCTGCCGAAGCAGTTACAGAAAGTGTCCTATTTCGCCTCAGTTCCTTCGTTTAAGATCTTCAGTTCGATTCGGCCGTATAGCGACATCGAAAAGATGTAGCTGCTGCTGGCGCCCCCTGCAGTGGGTGGGCGACAAGACCTGCGGGAGTTAACGGTCTGCCGCCGCAGGTGCTGGTGATGACTCCGGACGTGTTCAAGGTGATCATCCACCACGGCTTCCTGGAGCTGTCACGGGTGAACCTGCTCATCATGGACGAGTGCCACCGGGCAGTGAAGCAGCACACCTACCGGGAGGTGATGCGTTGCATGGACGTGCTACAGCCCCACGAGCGGCCTCGCATATTGGGCCTCACGGCGTCCGTCATTAACAGCAAGGCCACCGAGTTCCAGGTCGAGCCCAAGATACGCGCCCTCGAGATGGCCCTCGGCTCTCGCGTCCTCACCGTCTCCAACCAGGAGAGCATGGCCAAGTGCGTTGTACTGCACCCCTTTCTGTAGCATTGTTGTCACTTTGGGCGAACTTTTGCATTGGGCGAGAATAATAGAAAGAAAACCTACTGATGCACACAAACAGTGTCATGTAATAAGGGAGTAATTACTCATTGGCATCCACCCGAGCGCAGCCATACGGCTACAAAGGAAAGCTATACAGCTTTCTCGGAAACTTCGTAGTTAAAGAAAAATTCGTCCTGGTCCGAGGTTCGAACCCGGGACCACCGCTTCACCGGGATCACCGCTTCACATTTGACCAACACATTTCCCACTTCGAGTTATTGATCAATTCGCTCTCGCCCTACCATAAGCTTGCCGTCCCGGTTAGCTCAGTTGGTAGAGCGACTGCTCCGGTGAAGCGGTGGTCCCGGGTTCGAACCCCGGACCAGGACGAATTTTTCTTTAACTACGAAGTTTCTGAGAAAGCTGTATAGCTTTCCTTTGTAGCCTTATGGCTGCGCTTGGGTGGGTGCCAATGAGTAATTACTCCCTTATTACAAATTTACTCCACCTTGGGGGATTCCCCTAAAACATTTGACAAACAATGTCATGCTGCAGCTTTCTAGTGTCCGCTAATGGCAAGTGCTGTGAAAGCCATGATGAGATCAGACGTAATGGTCAGCTGGCTTAGTTGTGCCATTCTCTGACAGAGAGAGCCAACAGATCCATCTGTGATGCAGTTTTGCTTGATGTGGAAGACATCAGGTGTGGCTTCTGGGTGACAAGCTTCTACCTGATGTCCCTCTAGCATTGAAAAAAGAAAAAAAAAAGAAGATGCGCCACCACAGAACAGTTACTGGCTGCCAGATGAACATGCTAGGAATGTGGAAAAAAAAAAGGATGTGGTACGTGATTATCCTGCTGGTCAAAGGGAATGTTATCCAGGTCAACCTGAGCCATTAGGGACTTAGGGTCTGGGAAAGTGGTACTTTTGAGGCGGAGCTAGTGCACATTTTGGGGACAGAAGGGGGAGGGGGTAGAGCACACAAATTGCTTTAGTAATGTAGCACAGTTGCTGACCAATTTTTCTGACTCGAGAGGACCCGAAAAATAGTCCAAATAATTGCACAGGCCAAAAAATTTGTGAACTTAAAAAGATGGACATGAAAGGAATCATGAGCTTTGTTGTGCCCACTTGAAAGAAAAACGGAGATTTGTCGTGCCCCGCTTGCAAGTTATAAAACTAGCTTGTATACATCTGAACTAGAGTCATTCTATTGTCATGTTCGCATCCCACATGTCTACACAAAACCACATGCTTCAGACGCTGAAATCTTTGTTGTTATCCAAAGGGTCCAGCTAAGCATATGTGCTTGGTTTAAACCTCTCCACAATTGAAGTTGTCGCTTCCTTATTGTTTCTGTTGTGCACTCGTAAGACAGGTCCGTTTTCCATTTACTTAGGCTGCATTTTTTTTCGGTCGATAAGGAAAAAGCCATCTTTACATGGCAGAAGCTGCAAAAGGGGGTGAGGGATTTAAGTGAACGCACGAAGGAGCGATGGTGATTTTTTGACCTCCCCCCCTCCCTTTTTTTTGTGCCAGCACACATCCGGTTAGGTTATCCATTCACATTGTTGCAGCCAGTTTCCACAGTGAAATAGTTGTACATTCCATGGTCACTTTATGAACAGGGAAAGGCTACCGTGATGGTCAGTTATTGTTTTCTTGTTAGTATTGATACTCGCTTGTTTGGGAATACGCAATGTACACTAAAGGACAGGGGAAAGAGTGGGGGGGCTACCGAGGCTAGAGGGAATTGAGTGTGGGCGTACGTCGGATGAGAAAGAACACATGTGATGGTTTGGTTTGGTTTATGGGGTTTAACGTCCCAAAGCGACTGAGGCTATGAGAGACGTCGTTGTGGAGGGCTCCGGAAATTTCGACCACCTAGGGTTCTTTAACGTGCACTGGCATCGCACAGCTCACGGGCCTCCAGAATTTCTCCTCCAAAGAAATTTGAACGCCGCGGCCGGGATCGAACCCGCGTCTTTCGGGTCAGCAGCCGAGCACCATAACCACTGATCCACCGCCATGGCCCTCTAATTGATTGATTAACGATTAATTATAGATTTACTCTGATTATACCCATTTTTATTGTGAAAGCAATACTTCTTGCACTTTCACGCCTTTGCCGTGCCGCGGCGGTGACCACCATTGACCTTCATTTGACCTTGATTGCATTAGATTGGATTAGATTGGACTGGATTGGATTAGATTAGATTACATTAAATTCAATTAGATTAGATCACATTGGATTGGATTGGATTGTATAACCGATGCATCACCACAAGTCTAACCATAAGCACCACCACCAGCTACACTACCAGCTGTACCATGGCGTAGGTACGGATATTGCTTTCGCAATTACCGGGCTTAACCAAGCTAAGCCACAGCGAATTTTTGTTCATCTCAAGCACCCATTTTGAGTGATTTTGAGCAGTCTTCAACTTCGTCATAGGTGTCGTGAGTTGGAGTTGGACGTCATGGCCGGTGACCATGACGTCCTCTTTGTTTTCTCTCTCTGGTGTCTTTCGGAAGGTACGGAACCAAGCCCAGAGAGGTGCTGGTGGAGCATCGCACCACAACCAGTCCGTCGTCGATCACCAGCATCGAGGTGCCCGCAATGAGCGGCATCCCGATGACGACATCACAGGGCCAGGAGCTCGAGCGGAGGCAACGCAGCATCATCAAGGTGCTGCGCGACCTGGGTGTCTGGTGCACGAGGCTGGCCATCGATGTCATCATGGAGGAAGTGAGTGTCATCCCAGGGGTTGGGAACCTAGACAAATACCCACTGACTGAAGAAGCAGACTGCATAGAGTGAGTGAAAAATGAACTTAAGAGGGGAGCCTGGTCTTGCAAAGAAAATTTGTTAGTCTAGTCATAGTTATGAAATTTTCAGGGCACATGTATTTTTGTGCGCCGATTCTAGATATGTCATTTAATTTCATGTAAGACAATTCCGTGAGCACTTATGCAATTTTTATGCAAGTATTTTGCAAAGAGTATCGGAGAAGATTTTCTGCGGGAAACTCACTGAAATGCATTCCATTGGGTTCTCTTGACACCAAGAAATGCAATAAGGGTAAAATTATTATCCTGGCTATCATAGAATTTGAGTAACAGGGTAGTGAAGCTGCCACTTCAGAAACAGGAATACACACACTTTTCTTCTTATTTCTGAAGCGACAACTTCAAAACTCTAACTTATGCACTATGATAGACAGGAAGACAATTTTACCCTTATTGCATTCCTTGGTGTCAAGAGGACCCAATGGCATACATTTCAGCGAGTTTCCTGCAAGAAATTTTTTTCAAAACTCTTCACAAAATACGTGCATAAAAGTTATGCAAGTGCTCAAGGAATTGTTTTACATGGAATTAAATGACATATTTAGAATCGGCACACAAAAATACATATTCCCTGAAGATTTCTCAACTGTGACTTCATTAATAAAATCTTTTTTTTTTCAAGACCAGGCTCCTCCCTTAAAGAAAAATGGCAGTCTACATGGAATAGTGAAGGAAATAATAAACTACATTTAGTGAAACCCATTTTGGGAGAATGGTTGGTTTATTGGTTTATTAGGGCTTAAAGCCCCAAAGCGACTCGGGCAATGAGGGGTGCCGTAGTGAAGGGCTCCGGAAATTTCGACCACCCGGGGTTCTTTAATGTGCACTGACATTGTGCAGCACACGGGCCTCTGGAATTTCGCCTCCATCGAAATTCGGCCACCGTGGCCGGGATCGAGAGTGGAGATCATGCAGGCATCGGGAACGTTTTATGGAGGTAAATTTATGCCGCATACGCATCGGGCACACACACGCACCTAACACATAACTTTCTAGTGACAAAACAAGACAAACCTTTATGTGAGAAATGTGGAGGCGAGCTCACAGTAAATCCTATTTTATTTTCGTGCACAGAACTGGAACGGCAAAGGAAAGGATATTTTAGTGTATTTACAATGAACACATTCCCTTCGACCCCAATTTACTTTTAGGAGGTAATCCACTTGTAGATATTTCATCTGTTTTTAATTACCTGAAAGAAGCGGTGATCTTAAAAAAATCTATAATAGCACAAAAACTATAAACTCTAAAAATTCTTACCGTGTGCTTTGATGCGTTTCGTGATGCACCTCACCCATTTTCTCAGGCCTGAGAAGAAGACTGAGGTCTTCATTTGATTTGTTGGGCTCTTCAGAGTCCTTGTCCGGACGAGGACTGTCACTGAGGGCACCCAATTTTTGAGAGGAATTATGCCATGTGTTTGGCGCATGATGGTCTGAGTCGCTCATGTGCCATACAGCCCAATACAATACAATACAATTCACTGAAGAAGCCAAAAACAAAAAGCAAATGCGGTTGCTTGTTTGCTATGAAAGCAAAGTGATGGCACTCATTGACAGTGATGTGTAGGAAAACATTGAGGAATGTTTTTGTTTTTCTTTAATCGTGGTGTTGATCACTCAGAAATAAGTATTGTAATCACTGTAAGCGACACACAGAGGTCATGGGTTCAGATTGCACTAGAAGCATATAGTTGTCTGCTTTTCTACTTTCGGCTAAAATTATTTTTTAGTAAAATACTCTATTTAATCGCGTAATTTGCTCACTTTCCTTTCTTAATTTATAAATTAAGGCTTAAGGCGCGGGTTCAATCCCGGCTGGTGCCGTTGAATTTCAATGGAGGCGAAATTCTAGACGCCCATGTGCTGTGCGATGTCAGTGCACGTTAAAGAACCCCAGGTGGTCGAAATTTCCGGAGCCCTCCACTACGGCGTCTCTCATAGCCTTAGTCGCTTTGGGACGTTGAACCCCAATAAACCAAACCTAAATCAAAGCTTCAAAATGGGGGTGCACTAATTATGCCAGCTATATGTAGACCCCCCATCTTGCAAGCTAAACGGACGTATTGTTCGAGCTCAAATTTGACACAAAATGGCGCTTGGTCGGCAGAATTGTTGTATTCCATATTTTTTTGAGGTACTTGTCTGAATCAATCGGAGGAAGTCGGACATACACATTTTCTGCGACTACGACGAAGCAGCTCAAGCCGTTCTTTCGGTGATCGCACCAGTGGTGCCATTTCGTTTGTTGGCCCGGAAGATTTGGCAGAAGAGGGGGTTTGCAGGAGGTTTGAAGACGCTCTTTCAACTGCTTACTGTTCGATAGTTTCGGATTTGGGCGCATGCAACTGTTCGTCTGGGAAACCCAGTGCAAGCAAGCCAGGTAAATGACGCCGTGCGCTCGCCACTTGCACCTTTCGCCATTGTGCATGACAATGCATCCACACAAATTTTCCCAAGCCTACCTTGCATGCACCTGCATACATGCTAGTGGTCTGGCACTGTGGAGAGCGCAAAATATGTGAGTAAAAGTTTTTTTTTTCTTTTAAGGGGGGATGTGGGGATCAGATCACAAAAATCGCGAAAAAAGTCGATTTTTCAAAAGTACACTTTTTGGCATCTCCAACACTGTTTCTATGTTGCACTCAAATATTTCACCCAAAAATAAACTTTAAGCGCTCCAAATAAATATATTTGTCGGCATCTACACATAGACTGTGTGTGTTAGCTTAGAACTTTCAGGCTTGTTTTCTTGAAAGTTTGTTTTGAGCTTAATACCTTGTTCGTGGAAAGTGTAGCACAGCAATGGGTGCATAGATTTTTACTCCGTTTGTTTGTTGTAATCACTGAAATGTGGTCTGTGTCAAGACAGTCTCAGATTTACCATTTAGGCTCACATGTGTTCATTACATGGTAATTAGATCATGATACATTGTAAGCATGAGGAGAAGGCGCATATTGTGTCCTTTAAAAAAAAGAGCAGAAATATTAAAAAAAAATTTAAGAAGAGTCTTGACTTACATCACACTTCTTAGTAAATATTAAAAGCATTTACAGACCTGTAGACTGTTTTTTTGTTATGCCAGGCTTTCCACAAGCAAGCAACATGAGGACAACATATAAACAATGATAAAAGGGAGCCTACTGAAGCTGTCATTGTGAAACTTTATATCTGATTGTTTGATGCTGTTTTAAGCCAGTCTGCCAAATTTCATCACTCTAAGTCGAAAAATAGAAAAGTTGGATGAGGGTCTTAAAACTAACTTTTTTATTTATGGCTAGAATCTCATGAAATTTTGCACACAGATGTATTTTTCTCTTCTGATTTCAAAAGTGTAATCATAATTGAGCTGGTGGTTACAAAGTCTAGAATGTAATTAGGTAATTTCTTACGCAGCTTTATGAACTTTCTCATTGCATTTTGTTGCTTTTATTTACATGAATTGATAGCCAGAGTTCCCATACCCGATGACATTCTTCGTTTTTCTCTAAAAGCATGTCATCCTGATATACTCTGTCGAGAGTATATTTGACACTGCAGTATTTGACACTGCAACTCGTTAAGCTAATTGTAAATTGCTATTTATACGTGGCCTAAACAAAAAAGTAAGAATGTCACTGGGTATGGGAATTTGCTGGCTATCAATTCATGTAATTAGAAGCGACAAAATGCAATGAGAAAGTTTATTAAAGCTGTGTAAGAAATTGCCTAATTACACTCTAGACTTCAAGATAACTTTTGATCTAAAACTTCCTGCTCAATTATGACTACACTTTTGAAATCGGAAGAGAAAAACGCATCTGTGTGCAAAATTTCATGAGATTCTAGCCACAAATAAAAAGGTCAGTTTTGCCGCCGCGGTGGCTCAGTGGCTATGGGGCTCGGCTGCTGACCCAAAAGACGCGGGTTCGATCCCGGCCGCGGCGGCTAGAATTTCTTTGGAGGAGAAATTCTAGAGGCCCGTGTACTGTGCGATGTCAGTGCACGTAAAAGAACCCCAGGTGGTCGAAATTTCCGGAGCCCTCCACTACGGCGTCCCTCATAGCCTTAGTCGCTTTGGGACGTTAAGCCCCACAAAACCAAACCAAAAAGGTCAGTTTTAAGACCCTCGTCCCCCTCAAATCCGGGTAAAAAGTTGGGGGTGTGCAAATTATGTGCGGCCGCAAATTGCATGAGTGAATATGGTGCTTGCATAATGGAGCAGATGCTGCTGTCGCTTTGCAGGCCCGCCGAATGCTGGAAGGTCTTGACGACGTGAGGGTGGTCCCAGAGGTGGAGATCTGCCTCGAATGGCTGGACAAGGTGCGGAAGAGGTGTAAGAGCTGCATCGAGGAAGTCAGACGCGCGGATCTTGTCGAGCCCTTGCTGCTGGTGCTGTCGACGCCCAAGCTGAGGCGTCTCCTGGAGATCCTGTGGGAGTTCCGACCTCGCAGCGGGGGTGGCGACACTGCCTCCGAGGGCACCGAGTCGCTGTGCGGCATCATCTTTGTCAAGGAGCGTATTGTCGCTCGTGTCCTCCGTGACTGGCTTCGCGAGCTGGCGAACAAGGTGCCTAGGTACGATACAGTTACTAAGCGTGGTACCAAACAGAGTCATTGTAGCGAGTGTAATTTGCCAAAAAAGCCGCCGTGGTGGCTCAGTGGCTATGGTGCTCGGCTGCTGACGCAAAAGACGTGGGTTCGATCCCGGTCGCGGCGGTTGAATTTCTTTGGAGGAGAAATTCTAGAGGCCCGTGTACTGTGCGATGTCAGTGCACGTTAAAGAACCCCGGGTGGTTGAAATTTCCGGAGCCCTCCACTATGGCGTCTCTCATAGCCTTAGTCGCTTTGGGACGTTAAACCCCATAAAGGCTGAACTCCATGTACGCGAAAACTCACGCGAACGCGACAGCGGCAAGCGACGAGAGACACCGTCGCGCGAAGCGAAATACCCGTGTCGCTTGTCGTGTCGCTCGGATCTGCACTCACAGAAAATTTCGCTCGTCGCCCGGAAGTTGCCAACGCGATTAGCCAATAGCAGCTAATCTGGCAGCGTACGTCACTACCGAGCCTCTTGCCGGCTCTGGCAAAGATGGCGCTGGCTCTGGCCGGGAGTCTTGCGTCACCACCGATTCGTCGTTGTCGCTACGCTGTGCCCCACGTTCACGGCAAACTAAATGTGCACGAAGCTTTTGCTTTGTCTGAACTTGCCTCAACCACAAAATTTTAGCGATAAAACACCCCAGATTTTCAGATTGCTTGTGTTTACTGTGCTGCTAGGCTTAGCGAGTATGCGTCGTTTGAGGTCAGAAAGCGCACGAGGTTCAAACAGGTGTGCGCCCCACGTTCAGCAACATGGCGGCGCCCGTGACAATAACATAAAATGACATGCAATGACATACAATGACAAAGCTGTAAACACGTTTTATTTGACATTTTTCTGCCAAAAATTTTAATCCTTGCAAATAATGTGACTCTTGCTATAAATGCAAACAGCCTTGCGGTGTATTATGCCAGCAACACTGATCGTCGTCTCCATTTCGCGTTCGCGTTGTCGCTATGCATGTAGCTTGGCCGGTGGGCGAAGGAGCGACAGCCAGCCGTCGTCGCCGCGCCGCCTCGTCGCGTCACTTACGTTTTCGCGTACATGGAGCTCAGTCTTAAACCAACCAACCAACCAATTTGCCAAAAGCGTGGACCATAGAGTTGCCTGAAATTGCCCTCGAGGGAATTGAGGTGCTGTGTTCGTTTGGCCACCATGGTTATGCACTTGGTTGACAGGAAATGGACAGTTTATCTTGGCTGGTGCTTATCAGAGAATGTGGATTCATTCGTACCCTTTCTGGAGACAAACTTGCAAGAAATGGTTTGCTAATTTTCATTCGAGCCTAATGCACTACAAGGTAAGTACCGTATAAATGCATGTAAGGGCCGCACCCATAAATAGGCCACACCTTTTCCAAAAGGAAATATTAAAAAAAAAGTCTGAGCAAGGTCCACACCCATCCTCATGACCCACATGGGAATAATAGCTTTTGAAATACGCATACACAAGAGCTTCCACGCGCCGCCCATGGATGGCGTGTGAGTCATCATGATCATCAACTTTTAGAGCGAGAGTTCTGCTCCTCGGGTTACAACTTCCGATTTCGATGTGGATGAGACGTTGACCTATGCCTCACAAGGTCAAACCGAACTTAACTGCGTGGCAGTATTGCCCAAGCTATGGTAGTACGACCACGAGGTCATATGGATATGACCATCGGGTAATTTGATTTGAGACAGTGATCACCACATCGACAATGACCTTTAGTGCCTCACAAGGTCACACCAAACTTAAACTGCGTGGCAGTATGGCCCAAGCTATGGTAGTACGACCTCGTGCTCATATGACTATGACCATTGGGTACCTGACCCCTTGACCTTGACGTTTGATTTGAGTCAGTCCAGACCATGCTTAGCAGAGCTTTCGCTCGTATATTCGCTTGTATAACTAGGCTCAAGCCACGTTGAACCCCGGCCATTTTTCTCCCCTCCACAAACTCCCGCTATCCTTATCGGCATCAGTATCACCAGATTCTGCTTTTTGTGGCTGCCAACCGGTCATGCATTCTGGCTTTTGTATGCTGTTTGCTTTTTTTTTTTTCGTGAACTTCCACTCAGCATTGGAATTTTAGCACAATGGGCAGGCACTGTAATAGCTGCATGGCAGGCTTTAAACTGAGAGACGGTAGAGTTTGCTCTTGAACACTCCAAGCATGCAGTGACAGGAAATTCGACACGGACGAGAAGTGTGTTTGACGATGGGGCAACCAAAAAGATGCACTGACTAGCACAAGCTGAAAAAAGCGCACTTTCCAAGGCAAGCCGTGCAAGTTCCCCGAACTGGAAGAATGGCTGCTGTGCTACTTGACGGAAGTGCGGAACAACGGCTGCACATTGTCAGCAGACGTGCTGTGTGTCAAGGCAGAAGCCTTGATGCGTGCGAAAAGCATTCTTAGATTGATAGGTTGTTTTTAATTGAAAAAGGAAAAGTTCTTTTTCGCACCTTGCATACTTCGGCCGCGTACTCAAACTTGGCCGTCAAATTTTAAAAAATAAGTGCATTTATGTGGTACTTTAAGGAAGCAAAACACCCATGGCGGAGAGCATTGCCACACAGCTATGATTATACTGCAAAATCCACGCTTCCAGCTTGGAAATGGACATTTCTCTGCATTTCTGGAGTGGAGGAAATGCTTCCTAAAAGGCGTGCATAGACTGCGGCGACTGTTTTTCTTCTTGATAATTTGTAGAGGCTGTTTGGTGTGGACAGCATATGGTCACCGAGCATTATTCACTGGTGTCAGGATTTGGAACAGACTGCTTTGAATCTGAAAACCTTTAACCAACCTGGTACCTTGATCATACCATTACTTTGATTTGAACATGCTTACATGGTCTTGCTAATGTGCACTTGTGTGTTCACCTGGTGGTCTGTTACGGGGTGTGTTTTATTTGCAATATTTTTTCTTTTGCATAGCGTTTTTGACTCACAAGAAAGCAGTCTGCCTGGACCACTGTTATGGTATATTTCTGTAGTGGATCGACGGTTAGACTTGCGTGCTAGTACCTAGGTGTGTGCTACCTCATGTGCTGTATTGAATTTCTGCAATCAGTATTTTACTGTATTACTACTACTAACTAGAACCTCGTTGTTAGGTTCCGGTTCGTACGATTTCCTGTTTTATACTCTCAAAATCGCAAGCAATAAAAATGCCTTGTAGAGTTAGTGTTTTTCTTTCGATTAATACTGTTCCCGGATAATTGGATTTCCCACTAAGTATGTTCAAAATTTTGCCTATTCTGATTGTATTATGCATTTATTGGCCATCCGAACGTGCTTGAACAAACGAGCGGGCCAAGCCACGGATCATGTGACTTCAGCAAACCAGTGGCAGTCAGATGCCATGGCAGCTTTTCCGCAATGCATTAGTGCAATGTGGCAAATCATTCGAAAACAACATTTTGCATGACCCAGTGGGCCGGGGGGTGTGCGACGCAATCAAAATTGCAAGGCGGCCAGCTGGGATATTGGCTTCTCTGCAGTGCATTTGTGCGGTGATGTGAAGCATCGGAAAACGGCAACAGCAAAGCGGTTATGAGTAGGGCCCGGAAATTTAGGCACTAAAGAACACCGAAATAGGCAGGCATCTAGGCTCTAAAAAATATTGAAATAGGCGCTATAAAGCAAAAATAGGCGCTTTGAATAATACTCTTTGTTCATGTGTACAAGATTTGTAAGTCAAAGCGCGGAGCGTACGCAGTCCTCAAATGAAGCAATAAAGCGCATTATCAGGTTTTCGAACTTGAAGCTCCTTCGGTTTTCGCTAAGCATAGCTTTGTACTTTAAAAGGCTTCTTTTGACATCACATGAAGTTAGTGGCGCGAACCTAAAGCATGAGAGTTGATAAAGGCTTAGGCCTTCAGGTGATGTGGCCGTATCGTCTCCGCGTAGAAAGTCTGTGATTTGGGAAATTGTTTCTAAACATCTCTTTCTTTCTACCAATTGTTGCATCTTCGTAGAAGCAGTAGCACCCTTTCCGGCTGCGGGTACTTCTGCCACTACCTTCAAAGATTCATCTATTGAGAATCCAGCCTTTTCCAACTTTCTCATCCTTTCCGTCAATTTTGAGAAGTTTGCACTAATGTATGTCAGGCCTCTTTCCAAACTCGTCTCTTGCTACACTTCGAGATAAACAGTTCGTTGCACTGCGTTCAAGTTACTATTCGAGAAAAGCGTTCGGCGAGACCCGCGCCTTTTGTGCGTGCATCGGCGCGCGCATTTCACCATACTTAGACAGATGTCTCAAAATTGAAAAACGGCACCGAGGACCAAAGTGCCGGATTTAGGCATTTATAGGCAAAAAATGCGGTTAAATAGGTAGTATTTCCTAAACAATGACAGAAAGGCAGGCAAGTGCAAAAATTTACCGTTTAGGCGTTTATAGGCATGTTTAGGCAAATGCCTAAATTTCCGAGCCCTAGGTATGAGCCAGTTTCACCTTTGCTATAATCGGCCTGGGTATGTTCCCAAGTTTATTTTGCGCTGAGAGCAATGCGAGTACAATACAAATCTACGAGAACCACAAATTCTTCACATCTTGTGCCAGCAAGTGGTAGCGAAGCTGTAGAGCAAGTGAACGGGTCGGTAAATGTCTTTTCACTGAATTTTTCGAAACCTTAGTGGTTTTGGGTCACACGTTTTCCCAGTTGAGATGTATCCCCCCTCGCCACATTTTTCAGAAAGCATAATCGTCTATGTTTTACTGTGTTGCCAGGTATTCCTACATCGCGCCCGAATTCATTGTTGGCCATGGTGCCAACCTCCAGCTGGGTTCCAAAGAAGCTGGCATGTCTTTCAAGAAACAGTGCAAGGTGAGCTTGGCCACATTGCTTGCGTGAACTCTTACATTGCAGACCCGAGCGTCCATCCTTCGCTTCTTCGTAGTGAACGCATTTCATTCTGCCAGCTTGCAGGGACGAATCTGCATTCAGACTAGCAAGCGAAAGCGTGCCTCGGCTGCTCGCAGGTGTTGGAGCAGTTTCGCCACCAGGAGTGCAACCTGCTGGTGGCGACATCGGTGGTGGAGGAGGGCATGGACGTGCCGAAGTGCAGCCTGGTGGTGCGCTTTGACTTTCCCGACGACTTCCGCTCGTACGTCCAGTCCAAGGGCCGTGCCAGGGCGCGCAAGTCCCTGTACGCCATGATGTCCTCCAGCGACGACTTCCCCGCCAACTGCGGCAACCTCCGCAACTACCTCGCCATCGAGGCGGTCAGTACAGCTCGGAAAGAGGGGGAAGTGTTGGAGGGGACTCTCAAGTTTCGCCTCGAGGGGTCTGACGCGATAGCGTAATGGGTTCATTTCCATATATGCAGAAGGTCATTCTCTGCTTTACATTTCTAGATTCCCGGGAGTCCTCGTAACCCTCCTGGCGCAGTGGTTATGCAGTGCGCCACTGCCCTGCTATGGCAGGTGCTCCCAGTGGTGGGCCTTGTGAGGCCCAGGTTGCTCTTGCCGGGCGACCAATCATTAATTTAACTACTACATGCCCTGGTGGGCAGTTCGCTCACTATTGGTGGTCAGGTTATGATGACGCGGCAAAGTCACCGAAGCCACCCCGGTGGCTCAATGACTAATGACGCGCAGCTGCTGATCCGAAAGACACGTGTTCAATCCCGCCCGCGGCAGTTGAATTTTGATGGAGGCGAAATTCCAGAGGCCCGTGCACTGTGCGATGTCAGTGCACGTTAACGAACCCCAGGTGGTCGAAATTTCCGGAGCCCTTCACCACGGCGTCCCTCATAGCCCGAGTCGTTTTTGGATGTTAAACCATCGTAAACTAAACCAAACCGAGTAAGGTCACGTGACCTAGGTGACCCCACCTGCCTCCTAGGTTGCTGTCTGGGGACTACCTGCCAGAGTCAAGGCCATGATTTTTCGCTCACTGCGTCGACGCTGGCAGTGTCGACACCAGATTTTTCTGAGAAAGGGGCCTTTAACTTTATCGCGTTAAAACGCTGCTTTTAATGTTGGCACAAGCTACAGTGCATGCTTTCCAGGGCTAAAAGAAAAAAAAAGATTCCTTTTTCAAATACAAGTGCACCAGTACTAACAGTACTAACAGTCCGTTGGCATTGTGTAACGATGTTCTTACTGTTTAATGAGTACTAACAGTCAATCAGCATTATATAATCATGTCATTCATGCTCCTGTTATTATCCCTATTTATGTAATCCCCCCCCCCCCACACAATACTCCATGCTTGGAGCCTGTGAGGCAACGTGAATAAATAAAAGTGTACTGTGCCAGTATGCTGCGGGCCTTGTAATGGGCCCCATTAAGATGGTGAGGGATGTGTCATAAACAGTAATTCAGGTCGGGAACATTTGGGCGCAAACATTAACGTTGGGCTATGAATTTCTGCTTCTTTTTTTTTTCATCATCATCATTTTATTTCGCGAAACCAGTACATCAGAACTTGATTGGACCCATAGTCAGCTCGGGTAGTGAAAGGTCCAAATACAAAATATTCACAAAAGAAATGGCAGACGTTCAAACTACATGTACAAAAGGACGTGAGATACTGCAATCGCAGCATTGTAGATATGTAAAGCGCATACATATGCTGAAAAACAAACATATTCTGAAATGTAAAAAACCAAACACAAACGCATTTAGTCCCACAGCTCTGGACAGACAAGAAAAATGTTTTTCAATAAGGCCGAAAAATTATGTTTGAGTTTGATGTCATCGGGAATTTCATTCCATATCTGAGCACCATTGTGCTCTAATAGCCTTTGACCGTAAGTGTTGTGACAACGCGGTAGGTTAAATCTGTTATTAGTGGCGGCTCTTGTTTGTCTCAGCGGGAATCTAAACAGTGTAAGAGGAAGTGGATCATTAGTTCTAATTACTGTGTGCATTATTTCATCTATCTTTAGTTTGTATGCAAATGATACCGGTAATATTCGCAGTTCTTGAAAACTATCATTTATCTTAGCCACCATGATGGCTCAGTGGCGTGGTGCTCAGCTGATATCCTGAGAGATACGGGTTCAGTCCCAGCCGTGGCAGTTTCATTTTGACGGAGGCAGAATGCTAGAGGCCCATGTGCTGTGCGATGATCAGTGCACGTTAAAGAACCCCGGGTCGTCGAAATTATCCGGAGCACTCCACTATGGCATCCCTCATAGCCCGAATCGCTTTGGGATGTTAAACCTCAGACCAATCCTGTATCCGGCAATACCATTGTAGTGTCTTATCAATTCCTGTTTCACCCCAGTAAGCAACTTATTTTGTGTCTGTGAGAGCAGCGTAATGAGCTCGTTAGTGAAGGATCTCGTTCACAGGTGTGGAATTCCACTCTGTAGAGAAATGTTCTCCGTTATGCTTGAATAGACCATGGCCAAGAGCCAGTACCATTCTCTTGTTGTTCTACTTGTTTGACTCTCGTGATCCGGATCTGCAGTCACAACCTGCCCTAAGTGGACATACCGTATTTATTCGAATCTAGGCCGATAGTTTTTAAAAAAAAACGAGATGTAGAACTCTTATGTCGGCTTAGATTCGAGGATTTTGTTTCGAGGTTTCGTATTCGTAAAATACGAATAAATGTAGCACGCAGGTGGCGCCCCCACAAAACGCCAACGAAAGACAGCACTGTAGCCGTTGCTATCCGTAGCCGATACTGATCAAAGCACACATGAGCACTGGCTGCCATTTTGGCCTTGTTCTGTTCTCGTGCGGTGGCGTGAGCACATTCGCGGCAGTGAAGTTTTCGTGCGTGGTTTTTATCACCAACACCATGGCACCAAACAGGCGGTGCCATTATAGTGCCGCCTTCAAGCGGAAAGTTATACTCGCTGCAGAGCAGTCGTCAAATCTTCAAGCCGGGCGGGACTTCGGCGGCTGATCCCGGGCTGGCGTTGCATATGTCTCCTCGCCCAAACGCCAGCCCGGGATCAGCCTGAGCGGGTTCCTGGCAATAAATGTCGTTTGCGTGCTGTACCCTTTTCCTCCGCAGACGTTGATGACCAAGTGCCACCAGAGGGAGGCGCCGCTCAACTCGGAGGTGCTGCTCAGCTTTGCTGTCGACCAGCTGCTGCCTCCGTACATGCCCGAGCAGAAGGACGGAGCACCCCGCATCACACTGGGCTCTGCCATCGGCCTCGTCAACAGGTGCACACTCTGTTTTTGGTCCAACAGGATTTGCCGGCAAGCAAAAGTCGCGAGTGAGGCCTGTTTGATGCGTGTCGAAGAGGGACAGTGAGGAGAAATTGAAGGTCGATAGATTATGGCATTAGTTGATGACTGAAGTGCCTACGCCCGCTGAAAGCAGAGCTGTTATGAGCTGGAATAGTCCAAACGCCCTCCCCTGGACGTTGTCAGGTGCGAACTGCGGTACTTGTTTTGGTTACGGATTTCTGAGGCTAGTTTACATAGGGGAACTCACAGTGGGGACACTATACTCGCGGAGAACTTTTTTTGGCGATGCGATAGAGGCTATGAAGGTGAAGGTTGCACAAACACGGGACGACCCACAAAGAAGAGACACAGAGACACACACAGGTGCAACTGTGTGTGTCTTTGTGTCTCTTCTTTGTAGATTGTCCCGTGTTTGTGCAACCTTCACGTTCACAGCAACATGTACCAAATAGGCCCAAAGTTTTATTGAAGTTCAGTAGTGGCTAGGCAGGAAAGGAATGAAGGGTTTTGTATCGCCGCTGTGTTGTTCATTACTCAGCTCCGTAGATTCCCCCCCTTTCACCTCGCTGCCTTCCTAGCTTGAACATTGAGCAATCCACCACCACAGCACAGGTGCAAAAAGCCATAACTCCGACTGCACTGCCAAAAAAAGTCGTCTGCAAGTATAGGTGAGTCCGTTTTCGAGAGCATCAACGGCTGAGCAAACCTAGAGATGGGATGCGGCAAGAAGAGGGCCTCCAAGCCGCCCAGCTCTTTGTTGGATTGCAGCAGCTTCTCTTAGTATCACTTTATCAGTGTGTGCTTGTCTTCGTCAGCCATATTTCGTGTGCTGCCGTACCAGTGCACGGGGCTCCTTTCATATGTAATTGCAGTGCAGTATATTGCTGGACTTCTTTTATGTTGACTCCCATCAAGATGAACTCTGTTAAGGGGGAAGCTGGTCTTTGAAAAAAGAATTTTGTTAATGAAGTCACAATAACGGAATCTTCTAGTAACATGTATTTTTGTGGGCTGATTCTAAATGCGTAATTTAATTTTAAGTAGAACAAGTCCTTGTGCACTTATGTAATATGTTATTTAATTTTTTGCTGAGAGCTTTCAATACATTTTGCTGCAGGGAACTTGCTAGGACGCACGCCATTGGCTTGTCTTCACATAAGACTATGCAATAAGGGCAAAATTATTATCTTGTCTATCACAGAAGTTCAGTTTCAGGGTTTTGAATTTGCCATTTCACAAACGGGAGGAAACTGATGAGTTCAAAATCCTGTAACTCACCTTCTATAACAGACAGGTTGATAACTTTACCCTTATTGCATAGCTTGATGTCAAGAGAAACCAATGGCATGCAATCTAACAAGTTCCCTGCAGTAGAATTTCTTTCAGACTCCCGGCAAAAGTTACCTAACATATTGCATAAGTGCACAAGGACTTGTTGCACGTACATTACATATTTGTAATCAGCGTGCAAAAATGCATGTTCCCTGAAGATTTCATGGTTGTGACTTCATTAGTAAAAATTTATTTCTAAGACCCTCTTCCCCCCTTAAGGTGAATTCTCTGATGAGGTAAACAGTGTGAGACCATTTGGTTGGTTTCCCATGAGAAACTAACCAAATGGGTTCCCACGTCCGCAATTGGCCTTAATTATCCAAATCGAATGACTAAATTGTCCAAATCGAATGACTATTTTTATTCACGCCCTGTCCTTCTATTCCTGCACGCTGTTCTTTCGCGCCTATATATTTCCAGATTTATTGGGATAAAAAGGCAGTTACGTTCGTAATGTTCCGTTCTGTGCAGTAGTTCCGTGCAGTGTGCTTTTGTTCCTGAGGCTCAACTGGGGTGCCCTTCCTCCTTCCCAGGTACTGCATGGTGCTGCCCTCCGACATGTTCACCCACCTGAAGCCCACCTACAAGATGACCTCCGTGCACATTGAAGACAAGGAGTTGTTTGTGTGCACCATCTACCTGCCCATGACCAGCCCACTCAAGGAGGGCATCAGTGTACGCTTATCACTCTGCAGGCTGCTTTTTTCTTTTTTTTTTTTTTTCAGTGGGAAAGCAATACTAGTTGCACTTTCAGCCCATCGCGTAGCGAGGCCGGTAGCTACCATATTAGCATATTGGATTGGATTGGATTGGATTGTATTACTGATGCATCACCACAAGTCTAACCACAAGTACCACCACCAGCTACACTACCAGCTGAACCATGGCGTAGCTACGGATATTGCTTTCGCTATTACCGGGCTTAACAAAGCTAAGCCACTGCCATTTTTTTTTTTTTTTCAATGGGAAAGCATTTCTTGCCTCACGAGTGGCGTGAACGGGCATGTCCTCATGAACTCCTGATCATCCAGTTAGAGAGCGATTATTACTTGTAATGATTGATAACGATTGAATTGAAAGTTTAAAAGACTGAATTACTGAAGGGGGGAGCCTGGTCTTGAAAAAAAAATTAAGTAATGAAGTCACAGTTAAGAAATCTTCAGGGAATATGTATTTTTTGTGTACCGATTCTAAATACGTCATTTAATTTCATGTAAAACAATTCCGTGAGCACTGATGTAATTTCTATGCATGTATTTTCTGAAGAGCTTTGAAAAAAATTTCGTGTGGGAAACTTGCTGAAATGTATGCCATTGGGTTCTATTGACATCAAGGAATGCAATAAGGGTAAGATTGTCTTCGTGCCTATCATAGAAGTTGTCGCTTCAGAAATGAGAAGAAAAGTGTGTATTCCTGTTTCTGAAGGGGCAGCTTCAGTACCCTATTACTCAAATTATGTAATAGCCAGGATAATAATTTTACCCTTATTGCATTCCTTGGTGTCAAGACAACCCATTGGCATACATTTCAGCGAGTTTCCCGCAGCAAATTTTCTTCAAAACTCTTTGCAAAAAACTTGCATAAAAAGCGCATAAGTACTCAAGGAATTGTTGTACATGAAATTAAATGGCATACCTAGAATCAGCGCACAAAAATACACGTGCCCTGAAAATTTCAGAACTATGACTGGTTTAATAAAATTTTGTTTTCAAGACCAGGCTCCCCCGGTAATAAAATAATACGGCAACTAATTTCATTAATGTCATAGTAGTATTACTAACAATGCCTCCAGAATGTAATAAAGAATAAAACAATGAAAATAACTTATTAATAATTAATTAACTGTTAATTAGTGACTAATGTTTAATTAGTGGTGAATTCGACCATTACTTAAGCAATTACCAACAATGGTTATCTACATTACTAAGTAATAGAGGAGGCAACAGAACTCTAATTGCTTTTGCATTTTTCTACGTAAGGAGACTTGAAGTGCACCTTTAATTTTTTTTTTCTTTAGCTGTTACTGGTCAAGATCTTGTAGTTCTCGTCTGCATATAACAACATCACCACATAGTGGGGTCACGTGACCAGTAAGACTGGTGACCCGCTAATTGTCAGTGGGCTGTGTGCTTCAGTTAGTAGATCACATGAGCGTGACTTCTTTAAACATGGCCATGACCATCAGCTTAACAGCTGATGTTGAAGCTTGTGTGACATGCATCAACATCTTTTTCCTTTGTTTTTAAGCTTGCGGCTTTGCATGTGTGATTTGCCAGTAACACATGAGCATAAGAATGAAAGCCATGCATTGTTGTGTAGGAGGCCAGTGCGTACTGTAACTTTCTTTTTTCTTTTTTTTTATTGTTGCAGAGAGGAAAAAGTAAAGTAAAATCTCAGTGATTCAAAAACTTGCGAGATGCTTGGGAACTCGAATGAAACGGTACTTGTACTTACTTTAGTGGCGAAAGGAAAAAAAAAATGGTTGCATTTGGTCATGGGAGTACAGGAGCCTTGGGGAACAAGATTTTTTTTTCGTGGATGAAACTCATCACCAATGTCCACCTTTTATTGGGAGTGCAAACAATAATGCTTTTCTTTTTTATATTCACTGCCTGAATTAGGTGTTATTTTGTCAGTAAACTGATTTAAAAGCTGTAATATCATTGCAGCATTATAACTACCTATATGAGCATGTGAAAATTAAGAGCCACTCATGGTGGCCAGGTGTTAGTTGTGTCCTGAGGCGAGTAGGGACAAGAAAAACCGTTGTTTTCTGCCTGGTACTAGTAGCATTTATGTGATCTCCTGATTTTTTATTAACGCCGTTGGTTTCTCTTTATCTCATTTGTGCCGGGACAGAGTGAAACTGTCTATCTAGGCTGTGCCCCGTCTTTCTTTATCCCGAACGAGCGCCTCTTGTGATTTCACCTCCAGGGGCGGCCGATGGAAACCAAGAGGTATGCCAAGATGGCAGCTGCCCTGGAGACGTGTAGGCGTTTGCACCTGATAGGTATGTAGTCAGCGCCATCTTGTGGCTGACTTGTAAAAGTGCATGATGCACGACCAGTAATATTCTCTCTCTCTTTCACTCAAATTCTCATTCATTCACACTCGCTTGATACTGAAGTCCAGTGCATTTCAGCTGATGCTCCCATTAATTCAAACTCCGCCCTTCTTTAACACTTTCTTGGTCTCCTTCAAGTCTTGAATTGTAGAGAGTCAGCTGTAATTGTGATTTCCTTGAAGTTTCGTTTATTGGTTTATTGGGGTTTAACGTCCCAAAGCAACTCAGGCCATGAGAGACGCCGTAGTGAAGGGCTCAAGAAATTTCGACCACCTGGGGTTCTCTAACGTGCACTCACATCACACAGAACATGGGCCTCTAGAATTTCGCCTCCATCAAAATTCAGCCGCCGCGGCCGAGATTGAACCCGCGTCTTTTGGGTCAGCTGCCGAGCGCCGTAATCACTGAGCCACTGCGGCGGGGCTATTTCCTTGAAGTGGAATCACTCTGCACGACTGCATTCAAAGGACAGCGTTAATTGGAGAGACATGGGAGAGGCCTTTGCCCTGCAGTGGGCGTAGTCAGGCTGATTATTATTATTATTATTATTATTATTATTATTATTATTATTATTATTATTATTATTAAAGAAAAGGATACATGAAAGCCATTTGATGAGGTACTGTTTTTCGCAAACTTTCCGTTTACTGTGGCATTGTTCCTTATGTTGCGTTCCTTTTCTTTTGTATTTTGCTTTGCGCACCCACGAATTAAAACCTCATGTTACAATCGTTTGTTCCTTTTTCTATTTTATGCCGGCAAAGTCAGCCCTCGCATTAAAATGCTGGCTTCGTTGCATTTGGGTAAATGTGGTGTTTGGTGGTATACTTTTCATGTAGGAATAGTCTACAGTAACGTGAAACTTTATTTCTTGGATACAGACTCTGGCAAAAATTGTGGTAGATATTTATGACGTTAGGCTTGTAACACGAAAATAAAAAGTATTCCTGAAATTATGAAACATACAAAACATTGTTTGTTTTGCTATGTAAAGCAGCTGGAAGTTTCAGTGCTTTATCTGAGACAAATACCTTAAACTACAAAAAAATTTTGTTTCCTCTTAGAAAGCAGCTAGTTTTTTTGCAGGTGTTAAAAAAGCTATTTTTTTTTTCTCCAAATATTTTCATTGTGAAGTGCTGGAAAGTACCAAGACGTCTACCATCACCAGTTTTTTTTTTCTCTGAATGATGGAAATTAAAGACGTAAATGCAAAATTGTAATCCTCAAGAAAAATTTTGAAATGGAAAAATCTGTACTCCGTTTCATACATAGCAGGTAATGCAGCGGAGGCCGCGGAAGCCTGCATCCACGTAAACCGTATCGAGTGGGAACTACTACTGTATTTACTCGCTTAACCCTTTGAAGGTTTTTGCCGTATATGTACGGCGGCAGTTTTCTGTCCCACAAGGTCTTTGCCGTACGGGTACGGTTTCGATCTTCCGTTTGAAATTTTGCGCCAAAAGAACAATGCGTGCTCACTGGGGGGTGCTGCCACCTCTTAGGACTTACAAGAAGTGTTTGAATTTTGTGCTGCACGGAGATAAGCAGAACTTATGTCTAGCTTTAGCGCGGCGGCACAGACTGCGGCAACACCCCTTTTGTAGTTTTGGTTTCGCCGCGTGATCGCAACGGAGTCGCGCGAAATTTGAGTTTTCTTTTTGTCAGCACTATCTTGCAGGGGCTGCCGAAGTTGATTTCTATCTTTATTGGCGCTGTTCTTAGCTTGCTTATCACCGTTGCTATTCTATTCTATTGAACATTTTCCAGTTGTGAGTGATGCTGTCACCAAAGTACTGCTCCTAATTTTTTTTTTACTATTTATTCTCAATTATATACATTTTGTAGATTCAAGATCTGCAATAAAGTAATTTGACCACCTGGGAAAGTTTTCTTCAAAATAATTCGACCCTCAAAGGGTTAATGAACCCACTTTTTTTTTTCCATAAAAGTTGACATCAGTTTCGGGGAGGGTTCATTACGCGGGAAAAAAAAAGTTTCAACAGATGTTTTCGGGACGGTCGAAATTGCTAATACGTCCATCCGTCCTTCCATCATCAACAAATATATGCAGTCAGAGGCATTCGTGTCGCTATTGGTTAGCATCATTCGCTCTGACGCAATCCAACAAAGGGGCCAATCGTGGTGAGATTAAGTGAACATGCTAAACACGGGCCCTGAAGGTTAGGTGTGCGTTTTTTACGCAAGGTTAACGAAGCACACGAAACGGTTACAAGTGTGCAGTGCAAATGTTCAAGCCTAAGCTTAGGGCACACAACGTCTTTGCACCCTGCCAAGCTCACGGAGCGCTCTCTGCACCCCCCCCCCCCCCCCCAATAAATTATTGTTATTATACGGTTAAAAATGTGACAAAAATCTATTAGATCTGCAGGACGGTCCAAATATTGGCGAGTTTTCCATGCTCACAAAGAAAAGTTGTGCCCCGCGGTCTTCAGTCCTGCACCAAAATTCACTGCTTCGTAGCAGAGTCGCAGATTACCTCAAAACTGAAAATTGACATCTTGGATAGCGTAACAAGTTGGAAAGTTCATTGGTAGCTTTGAAATAGTGTGTAATTCTATGGCCATCGGTGGTGCATGGTTGATGAACACTGTAGTGAAAGAGTTAGTAAGTATAGGAACCTCGGGGCAATCTTTTAAGAAAAGCAGTGGTTTGGCTTCTTAAACAGTGGCCTTGCAGATGACTGCACACATAGTCGAGTGAGTTCCCAGAATGCGTATTCTGTCACGGAAGTAGGTTGCAGAAATAGCAAAGTTGCCTGGGGGCTGTGTGTGAAGAGAACGGAGTGGAAAAGACATGTTTGTGACTGTGGTGTGTGGCTCTGTGTTGTGTCTTCCTCTTCTGCCAGATGAGTTTGACAGCAACTTGCTGCCCGTGAAGCGGGTGCTGAGCGTGATAGACGGCTACGACGAGGTGGCTGTCGATGATGACTTGCCTCCTGGTACCGCCAAGCCGGGCAGCAAGAAGCGGAGGAGAACCTATCGGAAACGGGTAATTAGTGCTGCAATGCATACTACTTTTATAGTGGCAGCTGTTAAAGGCATGTCACGTCACATCTTTTGCCATCGTGTCCGGACGCTGCCTTCTTGGTATGAGCAGTTTGAACGGCAGTGCGTGCCTCTGGGATACTTTGAGGTCAGCCCGTAAAGAGTGTCACCCCTGGTATGATTCTTGTGTTCTTGTTTGCTTTTACTGCTCCTCTTTAGTTTCCTTCTCAGGCAAAAAAAAAAAAACTTGAGTAGTTGCCCTAGTGCCCTAAGACTGAAGGCATATAAATCCATAGTAAGCTTAAGTCTCGAATATGCCTGCATTATATGGGACCCCTACACGATAGATGACACCCAAAAATTAGAAAAAATGCAACGTCTTGCAGCACGATTCATTCACAACCGTTACAGGCGCCTAGACTCTCCTTCCGCTTTGTTGAAACTCGCAGACGTAGAACCACTTGCAGATAGAAGGGAGAAAGCCTGTCTCAACTTCGTTCATTCATTATACTTTTCTCGACTTGTTATTCGACCCGAAAATTACATCGCTAATGATTTAATGATTCTACACGAGCCTCGCGTCATAAGCATGCCCTTAGCCTGAAACATATTTTTGCACGCACAATTACATACAAGTTTTCTTCTGTTTTCCGAGAACAGTTTCTCAATGGAATGCTCTACCGGAGAACTCTCCACTGCTTCGTAATCATTCTTGACATCTTCGCTGTTAACTTAGTAGCTGTACTGTAACCGAATTTTCAATTGTACTTTTGCGTTGCTTGTTTTGTGGTATCTATATTGTTTGGTGCTATCGCACTCGCTTTGCTTTTTCCCCTTGTATGTATTTCCCTCTCCTGCTTGGACGTACAGCGTGTCCGCAGTATTCAGTAAATAAAAATAGATTTAAATAAACCACTCGGAGACATCGTATTTTGTACCCATTTCCCCCCGAGTATAAACCAAGCAAGTTTGAACTGGATGCCCAGAAAGGCAGCGCCTGACGTGGTTGCCACTTCGTTTCCTCTGCTGAAAATCACTGCCGCGTTTCAATGCCATCAGCGCGAAATGAGCTTTTCTGGAGCAGATTAAAGCGTTAAATATTCCGATCTAAGCGGCCTCCTTAAGCGTTCGGGTGTCGCGGTGACCCCATAGTATGCATGCAAAGACTGACAACCACATATGCTTTATTTTAGGCGTGTGCGAATATTCGAAATTTTCGAATATAAATCGAATATTAGATTTTTGCTTTTCGTATTCAATTCGAAATCTAAGTATTCGTGTTGTTTCGATTATTCGATCCCATGCGAATATTCGTATTTAGCCGAATATTTTATTGCGAGCACCGGTGTACATTTCGGTGCGCAAGTCCAATCAACATAGACATCACAACATGGCGGCGTCCAGAGCCATGCGTAATGTTGGGCCATGCCGTAGCTGACTGTGCTTGTGAGCTTCTTTGTGGCTATACCTGCGAAGCTGGTATAGTCAAAGCTGTGCACGAAGTACCTCGCAATATCTGCCACTTTAGTGCCAAGTGAGAGGGAATTACCTGTCTCTGGAGAAGTCGTTTCAGCTCGAAGGGAACAACTCCTGCCTGGCCATGTGGAGCAGCTGGTTTTCCTTAACGACAACCTTTAATGTTCATCCCAGCAACGCGCTTTTGCGCTGATGGCATGCTGGATTCAATCAGTGCTTTCTACTAGCCATTTTTTGTGAAAATTCCACTCTTCTAAGAATAATGATCTAGACTTTGATACTTTCTGTGCAGCCACACACACCTTTTGTGTTCATTTAATCATCGATAGTTGAACTGTGATGTTCTTGGATGCTCAAATAAATGTTTTGCAGTGGTTAAATGCGTATTTCTTTGATTATTCGATATTCGATTCGATATTCGGAACTAAGTATTCGTATTCGATTCGTATTCGAAAAATTTGATATTCGCACGCCCCTACTTTATTTGCATCGCGGGTATATGGAAGGGCGACTGCATCCAACTTTCCTTCTTGGTAGAAATCAATTGCGGTGCTTTTTCGGCTAGGTTGATCTTTGCGCGACAGCAAAAGACGTATTTACTTCAGCCCCGATAAAGCAAAGTCGGTAAAATCGGCAGTTTACTTGGTAATACTGAAATTTCGCTACTGCGAAATTCGTCTCCTAGCATACTGGAAATCCGCCAAAAATGCGTCATTGATAAATCGCAGAGAAAAACCTTGATTTGTGATTAATGTTGTCCTTCTACCCTTTCTTTGACAGCAGCAACTGTGTTGCGTGTGTATTACTTATGTTGCGAGCTCCCAAGCCACCTCAGTAAGCAAAAATAACGTGTAGCAAAAATATCGGGCAGTCTGGAGTAGGTAATTGTAGTTAGAGTTAGTTTGTGTTTTTTGTTAATAAAATTTGGAAGGAAAGTAGTGCATTCGTAATCGGTTACTTTCGTGTAAATTTTCAGTTCCTTTTCTGGGGCTGTGATTAACCACCATGATCAGTTACATTTCTGAACGAGTAATTGTGATTGTAATCAGTTACTTATTTTCTCTAACGGGTACAAGACTGCTTCAAGGCGCTGTGTGCTGAACCTATTTGTAGACGCTGCCTGGCTTGCTGCAGCCTATCACCATTCACAAGCTATTGTCTAGTCGGTGTGTTTGGGAGAATCTCCCAAGATGGAGTGGATTTGTGAAAATGGGAGTAATTACTCATTAGCGTCCACCCCAAGCACATCCATAAGGCTAACAGAGTAATGGCTCCCTTATTGTGGATTTTCTGTACCTTTGGGGATGCTTCTGAATACCTAGAACTAGCACGTAGAACTAACTAACACATAGAATATGTAGAAATTTGTCCTTGTACTGCCATGTGCTGGTTGCTTTAGTTAGCTTGGCAGAAGGACTGCCCTAAACAAGCTATGGGCTGGGGTTTGATCCCCAGACCAGGACGAACTTTTTGTCAGCTGCGAAGTTTCATGAAAGCTGTATAGTTTTCCTTTGTAGCTCGTTGGCTGCACTGTGGTAGATGGTAATGAGTAATTAGTGCTTATTACATGCTGGTGTCTTGAAATTCCGGAGAGTGCCTATGATCTTGCAGTTTTTAACACTTGTTCGTTTCCAAAATGAGGACGTAGCAAGCTAGGATGATTAGTCGGCATTGTTGGTAGCAGGCGTTCTTGTTGACGCTCGATGCTTTGAACTCGAAGGGGATCAAGAGTATATTTTGTATTAACAAGGTCACACTGTATTTTAGCCACTTATGTCAAGGTGCGCTTCTCATATGCTGAACAGATTTACAAGGTTTCGTTATATTCACGTACATTTCTTCTGTGTTGCGTATTTTTTCCCGTGCTTCAGGTGTGCAAGCTGTTTTCCGAGGCACGGGTCCTGGTGCCCGGGCGATACCGCCTGCACGTGCTGACGACTGAGCTGGTTTCCGTGGCGTCCGATCTCCAGAACTGGCGACAGGAGAAGGTCTTCGACCCGCAGGATTGCCCCCTGTGGTTTGGCCTGCTGCTTCGTGACAATGTGCCCAGTGTAAGGCTTGCACTCCTCTCAGCATCCACACTGTCATCCAAAAGAGCGCGCAGCACTGAATTGTGCTAGAGCATTTTGGACTGCCTATATCTCGTAGTGTATAAGTCTCTGCTTAGATTTTCTTTGGACCAATCCGCGTAGAGGCACCGTAGTAGAGGGCTGCGGATTTATTTTAGCTGCTTAGGTTCTTAACATGTGTGAACACTGCATTTCCATTGAAGTACAGTCGACGACCGATTTTTCGGACTCTCTAGGGACCGCGAAAACGACCGAAAAATCGGGCAGTCCGGAAAATCAAATTTCACCGAAAAAATCACGAACTTATTACCACTATGCCGGAGAAAGCGGCCAGTTGTATTGCACACATTCTAAAGCTCCTCATGACTATATTTCGCCGCGCGAAATACCGTATAAACGCGTATAAGGGCCGCACTTTTTTTTTCCAGATTCGAGGACCAATTTTCGGGGTGCGGCCCATACACGCGATATGCGAAAAAAAAAATTTAAGTAAAAACACACCAACCAGGGAATGAGCGACATTTATTCTACGTTCAATCGTCACTCGCGAAGTATTTAGACTCCTGAGCTGGTGCTGCGCTCTGGTGCACGCTCATGCCAAAAGAAGCCGCGCAGCATGTCCGCTGTCAACGCGTAGCCGTTGTTCCGAAATTCCATCACATAGAGGAGCAGCTCTTCTTCCAATTCAGGAAACTCGCACGGCTTGACTTGGAAAGTGCGCTTTTTGCAGCTTCTGTTTCTCTGTTGGTTGCACCATCATCGGACGCACTTCTTGGCCACGTCGAATTTCCCGCCCGCCGCACGCTTAAGGCTGATTCACACAACGGACCGTTCGCCCGCGGCCCGCGCACTACGTGTGCATGTGTCAGCACTTTGAGAGGCGCGCTGGATGCATGGATGGATGGCGGCCGACAGCGCGCCCCTCAATGTGCTGACGTATGCACACGTAGTGCGCGGGCCGCGGGCGAACGGTCCGTCGTGTGAATCGGCCTTTACCGACCGCATTCGAGAGCTAACTCCCAGCCGTGTAGCTTAAGGTGCTTGCCCATCGCGCTAAAACTGTGAAGCTCGGCGGCAGCACGCGAAAGCCACTATCACGGCGAACGCGCTAACACGCATGCTAACACGCCACGAAAGGCTGGAGCTGGCGATACTGATGCCGATGTGAACAGCGCAAAATCGCGACCGAGAAAAATGTTGATAATGATCACGGCGCCATCCATAGACGGCACTTGGGAAGCTCCGGTGCGCGCGCGTGGCCTCCGCGAACGGCGCAGCGCCGGAGCAGATCGCGGCCGCGATAAGATCCGGCGGCGCGCCCGAAGCGCGCTTCGATCGCGGAGGCCACGGCGTGCGTGTAGCCTCCGCGATCGTATTCGCGTTCCGTGTTCGGGACTAAAGACTCGGCACAGATGAGTTCCGTGAACTCTGACTACGGTTCAAGTTCGTGCGGCGGAAGACATTCAAGGACAGTACGAATTCGAAAACACGCGAGCGCAATGTGCCCACTCGCGCAGAATTTCAGCGTCGCAAGAGGCTCCCTCTAAGCTTGAATTTCGTTTTGTTTGATCAAGTTTTCGATATCTCCTGCAGTCTGAATTAATGAGGTTCCACTGTACACATTACATGGCGGCTTGGGTGCTGGCGGCGAGTGCGAACGAGGTCCGAAAAATCGAGTGGTCAGTTGCGGTGCGTCCGAAATTTCAAGCGCTCTTACACATTGGCTCTATGGGCCATGTCGCGGTGCCGCGAAAAAGTCCGAATAATCAAGCATGTCCGAAAAATCAGGCGTCCGAATTTTCGGTCGTCGACTGTATGTCCAGACAGCAGTTGTTATTAGTGCGCTAACACTTATAGTGGCCATTCCGTGTATTTAGCTGTTTGTTTTTTGTTTGTTTAAAGGCTGCTTTATGGCAGGCTGCCCACTGGGTTGTAGGCAACCTGCCCTGGTGTGCGCTCGTTTGTGTGTGTGTGTGTGTGTGTGTGTGTGTGTCTGCACGCATGTCCGTGCGTGCACCTGGCAAGTCGCCAGGTCATGTGACCTAAGTGGCAGGTGCATGATGAACAGTGCTAAACAGTGGCCACATAGCAGTAGCACACCTAATTAGTATTTGGCCTAACTGCGCAAATCAACTGTCGTTTTTTTTTTCCTTAGGCAACTACGCAGTCAGGTCGGGTGACCAAAAGAATTGGCCTTGCTGTGTTGTGTGAATGTAGTTATAGCCACTGGTGAATACTTTCCAGTTTGGTTCCGAAGTTCTCGTCATGTAGTCCACGTGTTGCTGGTAGGGGCGCTGCAATATCAACACCTGCCACCGAAGAGAGGAGCAATTTAGGGAATTTAAAAAAAAGTGTCTGATGTTCCAAGCACAACAGCACTTTCGTGGTGAGCATATGGAACTGGAGTGCGACGATGCATACCGATAGGAAGGAAGGTGGATGGATGAGTGCGCACTGTCGGCTGAAACAAGTTCTTTTATGGGCAGAAATCTGGAAAAGCACTTCAAAAACAAAAGGAGGCAAGAAGTCTATAACAGAAATTGGAGGGTACATTTAAGCTCTGCCTTAAGGGTATGACGGGGTAGCGTTAATGAGTTCATTGTCCGTGTATGTGGAATTGGTCATTCTCTACTTAACGTTCATAGGTAACTGGAAGTCCTCACACCACTCCTTGTGTGATAGTGTAGCGGTTAAAGGATGCACCACTGTCCTGCGATGGCAGGTGCTACCACCGGTGGGGCTCGTGCAACCCCAAGTTACTCTTCCCGAGCAACCTCTCGCGATCAATCACTGATTTAACAGCTGCCTGCCACGGTAGTCGGTTTGCTCGCTATCCGATGGGCAGGTTGTGATGGCGCCACAAGGTCACGTGACCTAGGTTGCTTCTCTGACGGGCGGCCCACCACCCCATTTTTCGCTCACAATGCCAACACGCTGATGCCGGATTTTCTGCGTAACGGGTCTTTTACGCTATCGTGTTGAACCACCGGAAAAAAGGCAGAACCATTCCCTGTGTGTCACCTCACAGTATGGAGAAAAATCACAGGATGGTTGCGTGTGTATGACGCGAACGTCTGAGTGTTAGTCGTGGTGTGACAGCAAAGAAAAAAAAAACGAGCTGCTGGGCTGGGCCATGCTTGTACCTATCCTTATTGGGCAGTGGGTTTGGAACCGACCATCTCCTGTGGCTGAGGCAAACACCCAAGCCACTAGGCCTCCGATCCTCTTCCTTCACCCTCTTTCCTATCCTCTAAAAGCGGAGGGAAAGTGTCCTCTCCACTTTTCCACCATCGCCTTCTACCCTCTCCCTTAAAGGCCCCCTGCCCACCCGCGGCCAGCAGACACTCTCTACCTCACTTTGAGCGAGCCTCCTCTCCTTCCATTCCCTGCTCGAAATTTTTCTCTCCCGCTCCTCGTCGAGTAGGCTCGGCAAGGCAAAATCACCCCTTCCTTCTCCGGTGTAAGCCGGAGGCGTGGTGTCTGTGGAGTGCGTCACAGGGCGACGTCATGGCCCCGCCTTCAATAGAATTCTTTTCTTGGTTTTTGCATTTTCTCCGCACACTGAACGATCGAGAGGCGCGATCGGCTCGACCACCTAGACTTGTTAGCGAGCGCATCCTTTCATACATCTGTTTGTCATTCCCAGTTAACGAGCCACCTTTTCATTTTCTTTTAGGCCTCCCCACCGTTTCACGAGCGGAGGGGCGGAAGTCGGTTGTGTTCGAAACACACGGCGAAGCGCGGACCCGGCAACCGCCCGTTTGCTTTTCTCCATGCGTGTTTGTGTTCTGTGTGTTTGTGTCTTTTCTCCGCTCCAAAGCATATGTCATTCATTGGAGTCAAGGCGTACGCAAGATGCACGAAAGATAAGCGGTATGTGTGCGGAGCGGTAAAGTGGGCGAGCGAGGGAAAGGCTCTGCTGCACTACTAATTAAAACCTTGTTTTGGGGGGCTCGCATAGAAGAAAAGAAACTGAGAAGGGAGCGCGCACGCAGAGCGTCTCGTGACGGGATCACGGCGGGGGGGGGGGGGGGGGGGGGGGGGGGGAGAGAGAGGGGAGAGGGGGCGAGCCAACTCCCTCAGTTTTACTGTTTTTTTACTTTTTATGGCTAGGGTTCAAGGCTGTCGCCGCACGCTCCCTCCGCAGTTTTTTTTTTTTGTTCCTTCATACGGGTTTGTAGGCATGAGCCAGAACAGAAGGCGCTGCGGAAAGCGTTGTGCAGACGACGCGACGCCAAGGCTACGCCCAACCTTCTCCCGTCAGTCAGAACGATGCACCAATGGAGTGCCTTTAGCGAAAGTAGCCCCCGTTGACGTCAGCGGGGTGCAGAGTAGTGGGCCGGGCCCGTTTTTGAAGGAAGGAAAGAACGAACGGGCTTTGATTTGAATTTTCGCAGCTTTTCGGGGCGCGCATGGCTCTAGTATTTTGCAGAGGTTATCTTCGATGCCTCATCTATGCAGTGGGCTTGTTTTTCAAAAATGTCCGGACCCTGGTCAGTGGCCCTTTAAAAGTAGAGGGGCATTACCCTCCTCCTACTTAACGGATGGCACCGACAGCGCAAAACTGAGGTACTAGTTAATAAGAGCTAACGCTGCAAAACGATTTCTTGGTCACAGAGCGTGATTGGATGGATGACTGATGCAAGTATTTCTTTAGTGTGTCAGCACTCACAGTTGCCATTCCCCGCATTTAGCTGTTGTATGTTTGTCTGGAACCTGTTCTGTGGCAGGCTGCTCAACTGCCCGGGTTGTTGGGCACGCGCACACACGCACGCGCGCACGCACACACGCACACACACACACACACACACACACACACACACACACACTGGAGAGGGGCTGCTCTGGAAGTCCCACCAATGGCTGCCCCTGTCGTAGAAGGACAATGGCGCATCGCTTGACTGCTGCACCACTCCCAGGGACCTATGAATGTAGAGAATGGTGAACTCCATAATATGTGGCCATTAAGCCATTATCACTATCCGAACAACTTCCATCCATGAACAGCGGACCTGAACGCCGGAACCGAAATGAAAACCGAACTGCTAGCGCTCCTAATTCGCATTTGGCCTAACTGCGCAACTCGACCATCATTTATTTTTTATTTTTTTCTCAGAATTATGGTATATACAGTAATCCCTCGTTACAACGAAGTCAGCGGGACGGCGAAAAAATTCGTTATGAGCGATAATTCGATATAAGCGACCGCTCAAAAAAAAGCTAAAACAGTCGAGATTTAATTGCACCACAACTGCGAGGAAGCTGGCGGATAACCTTGAGCCGTTGCCTAGCAACCGCTGCAGCTGGCGGACGCCGCGCGGCGTCCGCCAGCTACGGCGGTTGTTAGGCAACGGCTCAAGGTCGGTCTCTGTGCCTCCTCGGAGCACTGCCACAGCGAAATCGCAAGTTCGTGGCCAATGTAGCTTTCGCTACAAAATTTTCTCGTAGCACATTTGTTCTACCAGCAACTTAGTCTTGGTCAGCGATCCTCAAAGATGATACAGTTTTCAAATTGCTTATACCAGAGTTTATTATCTATATCAAGAACAAGCTTTACCTCATTTTTGTGATCCAGACGGGATCCAGGCTGATCGACAGGCCGGCAGGCCACGGCCGGTCTCGACGCGCTCGCTCGCTCGCTCGTCGAGACCGGCCCCGGCTCAAAGGAGTGCGCCCTACGTCATCATGACGCTGCCGCTCTCCGCGCTCGCGTTGGCTCCCGCTTCCCGTCATCGCGTTTGCCGCGGGCGGCCCGTCGTTGACGTCTAGCAGGTTGGACGCAAGCGGCGCGCTGCGATCGGACGCTGCGGCGCCATTCGCAACCTCGCGCTGTGTTGAATCGCGCTCGCTTTTCGCACGTGTGTTCCCGCCGTAACAACAAAATTCAGTGACCCTAACGCGCATTTAGACCGTTTGTCTAGTCGAATGGCGCGAATCGAGCATGACCGGCCACTTTTCCGCATTCAAGACACCGCGGTTTTCTGGCATCGCAAAGCGCGAGGAAAACTTTATTGAAGTGAAAAGCTTCACTAGGCTCGTCAACACCGCGCTTCACGTGGGCGCCGCCGCGGCGCGCCCTTCCCCCTCCTCGCCACCCCCTCCGTTCTCCTCCTCGCAACCGGTTTACCCTTCGCCGTTGCTAGCGGTTCTTATCGCGTTATTGCAAGGCGTTGTGATAACGCCCGAGCGGCGGCGGCGGACATAAAAGAGGCCGCGCGTCGCGGCGCGCGCTCCATCGCCACTTCTCCTCCTCGCCACCGGTTTACCCCTTGCCGCTGCTGCGCGGTCTCGCCGCGGTCCCAAGAGAAGGTTCTTTCGCAAGGCGTTGCGAGGACGCATGTGTGAGCGGCGGCGGCGGCCGTAGAAGAGACGCAGACATTCGCCATGGAAGGAAGAAAAGAAGACCCAGAAGTGGTAGCGAGGGAGTTGGCTCAAAATCTACACCGCTACCGTGGTGCTCCCAGTGCCTTGTGCGCGAACTGCGACAGCCATGACGTCAAACAAAGCATAAATGCAGCTTTTCGCTTGCATATCCAGTCTTAACCAGAGCTAAGCCACTGCCAATTTTTTTCGTGTGGATTCTGTCACGGGGAACACCAGGAATGCACTTCCGACCGAGATTAACGGTTCGGGCGCGCTGCACCATGGAATTTGGCCCCGCTAAGCAGGGGACACTCGACACTCTCTTGGTGCCGGTTACTAGACAGGTCATCGATCGTGGGTTTGGTACTTTTGTGGCCTGTTCTATGCCTGCATGAGTTTAATTCGTCGGCGGTATTAATTTCGCACTGCATGCGCAAAGGGTAGCCGCCACGGCGGCGATGCCTCCGCTCGCCACTTCACTCTAAGCGGGTCAAGCTCTTCGTGCGCTTCGAGTAATGCGGCTTAAAATGCATGCGTTTGGGTCGGGACCGGAAGAAATTTCGAATAAAGCGATATTTCGAGTAAAGCGATTTCGTTATAACGAGGGATTACTGTACGCTATTTCCCTAGTCCTCCGACCTCTGCAACAGATTGAGATACCGGTGTCTTGACGATGATTTCGACTGGTTTGCTGTTGCAGCTGCCGCGCTTCCCCATCTTCACGCGGTCTGGCGACGAGTTGGTGTCGGTGTTGAGGGCAGGCACTGTGAGCCTCTCTGCGGTGGAGTGCAACAAGCTGCGGTGCTTTCACCGCCTCATCTGGGACGACGTGCTGCGGATGAGGGAGAGGCCCCTGCTCGTCTTCGACCTGAACGCTGCACCCAGCGGTCCCATCATCGCTCCAGTGTTGAGAGGTGAGGAACAGAGACAGACCGCTAACACGTTTGTTGGTGGGCATGTTGGTGGGCCAAGCATTTTATTCGGTTCCGAGTCCCAGATGTTGTTGTAAACTATTGGAACACGATAACTTGATAAATAAATCTTGTATCCATGAGACAGGCATAACAAGTCCTGGGTGAACTGAAATTAAAAAATTTCGTCCCACATGTTATGTAAACTTCAGCAAGAGATGTTGTCGGGCTAGTTGACTTGATACTTGTAATGCCATGTAAGGTTATGCACAAAAAAAAAGACGGCACGACAGGACGAGCGTAAACTAACAACTAGTTTATTCAGAAGTGACACTTTTAAATATAAGACAAGATACACCCACAGCATGCCTGGTAAACGTGATAACACCATCTTGTCCTACAAGACAGATCTTAACAAAGCTGACTCGCTTCTATACAAGGTAAGAGAAGTATCGCTGATGCAATTGTGCACATTCTTAATCAAGGAGGATTCCATTATTTCTTGCGCCACAGCGTTGCTGCCCTGGCCAAGAATCTTGATCATGTGGATCATGTGGACATTTACCACAGCTTGCAAATGTGAATGAGTTATGAAAAAAGCGTTATTGTTTTCCTGGCGGAAGTTACTCGAAACTGTTGAGCTCTGCCTGAGAAAGCTGTGGTGTGAGGTGATGTGAGTTCCAGCTCCTAGTCACCTAAGTGCAATTACCGGGTCGCTAACTTGTCTGTGCAGATGGGGATGCTGCTGTGCTAGATTGGTCCTTCGTCGACGTCGTTCTCAAAGGGATTAGTAGAAGGCCCGTGCCCGAAACTGGCTACAAGTTTGAGAGCCACGTCTTTGACGACGCAATAGTGGTTCCCCGCTACACGCCTCTCAACTACAAGCACCACACATACTACTTGAAGAGGATTCGTCACGATCTCAGCGTTGACAGTGAAGAGGGGAAGAACACGTTCCGCGAATACCTCACCCATGTGCACCACTTGAATGTGACCGACTCCACGCAACCGTTGCTGGAGGTGTTCTTCACCGAAGTCCGGCTCAACCTTCTGACTCCGCGCTACCGGAATCGAAAAGGGGACACATTCATCAAGAAGACAGCGATGAGCAAGCGTGCCGAGCTGCGCGTTCCGGAATTCTGCGACGTCCACCCCCTCCCAGCAAGCGTCTGGCGCAAGGCAGTCTGTCTTCCCAGCATCCTGTACCGCCTCAACCAGCTGCTCGTCATGGAGGAACTCCGCTCCTCCATTGCTGTCGAAACAGGCATCGGACTACAGACTTTCTCGGGACCGTGGCCGAACCTGGACTTCCAGAGTGCCGTCTCGGAGAGCGCTTCGATCAGCTTCGCAGCCCACGGTGAGGTGGAGTTTGGCGCTTTACTCGCTAGCCATGGCAATGTGGATGAGGTTCGGATGCCTCGTCTGTCCCGGTCGTTTGAGTACCAGCCCAGGCTCAAGGGTAACCCTGGTCCGAGCCCTGGCCTCTTGCTGGAAGCAGTGACATCTGCGAAGGCGGCCGATGGCTTCGACCTCGAGCGTCTCGAAGTGCTGGGCGATTCGTTCCTGAAGCTCACGGTGACCATTGACTTGTTCTGCGGCACGATATCCGAGCAGGAAGGGCTGCTGACTCAGACCCGTGCCCGCGTTATCTGCAACCGTAACCTCCACAGTCTGGGGTGCAAAATGCACGTGGGGTCGATGGTGGCGCAGGAGCTGTTTGTGCCCCATCGGAATTGGCTGCCACCGGGCTACTGCATTGAAGAAGGGGTGGAAGACACGTTGTTGGACACTGAGTTCGTCTTCTGGATCATCCAGAGAGACACCAAGATCCTGGAAAAGCTGACGACAGAACAACTCTATGGCGCTTATGAGGTAGGTAGCATTGGGTTGACTGCAACATCACACAGGTGTTGCACTCTGGCGCTGATCAAAACTGATAGTGTTATTATTATTATTATTATTATTATTATTATTATTCGGTAAGAAACTTAATGACAGACACGAGGAAATGAAAAAGGAATTGGCTGACAATTACCAAGAAGAGCACCACCGTACTCTTGCTTTGCAAGTTCATTTCCACACTGACATAAAAAAAAAAAACTTGTTTCTGTAATCTTTTAAGCAGTGATTTGGTCAAGATAACCGCTGGTTGTTGGGGGTAACGGAGTGGATTCCAAGAGAAGGCAAGCGTAGCAGGGGGCGCCAGAAAGTTAGGCGGGTGGATGAGGTTAAGATATTTGCGGGGATACGGTGGCCGCAACTGGCAAAGGACAGGGTTAATTGGACAGACATAGGAGAGGCCTTTTGCTCTGCAGTGGGCATAGTCAGGCTGATGATGGTGATGATGATGATGGTGAAGAAAATGACAGACACAAGGAAATGAAAAAGGAATTGGCTGACAACTACCAAGAAGAGCACCACCGTTCTCTTGCTTTGCAAGTTCACTTCCACACTGACATAAAAAAAAAAAAAACTTGTTTCTGTAATCTTTTAAGCAGTGATTTGGTCTTCTTGCGAGTGCTTGCATTTATTGTGGCCAGATGTGTGGTTCCAAGCGATGTGTGGTTCCTTCAACATTTCATCTGTTGGCAGGTTGTGCTTAATGGCCTGGCAGATGGCTGCACCTTTGCACGAGCTCCTTAATTTCCTTAATTAGCCTGAACCGAGTAGTCTGTGGGTCTGGCTACTGTAATGCCGTTTTATTAGCTGCCAGTTACAAGATGTGTTGGGTGCTGCTTTCACCAAATGTTTATGGGGCAAATGGCTCGAATAATAATAGTAATAATAATGTCTGGACACAGGAGTACCAGGCTGCAAAGAAGCGGCCCGACTACATTCCGCCGCCCTACAACACGTCTGGGCCTGTCCCAATCTGCATGACGTCGCAGCTGCCGGACAAGAGCGTGGCTGACTCAGTGGAGGCCATCATCGGTGCCTACCTGCTCGTTACAGGACCTATCGGTGCTCTGAGGGTAAGCCACGCCCGTCCTGGAGTGGAGTAGAATCTCAGTGACGCAGATGTCACGAGGTCATTTATTACCCAAATTCGTTTAAAAATAAAAAGAAAACTAATCAAATGTTGAGAAATGTATTCACACAAGTTTACTTATGGGCCGCCGCGGTGGCTCAGTGGTTATGGTGCTCGGCTGCTGACCCGAAAGACGCGGGTTCGATCCCGGCCGTGGCGGTCGAATTTCTTTGGGGGAGAAATTCTAGAGGCCCGTGTACTGTGCGATGTCAGTGCACGGTAAAGAACCCCAGGTGGTGGAAATTTCCGGAGCCCTCCACTACGGCGTCTCTCATAGCCTTAGTTGCTTTGGGACGTTAAACCCGATAAACCAAACCAAACCAAACAAGTTTACTTATGGCTGTGCACACTGTGTGGCGCGTGGATTGTGTTCCTCTGCTCGCTGCTTGTTCCGGATGCCAGGTTGTCTTTTTAGTTGTTTCTTTTTTTTTAAGGGGAACGAGCACCAAATATTGGTTGTGTGCTTTGTTCTTGTAATGATGTACAGTAGGTACGTCGGTAAACTTAATTGCCTCATCGAATTCACCTATTCCGGGCAAATAATTCGATTTAATTTCCTTTCTCATGTTTTTCTGCTTATTGGGCCCAGATAGTCGCAATGAAGTCGGGGACTTCGTGTCATGTGAGGCATAATGAAAGAAACTGCGGTGTTATATCTATTTGCTCATTGTCATTCCACCTCTTGGGACTCGCTGGCACACGAATCTGAGTGAACTGAAACAACAAGGCTGGGATCGTGCAGTCAAACCCGCTTATATCGAACCTGGAAAAAAACGCCTACAAGTTCAATGTAACGTTTAATTCGATACAAAAGTAGCATTAAGTGTAGCAGCTTACAGACATATTGAGATGGAAAAAAAAAATGAATTTCTTTGATAGCCACTTACTGCGCACAGATTACCAAGCGAAATGGTCATGAATTTTTTTGTTTCTTCATCTTCATTGTTTTGGAGGGGATGTGTTTTTCAGTTATCAATGAACTCCGAACAGCTGAGAGCGCAGCCTTCCAGCGACGCGTAATAGCAACGGACCATCCTGAGCGTATGGAGCACATGGAAGCATGTGGGCACACATTCTTTCGAATCCTCGTCACAATTTGCATCAGTGGTGTCCTCGTTATTCGCGACGTCGGCAATGATGTCTTCGTCTGCAAGCTCTCTAGTGGTCTCGGCGCCGTCGTCCGTGGAGAGTAAGTCACCTACAGCTGCCCCATCACAAATAGCACCAACAAATTTGGGCAGCTGGTTCCACAAATTAAGACCAGTGACTGCTTTATCGAGCCCACCCGACAGAGAATTTGCTCTGCCTTCTGCGGGAAAGCAGAGATAATGTTGGAGCAAGCAGAGATAATGTTGGAGCAGTCGGAACCATGCCATCATCAACCGATAGAGTAAAAATTTTTACTGAACTGAGCTACTTTATTGTAGAGGGTTTCTGCTGTACATCTAACTAGGATAAATCGAATGATTGCTTATATTGAACTGTTCGAATATTTTCTTGAAAGTCCCATGCAAAGTATAGTAGTTTTTTTTTATCAAACTTCCCTTCAGCGGGACATTCAACGGGGCGTTTCTCCTAATGGCGCTCCCATGATCACATTCACGCACGGAGGCGGGTAGGCTGTGTGGCCTTAGGCACCTGCTGGCAGTGCTAGCACCTGTGTTTGAGGATGGCCTTCAGTCTGGCACACTTATTGGCAGCACGACACTGCTGTCGTGCAGAAAAGCCGGCGTTCAGTGCACTGGTTGTTATGCGGTGGAGCCAGCCTAGCTGACCGAAGGCTTATGGCAGCTCTCACGTGGCCTGCTTCGCTGCTGAAGGCGATGCAGAAATCAACTGTACCCTAACTTTAATTGCAACGTCCGCTGCGGCTCCGATGTGAAGTGAGTTAGGCCTAGTGATAGCCAGCGAGCAGTGTGCTGCCCACATTGTTGCAGAAAGCATGCCACTAGCGCGGGCAAGGGAGTGACACTCTCATAGAGCCAATGGGGATGTTTTTTTTCGAAGGCGATGGTGGCGGCACCTGGGAGAGGCGGTAAACGCATCAAAAATCCAATATGGCAGCGAGCGTTTAGGCGGCTGGTTGTGGCCGGTTGCTCGCGCTACAGTGCACTGTACTCGCGCGTTCCTGGTGCTGGCGGCCGCTAGCTTGATCCAAGTTTTGTAAATAATGGTGATTAACTGATCCCGCGCTGCATTCACGCTTGATTTCCTAAGTACTTACGGAATCTGCTCACTCGCTTTTGTATTCCGATGTGTCTGTTGATGTAGCATGGTGCATGGTGGCGAGCGGCGCGACTGCTTAGCAGCTGCGCTCGCTCGAGAACGAAAAGCGTAAATGGTTTTGCACAAAGAACAATTAATTAAAAGAACATCAGCAGTGACAATCGATGTTCAAAAAGTGATTTTAGGCATCAGTGACATTGCAGTATCAGTAACAGGCATCCTAAAAATGAAAATAAAAAAACGACATTATGTAAACCTAGAAGACATGAGCGCGCAGAGAATATATAGGGGATAAAAAAAAATATCAAGGTAGTTATACTATACATAATAAAATGCTACATGACTGAATATAGGTTTGTGCGCGACTTTGTAAGAGATTTAGGTAAATAGCAGGGAAGTAAAACATCTGACATGTATTGAAACGCATCAGTCTGTGGCTATGAATGAACACACGCAGAGAAAGGCAGCGAAAATTTTCAAAATTCGACTCGTGTAGAAGAAATCACAGTGAGTTGGGCTAGGGACAAGATAATATGCTGCAGTGCTAGTTCTTAGCATAAAGACTCCAAAAAAACCTCACTGTGTGACTCGACATGACGCCAATGACGCTGCTGCAGTGCGAATGTCGCCAACGTCGCCGTTTTCGCTTGTGCGGCTGACCGTGCGTCGTCTGCTGCCGCGTTACCCGCGTCGTCATCTTCGCAACTAATTTCTTTGATATCTTATTTTTAATACCTATGGCTGGTTATAATTTAGTTCATAAGTATGTTTTTATTATTGATAGTGCTCGAAAAATTTCACTTTTATTAGGCTTAACTGCAGCCGCGTTTACCGCCGATACCAGGATCGCTGCAATCGTTTCGACCGTGGCGCCACCCTCGGCGCGGACGCGCAACTTGCAACATGCCACAGCCCTGGCGCGGGTGCACCATATTTACACTTCTGGGTTGCAAATAATCTTATCTGTTGCCATATTTCATAATCGAATTATCTGTATATTCAAATTATCTCTATATCAAACTATCACATGGTGCCTGATTACGTGGTGCCCTCTCCAGTCGCATGCCCACTACTCAATGATCATTGAACTTCGCCCTGTGGTAGCGGTCCATCTGGACAGCCACTGAAAATTTCGATGGCTGCTGACTCAGTGGGCATTGAAATTGCCAGTGCGACTGGGGGTATTAGCCGAGGTTCAGTGAAGCCCGTCTCGGGGGACCCGTCTAAGCCACGCTTCTCGTGTGCAGGTCATGAAGTGGATGGGTGTCAAGCTGCCCCACTGTGAGCTGGACTCCCAGGACATCTGGTCGCCCGACCGCATCCACACGTTGGGCTTCCCCGCTCCCAAGTCGCCACTCATGCACTTCGAGGAGGACCCCGAAGGGCAGCTGAGGAGCGAGCAGAGCCCCTGGCACGGGGTGATGGGCCTGGCCGAACAGACCCTGGGCTACACCTTTAGGGACAAGGCATTCCTGCTTCAAGCCTGCACGCATGCTTCCTACTACAGGAACCGGTAACAGCACTTCCACGATTTTGCTTCCAAGAAGGCGTCATGCTTTTGTGCTGCCTTTGTTGTTTTCTTTAAGTCCGGAGCGCAGCACGGAAGAAAGAATAGAGGGAACCACTCTGGACGAATGCTGACTTGCGCCCAATTTTATTGAAAGAAGCAGCATGTTAAGAAACCGCGAGTTAAAACCAAAAAGATATTGTGTCGTATAGACTATTAGAGTAAAATTTCGTTAATCCGGGCATCAGGGGAGCGGAAAAATGCCCGAATAATCCAAATATCACGTTATTGAGTGGTCCCTTAAAGCTACCAAAAACTATTTGTGTGAAAGTAAAATTTGGTGTAAACCTGGGCAGTGGCTATCTCTGTGGAAAGGCCAACTGTTATGAGGTTTTGCTCTGGCTGGAAAGCCTCTTAATACGTTACATATGTCATTAAACTCACCGTGACAAAGTTCTCTGCTTCTTAGATAGCCAGTTCTGTTGTTAAAAGCATTTAAAAAGCTCTAGAGCAGACTGCGTGTGCACTTCGCGACGTATCACGCAGTTAGGAAATGTACTGGACATTATGTAGGTATTGACCATAGCGAGCCTTCCTCAAGCTGGACCCATTGTGAATGAACGGATTACAGATGTCGTGGATTGATAGGTTTGTGGTTGAAATGCGGCTTGGTAGTCCTGCTGTGGTACTGTGGAAAAATGTTACGAAATTCCAGGCGAGAGATTACCATGCCAAAGCTCTGTGTAGCCACTGGGGGCATGAATGCGCATGCCGCAACGCTCATGCCGCATGGCTTTTTGAAGCGCTGCTAACGGTTCACGTTGGGCGACGTTTGGCTGTTTTCATCAAAGTAGCGTTCTGGTGAGGCCCTGGCCTTAATTGGTTGAAATTAATCAAAAGTCTGCATCATTTTTCACGCTTCCGTTCAAAAAAGAGGGCTTTTCAAAAAGTTGTACTTGCAGCACTACGGTGACAAAAACCAAAGGGCGGTCACCGCTGACATGCATTCGTCCACAGCACTGTAAATTTTTATGATTGGCATTGGCATTCCTAACAGTGTGCGTTTGAAATGCTTGCCAGCTTGCTGCGGTTTCTAGAGGAAGCAGTGAGCCTCTGAAACCCCACCACTACGGGGCCGAGCAGCACCTCCTTGGGCCGAGTGGTTCGTTTCTGCGTCATTTCCGGCACTTGATAATGGTGGTTCTTTTTTCGGACTTCGGTTTAAAAACTTCGATTTTTGCAAGTAATTCTCAACACATTTCCTTTTCTTGCGAATGCCATCTCTTGTTTTTACGGCTCTCTGTTGACGTAGAACTAGGAAAACATCTTTTTACGAGGCGGAAATTTTTGTTGTAGTTGGCCTTAAGATGAGACAAAACTATGAGAGACAAAAAACGATTTTTCGCAGTTCCATCAAACGCCTTAATTCGTGTACACTGGGGGTGTAGACGAATTATGAAGCCACCATTATGAAGCAGGCCCACTTCATAATGGAGCTCTCTGCAGCTTCTTTTATTGCGCAACGCAGTAGCACTGGAACTTCTTTACGTGTAGCATCACACTTGAGAAGGCTTCACTGCACAAACCGCGAGCAACACGTGATGAGTGCAGAGTTTTGGCGCACTGTAATAATGACAGAACTGCGTCAACAGAAACAAGGAATGTGCACACTGGTGCCAGAGTGGCTAGACTCGTAAAAAAAAAAAATAATCGGCGTAAAGGCAGTCTTTATTCTAAACGGCATACAGCTATGGGCGTGGCTGGCTTACCGATATGCGCGGTCGATAGCCACCATCACCACGGGAGACTGCAGCGAAGCTTTGAAAAATTGATAAGGGCTTAACGTAGTTAAAACCGAGTAGACCTGCGAAAGCAGGTGTTCATTCTTCAGTTGGAGGGGGCACTTAAACTCCGCCTTAGGGGTGTGGCATGATATATTTAGTGGGTTAATGCCCATGTGTGCTGAATTGGTAATTCTTACCTAAGATTCATAGATGGTGGCGACTCCTCATATACCACTACCAGCGCAGCGGTTAAGCGATGCGCCACTGCACTGGCAGGTGACCGTTTCTATCCCAGCCACACGTCGGGTTTTTGCAACCCATGTTGCTCTTCCCGAGCAACCTCTCGCACAGATGGCACAACGCTCGTCCAAACTTACCCGAGCTTACCCGAGTGACACGGGTTGCTAGGCAACGGCACAAGATCGTACGTGCCGTTTTTGCCAATATGCTCGTGGCGTTAGGTTATGGCTAAGTGTTTGGTTTAGCTCATGCCGGCTCCCTGGCTGGCATGACGCCGTCGTAAGCTGTGAAACCCAGCACATGTGTGAGGGTGGTGCCCTCTGCGTGTGTAGGCGACAGGCGGCAGCAGCGCGGCGCCATCTATTGGAGCACAGCTGAAGCAGTTAGGCAACAACGACTCAAGGTCGTGGATAGACGCACCGCCACGAGCATACGCGACGAGCCGAGCTGGGCTCCAGTAGTATTGCTTTCGCAACAAAAACAAAACCACATGGCCGAACTCTCTCGGCATATCGACGATGGCCTGCCGATCACCAACATGCCTGCCGTCGCACTCACATCAGAGGGTGGGAGAAACAGTGTAATATGCAGTTCTGGCCAAAGGATGAATATTTGAACGATTGCTTGTCGAGCATGTCATATCTCGACATCACGGCACCACTTCAGGAGCCTGTCCAAATTAACAGGTGCCAGCCCCAGGGCTTCCAAGTAAATGAGCTTCCGATGTCACAGACTGACACGGCTGTTTGGCGGAAGTCCGGCAACAGTCTGAATTTTCTGAATGAACGAGGTTTTACTTGGTATAAGAAGGTGGAAATGAATAGCATAAGTCGGCTTACTTTGGACAGCACTAAGCAGGGATGGCTGATGCATGCATTGCTATTCTTACCTGGAGAGGCCAGTTGCCAGCTCGGCCAATATTCTCTCCTTCTGTACGGCCTTTTATTTATTTGTTTGATTATTGAATAATTTTTCCTTAGGGCCATGACAGGAATTACGCTGCATGAGGGGAATAATACAAGTACAGAAATATGGTTGCGTTACCTCTTGTTAGTCAGCTGCATGTCTGGGCACTGCCCGTTCTGATTTGTGCATCTGTGAGTTTAATATGCACGAAATGATGTGTGTGTACTCTGACTCCCAGCTTGTTCACAGTGGAAGCTATGACCACATGCTGTCAGTTCCCACAATTTTGTTGATCTTCCATGCTTGTTGGCGAAGCACGCAGGCCTGGAAGCCGCTGTGTCAGGCTCATAGCTACCAATACAGGAGGTGATCTCAGCCTTTTTAACCTTTGGGGAACTCTACAGCTTTCAAAAGGTGCTGAGAGACCGCACGTGCCTCGATTTCAAACCCTTCATGCCCAACATGCATGTTGAAAGGAGCGTGCAGACACAATGCACCTTAAGAAGTGCCCAGATTCCATTAATAATGACTGGCTGCACTGTGGAACAGTCTGCAGTGACCAGTTACGTTACTTGTCCTGTGTTTCCTCTGCTTCCAGTGTGTCTTTCGCGCTGTTTACCCTATGTAATGTATCATCAGAAGAGGCGAAATACGGGCTGGTTGGTACATGTTTGAAGAATTGGATAAAACAGCTCAACGAAAGACGAGACAAGAGAAGGGAACAAAAGATTTGGACAAGACCTCTGTTTGGCATCTAATACAGCAGAAATCATGTGGCGTCAGGTAGTTCCTTGGCTTCCACGGAAAAGGAGACCTCCAGCCACAGTCCACAACAAGAAGTTGTTGTTCTCGGCGACGTCAACATCCCTACGAGAATCAACAGCCTTCTTCTCAAGCTGGGGCCACAGCGCTGGTGTTTGTCCTTCCCTTGGCTCATCTTCCGGTGCGCTGTTTTATCCAATTCTTCAAAAATGTATCATCAACTCGCCCATTTGGCCACAGTGTTGGACCAAGTACAGCGTGATTAGACCCAAAATGAAGGGGGTAAAGAAAACACAGGGGTTGAGGCATGCACGGATTTAGGTGCTTGGGAAACCTCAAAAACCGCTCCTAGGATCCTCGGGGGGTTCCACGGAACCCAGTTTGAGAACCTTTACAATACAGTATGGCGTATAGTTTTTCATTGTGTGTGAGGCATTGAAGTGGAAGAGTGAAACTAGGGACTTCATTTATTTGCTTCACTACAGTGTTTATCTTTTCATGTATAAAAAGTGCTGGGAGAGTTTCTAAAGGCTAATCTACTGTTTGTGTTCAATTTGCCTTTGGTGTCTCTTGAAGCTGTTTGTAGACTGGACTGTCTTGAGTCCTCTTTTTTGCCCTCCCTCCCCGTCAGGCTGACAGACTGCTACCAGCGGCTGGAGTTCCTGGGTGACGCGGTCATCGACTACCTGGTGACCCGCTACCTGTACGAGGGCCCCCACAAGTTCAACCCGGGGCAGCTGACGGACCTGCGCTCGTCGCTGGTCAACAACACCTTCTTTGCCGCGCTGGTGGTGCGGCACGGCCTTCACCACTGCCTGCTGCACTGCAACCCGGGGCTGTTCAACGCCGTGGCCCGCTTTGTGCAGCACCAGGCCCGCTTGAGCGAGGACGAGTCCAGCGAGTCATCCGAGGGGGAGGAGGACACGACCCTGGAGATCCTCGACCTGAACGCGCACAGGAACGAGGTCAAGGACAACCCAGCCTACTGGAAGGTGCTCCAGGTAGGGGTGGCCGCTGCTCGGCATTCTTGGGGCTAATTATAGCTCTCTCTTCGTTTTCGTATGCACTTGTAGCTTGCGTTTTTTCCCAGTTGTGACGGTAATAGTGGGGAACGTGACCATTGTGTTTCCTGACAACATGAGTTAGTGTTCACAGCCGGTCACAGCCGGGGTGTTCTAGCTGGTTCAACAGGCCAGCGGCGAGAGGTTGAATCGGCGAGCGGGAATCAGTGCCCAACGGGGCACAACACTCTCGACTTCCTCTTCTTTCGTCCTCTGCCTTGCTCTTCCTGCATTTCTCCAAGCCCGTAACAATATTTCATAGGTAGATACAACTCAAGAACAGAGTGGCAAATTCTCCTCAAAGGAGGAGGCCCTCCAGTCAGTGGCATTTGCCTGTTGCCGCGACGTCCCATGGTTCGTCCTGTAGTACCGCTAGTGTGACATCGCTGGGGCTGGCATGTGAAAGGGGATTAAGACGAAATAACCGGATTAACTGAGACATCATGACAGTCGGTCGACACTATTTGCTGGAGGGCCTTCTATGAGGGGAACTTGCCACTTTGATCTTTGAGTTGGGTCCGACTATAGCTGAAGTCGGAAAGAGCAAATCGGCATGGGCAGGGCATGTAACGCAAAGGCAAGATGACTGATAGGCGCTTAGGGGTAACAGAGTGGATTCGAAGGGAAAGCAAATGTACCAGGATGTGGCAGAGATGCAGGTGGGCAGATGAGATGCTATGGTGCTCGGCTGCTGGCCCGAAAGACGCGGGTTCGATCCCGGCCGCGGCGGCTGAATTTCTTTGGAGGAGAAATTCTAGAGGCCCGTGTACTATGCGATGTCAGTGCACGTTAAAGAACCCCAGGTGGTCGAAATTTCCGGAGCCCTTCACTATGGCGTCCCTCATAGCCTGAGTTGCTTTGGGACGTCAAACCTCAATAAACCAACCAACCAAGTTTGCAGGGATAAGACAGTTGCAGCTGGTGCCTACATCCACCGCGGAACAAAGGCCTCTTCAATATCCCTCCGAATAACCCTGTACTGCACCATGGTTTATGGTCTATGGTTGTTTAAAGGTGCACTGAAGAGGAATCTGAACTCATCTTTTTGCCGGGGGAACTCAATCTACACGTTCCCAGCATTCTTAGAAACTGCGATTTATTGCTCTGTGTGGCCGATTTCCCTAATTAAATCGAATTAACGTCCGGCTCCCGCCTTTTTTTTTTTTTTAATTCCCGCGTACGGTGGGAGGAGTCGACCAACGCATGGAGTGCTTTTCAGGCAGTCGCGTGGAGACTTTGCATTGGCTTTTATTTTGTTTCTTTTAGGCTTCTGTGAAAAAGTAGGTCTAGTCAGAGACAACATAGCTGCAAATTAGACCCACGAAAATAAAAATACACATGGACTCTTGGCTTTTGCCGATCACTACGTATCACTCCCCCGATGGCAGAGCAGCAAGCCGCAACGGGACTGGGTGAAAGGTTGGCCGACTCCTCCCACCGTTTGCAGGGAGTTAAAAAAAAAAAAAGGCGGGAGCTCGACGTTAATTCGATTTCAATTAGGGAAATCGGCCACACAGGGCAATAATTCGATGTTTCCAAGAACGCTCGGAACGTGTAGATCGAGTTCCCGCGGCAAAAAGACAAGTTCAGATTCCTCTTCAGTGCACCTTTAACGTCCCAAAGTGACTCAGGCTATGAGGGACGCCATAGCGAAGGGCTCCGGATATTTCAACCCGAGGTGGTGGAAATATCCGGAGCCCTTCACTATGGCATCCCTCATTGCGTGAGTCGCTTTGGGACGTTAAACCCCCATAAACCATAAATCACGGTGCAGTACAAATTTATTCGGAGGGATATGGGAGAGGCTTTTGTTCCGTGGTGGACGTAGGCTAACGAAGATAGTGCAGGTAGTGTGATGTGATTTGCACTGTTCATGTGCCTGTGCACTACAGAGGTGGCAAACCTGTTTCTGGTTTCACACACTGGCTTGTTTTTCTGGGCAAGAGCGAGAGCTGGGTGGCCGCTGTCTGAGCAGGACAGTACATGCATGTGTGGTCGCACGCCTGTGCAGCGCTTCTACTACCACGAGGAGGAGTGCCTCGAGCCCGAGGAAGTGGAGGTGCCCAAGGCCCTGGGCGACCTCTTCGAGAGTCTCATAGGCGCCGTGTTTCTCGACTGTGGAATGTCGCTGGACACCGTCTGGGGCATCCTGTACCGCCTGTTCGGCCGCGAGATCGAGTCCTTCTCCAAGTGCGTGCCCCTGCCACCCACCCGCACCCTGCTCGAGCGCTTTCCAGACGCACGCTTCAGGTGAGCAAGCTGGCGGTGGACTCCTCGCTTCTGCAGCACTGTCTTTGCGTTGCTGTTGCTTTGGTGGTGCAGTGCAGTACAGTAGAATCTTAAAGACATGGTCACGGCTGATGCGAATTTTTTGAGATGATACGAATTCGTAAAACTAGCCACAGAGGACCAGAACAAAGCTTATGAAAGAGACATCGGCCTCGAAACCGGCTCATGCAGCTTTGCTGCCTATAGCACGGCCTATGCATTGGGACATGATTTTGTTGCCGCACCTTTGGTTTGGGACAGTGCTTGGATCCATAATGGGGCTTAAGTCTGGCGAAACTGATACATGAAGACTGGGCACTACAAGTCAATGTAAACACATTCCACAACCAACGCTTTGTCTTCAGAAAAGCGATTCCACAACCAACGCTTTGTCTTCAGAAAAGCGTTTTCAAGACGTGTTCAGAAAATTATCGTGTAATTTTCACACCCCTTTTTGCAGCCTTAATTTAAAGGAAAAAAAAGGGCGCAAATTGTGTCAGTGTATACGGTATTATTCTCTCTCTTTGCATATGTTCCACCCGGGTACACACACTTCTCCGATATCTTTATGTGACTGTAAACACCGTGCTTGTAGAAGTCAACGGTTGCTCTAAAAGCCACGTTGTGATTTGGAAATCGGTCTCATTGTCTCAAAAATGCCTGCTCTTCAAATATTACTTCATTGTTGGAAAGAGGTGGGAGTCCGATGGTGCGAGATTGGGCAATCAAGTGGGATGCGGTAGAATTTCTAGCCTGCAGCAGCGTGCTTCCATCTGGGCAACATGTGAGTTGTGAACTGTCTTTGAGAAAGCAGACACCTTTGGCAGGCGTGCGACCGTCTCTTGGTTTTGACGACTGCTCGCAGTTTCCACGGCAGTGAAGAATAGTATGCCCCTGTAATCATAGTACCCTTTGCTAAGATATCTGTCAAGATTACTCTGTGCTGGTTCTAAAAGACTTTGAGCATGACCTAGCCAACGGATTGTTGGACATGCATTCTTTGAAGGCGGTGAGTCCAGATGCTTCCATGAAATCAGCTGTACTTTAGTCTCCGGATCATAGTGATCGACCCAGCTTTCATACTGTGTGGTTAATTTGTTGAAAAAGTTCCCCCTGGTTTTTCCACAGCACATCGTCAAAAGAGCCTAGGAACATTCAGCTCGTTCCTGCTTCGGGAAAGGCGTGAGCAGCTGGGGAAGGACTAAGGACTAGTATATATCAAAACTGACCGCCCAATGTCACCTCTGTGCAACCATAACAAATGAGCGGTCAGCCCAAGATGACTTTCTTTTTTTAGACTTCCTCTGAGCAACACAACAATTAGTATGTTATTCTGATTATAGTTGCAAACAAAATGTGTTTGCAAGACCTCCAAGTCTTTTCATAGCTCTTTTTTTTGTGGAAAAGCATTGTCTGCCTTTGGTTTGACCTAGCTGTGCTGACATTCGAAATTATTCGAAAATGTTTGTTCGAATTTGGAGCCAATTTTTATTATTCACGTTCGCTTTTGCAGCAGTAATTTGGTGGTGATGCGCCTCTAATTTTTGCAGAAACTGCTGTGAGAAACACTTTCTTGAGCATTTATTTTACAGCTGTATGCCGCAGATTTGGATCATGAGAGGGAAATAACTAGAAGAATAAGAATGAGGTGGAGCGCATATGGGAGGTTCTCTCAGATCATGAATGGCAGTTTACCAATATCCCTCAAGAGAAAAGTACACAACAGCTGTATCTTACCGGTACTCACCTATGGGGCAGAAACGTGAACGCTAACAAAGAGGGTCCAGCTTAAGTTAAGGACAATGCAGCGAGCCATGGAAAGAAAAATGATAGGTGTAACGTTAAAGAGATCGGAAGAGGGTGGAGTGGGTGAGGGAACTAACGCGGGTTAATGACATCCTAGTTGAAATCAAGAGGAAGAAATGTGCTTGGGCAGGGGACGGCGGAAAGTTAGGTGGGCGGATGAGATTAAGAAGTTTGTGGGGATACAGTGGCTGCAACTGGCAAAGGACAGGGTTAATTGGAGAGACATGGGAGAGGCCTTTGCCCTGCAGTGGGTGTAGTCAGGCTGATGATGATGATGATGATGATGTGTGCCAGTGAGTCCCAGCCAGAAACTTTTTTAGTGTTCGCCTGCTTGGCATTGGAAGACATTATCTTGGCAGGCCCTCGAGACATTGGGTCATATTTGGTTGTTCCACAAGCACCGTTCAGAGTTGCATGTCTCTGCTGTTTTCAGCCCGGCCGAAGTGCTCAAGAACGAGAAGGTCAAAGTGGAGCTCACCCTGGGGGACCAGAAGTTCACCTGCATTGCCAAGAGCAAGAAGCTCGCCAAGACGGCCCTCTCCAAGAAGTGCCTCCGCATGATGAAGATGCCCTGCGGTTCCGCTTAGGAACTCGCCGTGCCTCAACACGGTCGCCACACTGCTTCCTCGTGGAGAGAGGGGTGTTTGCAGTCCTTTGCATGCTGTTGCGATGGATGTGTATTACGTGGGAGTAAAAACTCCCCATTGGTGGACACTCATGTAGGGGACTCTGGGGCAGTTGCGTATTAGCAAAGCCATGCCCAAGCTTTGCAATGCCTTTAACCCGAGCATCTCCTGTGCTTTTTGCCAAAGGAATGATAGCAAAATGGATTGTAGTAACAGGGCATGGTTTATATTATGTGTGTGTATACTTAGAAAGGTTGATTATTACTGCCTTGCGGTGAAAGTTAGCACTGTACAAGATGTGGCAAATGCATGGGGACATTTGTCACTTCCTAGCATACATGCTGAGCTGTGCCTCTTGAGGCATCTGTGACATTTTTGCGCCACACCTTAACCCTATATATTTCCGGCTTGAACTGTGATCTCTTATTTTGTACTCAATGCCCTGAAGGACTGAATTGTGCAAAACTTTCTGGAGTCGAGGCTACGGTGATTTTTGTTTCATTGTTTATGGCATCGGTTGCATGAACTAAGCACTGATGTTGTGTCAGTATAGCTTTGGATCCTTAATAAAGGGGTGAATTTGTTCCCTATGCAGAAGGTGGCTGTCGAAAGCTAGTCAGTGATTGTTTGCTGCATTGTAGACACTTTCAGTGGCCGCATTTGTTATGCGTCATGTTGCGGCAAAGTAGTGTGTGTAAGTGCAGTTAGAATGTAAACAGCCTTGATAAGACCTAAGCACGGGCACTTTACGTTGTCTTCCCTGTGTAGTGTTTCCGGAACAGAAGTGATAGGAGAAAAAAAAACATGCACGAAACCCACAGCAATAATCAAGAGGGTTTTGAACGTATTCACTGTGGAAAGCTGAAGTTCCTAGGCAAGCGAGGTGCGTGGAAAGATTGAGTTGAAAAGCACTGTTGTTAAATTCTGCTTTGGTGGCAGCCAAGTTCACTTCATGTTCCAAACTAAGTGCAGCCATCTGTATTTCTTGCTGGAAGAGCAGTGGCTTGAGAGTCTAGTTAAGGGGGGACCCTGGTCTTGAAAAGAAATTGTTATTAATCTAGTTATAGTTATGAAATTTTCAGGCTATATGTATTTTTGTGTGCTGATTCTAGATATGCCATTTAATTTCATGTAAAACAATTCCTAGAGCACTTGTGCAATTTTTATGCAAGTACTTTGTGGAAAGTTTTGAAGAAAATTTGCTGCAGGAAACTCGCTGAAATGCATGCCATTGGGTTCTCTTGACACCAAAGAATGCAATAAGGGTAAAATTATCATCCTGGCTATCATAGAACTTGAGTGATAGGGTACCGAAGCTGCCACTTCAGAAACAGGAATACACACTTTTCCTCTCATTTCTGAAGCGACAACTTCAAAACCCTATAACTCAGGTTCTGTGATAGCCAGGATGATAATTTTACCCTTATTGCATTCCTTGGTGTCAAGAGGACCCAATGGCATGCATTTCAGCGAGTTTCCTGCAGCAAATTTTCTGCAAAACTTTCCGCAAAATACTTGCATAAAAATTGCACAAGTGCTCAAGTAATTGTTGTACACAAAATTAAATGACATATCTAGAATCAGTGCACAAAAATACATGTGGCCTGAAAATTTCATAACTGTGACTTCATTAATTAATTTTTTTTTCATGACCAGGGTTTGTACAGGGTTTGTACAGGGTTTGTACAGCCACTGCAGCTGTGTTGAGACAGATCCATTCCAGAGTTCTACTTGGCCGTAACGGTTGTTGTTGGTTGTGGTGCTTGGCTTGGCTTGATCTTGGCTCGGCCTACCTTGTTGCTAAGCTCCAGGGTGGGGCTCATGTTGTCACATTGGACGGGCTTCAGTCATGGTCTTTGTAACACCAGGAGCAATTCAGAGCCCAGTGTGATAGCAAAGGTGTCATGCTGTGTTATAGGGGGCAGGTAAGCTGCGACCAGGACCAATACTGGCAAAGGCACGTTGTAGTGTTTGATGGGGTTGTGCCGTTTATCCGTCCAACATGAGGGGGCGCATGCTGATTGCATCTTCATGGAAGGTCTGCGTCAGAACTGAAATTTCATGACTGAAGAGACAGTTTAAAAACTCGTGCCCCGTTTTAATATATACGAGCTCGTTAGCACATCTCTGTATCCGTGCTTACTATCGAAAAGTGCCAGTTGCAAGCAACGGTGTGCAAGGGTTGTTTTAGTCCCAGGTTTGCGTGGGACACAGGGTACGCAGGGTGAAGAGTTGTACTGGTTGGCACGGTGCTCATTTTCTGTCTTTTGTGTGTTTGTGTGTGATGTGTACAAAATGTTTGCATGAAATGTTCTTGTTACTTTTCGAGTATTTAATTGTTTTGATGAAATACTAGACGGGTGAATCTTTCCGTCTGGAGCGGCAATTTTTACTCTCGTCATGTCAATGCTGTTTGCCTGCGGCAGCTCCACAAGCGATTGTTATCACATAACGACAAAACTTGGTCATTAACAAAAGGCTATTAGCCCACAATGTACTGACTAGAACACGGGCCTTGCAAAACGTGAAGTAAAAGGCCGTTTAGAGAACGGGCCTTGTAAAACGCGAAGTAAAAGGCCATTTAGTCTGTGCTGTATGGCAGGACCTGTCACTGCAGTTTCTACCTTTTTGGTGGAGAACTCTGGATGAAGTCTGCTAAAGTGCTGCCTGCACTTGCCTTTGACAGTTGTTCAGACCATTGGGATAGCTTAGGAACGGCACAAACTTGTTGCATTGTGTGCGTCGTTTCCTTGCTGTCATGCTGGTCTTGCATTGCTTGTTTCAAGTTCACATTCATTTCTCTTGCACTTCTGATGATCTTAATTTGCATCAGCGCCAGAGTACTACTTTGATTGTAATCTCATTCTTCATTGTATGTGGCAACCACTTTATCCATAATGAAGAATATTATATAATGTCTAGGTAGAATCGTTGTCGGAGGTCATTGCAGTGTTGGCTGAAATGCACTTTGTCCCGTCGTTTTTTTTTTTTTTTGTGCTATGTGTTGTACCGGTGCCTTTTAGCCAACTTGACTTTACCAGCCAACTAGCCCAGTGATGAGTACTCTTATTCATTGCAGTGTATTCGGATAAATGTAGCATTAGCCTTGTCATGATTGTATAGATGGGAGTGATGACTTGTTCTACGTTCACAAAGGACACTTCACATTTCAGACCTGCCCATGTCTTAATTACTCAGTATTAACTGCTTTCTGCCTTGGAGGCCTCAACTTAATCTTCGATACAAGGAAGCGAAGGAATATTGGAACGCTTTGGGTGTGTAGTGAGTGATGTAATGCTTCAAAACTTGGTCAAAGTAACAGAGTCCACTAAGTGTGTGATATCGACAGGACTGTGGTTCTAAATGAAGTAATGTCGGTAAAATGTCTTCTACAAACTATCTTTGATACGGTCATCAAGTTTCTTTGTATTTTGTGGCTGGTAGTGGCTTCTGTTTGTGTGGAGCAAAGCCTTTTATTGTACTACTAAATGTCATTCTCTTTGCTATAGTCAAGAACTCTACTGTGATATATGAAGAGGGAACTTTTCTTTTTATGTCTTTTTGTTGTTGTTGTTTTTTTTTTGCAAGGATTCACTCCACAGAAACTGGCTGCCTGTAGAAGCACTGAAAAAGTTGTGCTTGCAAGCCTAGAGCACCTAAAGATGGAGCATAAAGGTGTTCGTGTCTGCATGCGTGTGTTTATTGACTCTACTAGTTCGATATCAGTGTGCTGTGAAACCTGAATTTGTTATTTCTTGCACTGCAACATTTCGCGATTTTCTTGTAAGTCGCCTTGCAGCCAAGTGGTTCTTTGTTTTGAGTAGGTTTGTAACTGAGCCATCACCATTCACTGGAAAAGGCAATCACTTGCAGAGTACAAGGTCACAGGATTGAATCGTGGCCTGAGATATGGTGAAATGCTGCAGACTTGTGACTTGCTGTTTGCTTGCACGAACATGAGAAAATTAACTCAGTTTTCTAAATTGATTAAAATCAGTTGAGAAAACTGAGGTAATTAACAGGGGTTGTGCCTTTCTTTTTGCATCCTCTTTTTCATTTTGTAGTGTAGCAGCGTAATATAAAGTTCTGTAGTTTAACTGTAGTTTAAAGAAGTGAAGGGGTGTATGAATGGTTTATTTTTTTGTTTCTTTGATCTTGGTCATGTGCCAAAAATTCCAACTGTTCTGAGCATTGCTTCTGAAATGAAAATGTTGTAATAGTGGTTTTTTTGTGGAACCTGAACTTACTCTGGATATTTTAATGTGGACAGTTTTCTTGGCTTTTTGTTCCTGACTGTGGTTATTGCATATTACAAGTTCTTACTTCCTTGCATCTTTCAGCGACGGAGTTTACAAGTTGTAGCAAAAACTTCGTGGCATATTTACTCGAGAGTTTTCCTTACTCGTGCCTCTAGTTTTTGTCTGTCTTTTTGACTGCAGAGAGAGCATATGGCTCGATACAACTCAAGAAAAAAGCGACAAATGCCTCTTGAAGTAAGCCCTCCAGCTTGTGCAGTCAACCTATCATCATAACATCTTTATCTATTGCCTTGCACCAACTATCAGCTGTGGTAGTGGCAGGGGGCGGTTCACTGCGATGTCATGATAAGACGGCTGATGCGTTTGTTGGAGGCTCTCCTTCGATGAGAATTGGCTGCTTTCTTCTCGACTCTTCAGTTGTATCAAGCTATATAGTAAAACTCTGTTAATTCGGATTTCATGGGACTGGTGAGAATGTTTAAATTAACCAAATGTCAAATCGCCGGGGGATGGAAAAAAAAAGACATCAAAGCGTCCCACATGAACATACATTTTTTCCTAAAAAAAAAAAAGGCAATTGCTGATTGCTCGCTGTGAGATATCTGCATGGCAATAGCTACTTTTTTTCACTTGCACCAAATCATGCTTTGTGTGCACACTGTCTGATGAACCAATACTTATGTCCTCTAGGACACTCGGGGCATCAACCCCCCTGCCCTACGCATATATGCTCAGCCTGTAAAAAAAAAATAAAGCGTGCATAAAAGCATGTGACAACGTAAAACGATGACAGGCTTTGCAATGCAGTGACACTGAAGAATGCTGAGAGCACATTCTGCAATGCAATTCATAATGCAACAGGAACGCAGAAGAAAATGACCGAACACAGCACAATGCTGTCGTACCTTCTCCACTGATGATCATAAAGATGGCGTAGACCAAATGTTTAGGGGAATCCCCCAAGGTGGAGTAGATTTGTAATAAGGGAGTAATTACTCATTGACATCCACCCGAACGCAACCATACGGCTACAAAGGAAAACTTTACAGCTTGTTCAGAAACTTCGCAGTTGAAAAATTCTTCCTGGTCTTGGGTTCGAACCCAGGACCACCGCTTCACTGGAGCAGTCGCTCTACCCGGACCAGGATGGATTTTTCTTTAACTGCGAAGTTTCTGAGAAAGCTTTCTTTTGTGGCCGTATGGCTGCGCTTGGGTGGACGTCAATGAGTAATTACTCCCTTATTAAAGATGATGTTGCACCTTCTAACCGTAAAGATGACATACCTTCTCCCCTGATGATCATAAAGATGACCAAGGTACCTTTACAGTTTGGTTGGGCACCAGTATTACCCATGCCTGAATGGTTAAAATTCAGAGTAGCTCACTCTCCATAACCCTGTCTTCAGCGCCCTGTGCACAATCGAATTTTGCCACCTGTCCGAAGTAACCAAGATTCATCCAAGTGATTCACGCCATGAAATAGTACATATGTTTGATGGGACCAGACTGGGTTTCCAAATCATCTTACTGCAGTGTGTGTAGTCATTGTACTTCATTCACTTTTACAGAGAAACTGCGTCCTCATATGCGATCCAATTTACAGACTCTGTGAGCTGAAGTGTTGGAAGTGAGCGCTGATCAGCTATGTTGTGTCTTTCGTGGTCATTAAGCAGACTGGTAATTTGTGTTTCCCAATTTAACCTCACTTTCTCGAGGGACCTCTGTAAGAATGCCTTTGAAAATAAATACCTTATTCTCTTGAATGTGACTCACTTGTCTAATTATAATGGAAATCAAAAGTCATTCCTCACATAACTGAACTAATCTTATTGGGTACTTGGATCATCTGTTCCTGTCGCATGCCAGCAGGGGTGACTTCTGCATTGCAATCATAGTTGTGCAATGTTCTGGTAAATAGGGTAGACTGATATGGGAAGGAAGGCCAGTATGTAAAACATGGAACACACAGCCCCAGAAGACTTTTCACGCACTGCTGTCCATGCATACAAGTGCTTAAAGCTTTGCTGGGTTAGAGCCTCATGCACCTGCACAAAAATGAGCTATGCCATGCCTGTTGCAAAAACCGTTGATGTTGTGGAGTACCGGTGGAGTAGGCCCGGGCCATCTCACCCTAAGCCACGTTCTTGGTTTGTGGCCCGGCCTTGGAACACTCCCTCCTCGGTGAGTGAGTTTTCCATGCTAATTCATAATGCAACACCTGTGAAGAAAGCTGCAGCTGAATACCTCCAGTGTGAACAGGCACTTTGGTTGCAAGAGCTAGGATTATGCTAGATGAAAATTCTAATGTTACCACAATGGCTGATATGCAAGGGTACGTTAGGTGATAGTCCTCTGCATCGAGACTGTTCAGAGCTAGTCTCGTAAGCACTGTCTAAAAAAAACTAATTGTGTATGTCTGCGGCTCATTTCCTTCAGCGATAGCAGATTTGGCATTCTGTTCACACTTGTGTTCGGTCCTCAATTCAGTAAAGAAACGAGTTTTGGTTCCACTGTACACAGGCAGATAAACAAGCTTTTTCGTGTTTTTTATGTAAAGTTTAGAAATAAACTTGTGGCCTGTATTTACTACAGCACTCCACGAGTCAAATGCGAAAGGACATGCTTTGTTTTCAATCTCTTATTTACTGCACCTGTATGCAGGCTGATCATGGTCACGATCACGATTGTTGGTGAACCAAAATCTTTTCCAATAAAACAGTGGTTCTGTTCAAGTGGAGGTGATATTTTTTTTATTTTTGAAGAAGCAGATATATGCCTGAACAGGACAAACGTTTGAGGTACACTTCAGATGATCTTTGTAAGGAATGGTGTAGTAGCCTCGTGTTCAAACGTGGTAAGTCTTCTCTGGGAAAAACCGGAGCTGTGCTCTCGTACGTTTTGCTGTGACTCTGGTTGACCACAGCAACACTGTAATGAAAACAGGGTGTGCTTATGCATGTATGTTTGTTCGAAGGTGGTTTCACACTTCTAGGGTTGAAATCTTGTTGCCGCATTATGCTCTCGGACGGCACATTTTTCTGTTTGAAATGTGCTTTGTAATGCAGAGTGGTAAATAGCCTCTGCACAATGTTCAGCTGTTTCAGGTAACTGATTAAAATGGTGTGTTGAAATGAATCAGTTAAAGCGACACTGTGGAAGGATTATTCTGGCAAAATTAAATACTATGGTTCGTTTTGGCTGTTTTGAAGTTTGTTCACCAATGAAAGACTGACTTATCGCCAATAAATTCAGAGTTAAATATGGAATCCTCTCTTTTTTTCTTTTTCGCGCTCGGTTCAGCGTTCACACGAGCATTAAAGACTCTGTGCCTACTGACAGAAGTGGATGGTAGTGTGATGTACCTCGGAGGTCTGCAAAAAAAAAAAGCATTTGATGCCACATCATGGTTTGGTAAGGGGAATGGGTCTGTGGCAGCTATATCCATCTTATTTCTTAATCTTTTCTAGCTTAAAACAATGCTGTCTTCAGTTAGTGATTGACACTGGTATGCAGCAATCATTAATGTAGGCCAGCTTCATTTTGCCCATGGTGGCCAACACTGAACCTGGTATGCCTAAACAACAACTGAGCAGTCATTCCCACAATACTGCAGTTCTACAAGTGTCCAAGGTGTACACCATTTTGTAGCCACAATCAAAGATCAAACTCGGTAGGCATAGCATGTTCTGCAACATAGGTGCAGTTACTCGACCGTCCTAGATACATATACACTGCCTTGTTGTCTTCAAAAAGGGTCGCATCATGTACAGTGCAGGCAATTATGATGTCACAACCAGGAAAAAAAATAAAATGCACATTAACGTGAAAATGTGCATATGGGCAGTACAGATCACACGACCGCCACAAATGTGAAAGTGGAGAGAAAGGAAATACAGATATTTTCCTCCCAACAGCTGAAAGCAGAGTCCGAGCAGATGTGCCTTCAGTGTGTAATAATACGACAGGAGTGTTGAGACGGTACAGTAATATTCGATTGTAGTAGACTGTTTTTGTGGGCTAGTTAATTTCAATGAAAGGTAGGACTGCGCGAATGTACAACAAGGACAGGAGATCTAGAAACGAGAATGACACCATGGGCGCAGCCTTCCAACTGTTCGATTACCGTGGGCATCTTGCTGGAATGTTCCAAACAGTTTTAATCATTTTAAGTTCTCTTGTCACTTCTTGTCAGAGCCTATGTTTTATGTTTAGGTTTGCGTTAGGTGTCAAAATTTTGCTTTTGACATCTATAGAATGTCTAAGTGTGCGTTTGGGTTCATTTTGTAATGTTGTTCTAGTATCATGAAGATTGTTACAAAGCTTTCAAATACCCCTTCAGCGCTGCCTAAATGCCTTTGCTCATTCGATTGCACAAGGTGCTGCAATGGCTACTTTATGCTTCATATTCCCAACCTTTGTGTAAAAATTGATGACACTGAAGACAACATTGTATTCATGTGTAGCGCCCAAATTTGGTTGGCCTGAACATTTTGAACTTGCATTATATGGGTTTTTCTTTCTTTTTTCTTTTCTGAAAAATGAAACTCCTGCTTCACCTATTTATAGTAGCATTGTATTGGTGCAAATGCAGTGTTTACGCTTTCAGACACGCACAAATACTAACATATGCATGCCTCGGCACAGTATATCTAATAGCTTTGGTTTCAATGCTTCAAGAAACAATCGAGTTGCTTGTACGCAGATTGCCTGTTCATGGATATCTTTCAAAATATTTGTGGTTTAATAGCGGCTGACATGTACAGGCATGTGGTGAACTGCAAGGCAAGTGACACTTTGCTTTATTTTCCATCGAAAGGTGGAAATGGCCACCCATACAAAAGCCCGTTTCGGCAGCGTGCATCTTCTAGCAAGTCTGCACATGCCATTGATATGGTCCACATGTTTCATGCTAAATTTTCATCGCACTAGCAAAGTATGTTCAATGCAAATAAAGTATGTACACATCTGGAGAATCAACATTTCGAGATATTGAAGTTGTTAGCAAGAAAGTGTAGTAAATTTTTAATACAAAGCAGATGTGGCAATGATTTTACAACTTTCCAGAGATCATAGGCTAGACATGAATTATGAATATGAATCCTATCTGAAAATGTGTACCTACTATATTGACTCAAATGTAACGAGTTTCTTTTTTTACGAAAAATAAAAGTGAAGAGTTACCCCTCGCATCATTATCTAACATTATGCGGACACAAAGAGCATGCTATGTATATTGGTTCATGTGTCGTGCAGGTCGGTGCCCAACTTTGTATGTCTTCCTGAACAAAGCTGTATGTCTTCCGTATGTCTTCCTGTATACGTGTATGTCTTCCTGAACAAAGCTAAAGACACCACTCAAAAATTGGAAGATATTCTGTACTTTTTCCAGAGGAGTGATCATTCAGCTGGTGATCTTAAAACTCTCAATGTTTGCTATTCATGACATGACTTAATTTAAAGATATGTTAGAAAAGTAACTTAGAAGCAAGATGCCAAAACATGAGTACCAATCAGGCATTTACTCCACATCAAGTACTAAGCTCTATTCACATTAACGACTTAATCTCCTCTGCCCACCTAACTTTCTGCCGCCCCCTGCTACGCTTGCCGTCTCTTGGAATCCACTCCGTTACCCTTAAGGGGGCCAGCGGTTATCTTGCCTTCGCATTACATGCCCTGCTCAAGCCCACTTCTTGAATCTCTTGATTTCGACCAGGATGTCATTATCCCTCGCTTGTTCCCTCACCCACACCGCCCGCTTCCGATCTCTTAACGTTACACCTGTAGTGTAGGACGTCTACGAAGGCGCTGCGTCGCGAACGGCTAGCGGTACGTCTCAGCTCAGTCCAGAGGCAGCGATCAGTCCCAGCGGCAGCGATCAGCGCACACGCTCGAGCATCGGCGCCGCTGTCTTCGTCCTCTTCTTCCTCACGCCAGCCGCCCAAGGTTCGGGAGCCGAAGGCCTGTCTTACAACTTCCCCCGGGCGAAAAGGCGCCATCCTGGCGGCCTAGGGAGAAGTGATGACGGCGGGGTCGTAGTATGGTTTGAGGCGGTCGGTGTGGACAATTTCACGGCCTCGGCGACGATCATTTTTCTTTCCATAGCTGGCTGCGTTGTCCTTAACTTAAGCTCGACCCTCTTTGTTAGCCTCCACGTTTCTGACCCATATTTGCATGCACGCAAAGTTGCATGGAAGATTGACAGCTTACGCGAAGAAATAATTGTAGCAGATGAAAAAAAAAATCTGACTACGTCAAGTTTTTTTTGCGCAACCTCACATTTCTATGTTGTCTGTGAAGTACTGAGCAAAAAATAGGACCTTTTGTGTCCTGGATAATAATAGGCACCTACAGTCAGTTTTTTGCAGCACAAAAAAAAAAAGGACCCGAGAAAACCCGAATTATACTAATTGGTGCTGAATAATCTGATTTGTGCCCGAACTTGAACATATTGGCAGATTTTTGCCTTCCGAATTCTTCAGAAAATAAAACCCGAAAATGAAGGGCCCTATATATATATTCTATATTCAGACTAATGGCGCATTCCAGTCGGTTATCAGGAGCTAGTTTTCTTGTTCCGCGAAGCCATACAGTGTTTCAATGGGAGATTTGGATTCAGCTTCCAAGTCCCGATTGGACCGTGACGGACATCTTGCTCCTTCGCGGATTCAGAGAGCTGCTCCGGATCGCCAGTTGTAATACGCTATAAGATATGTAATAATACTTGAATCGACATAAATTAGGCATCTGTTATATATTATGCTTACATTCAGTAATACATAAGCTCAGATTTGACTGACCTTGTGTGTCAGTGAATGAAAGCAAAAAAAATTGTCTCTCAAAACAAAGTTAAAAACTTTCTGGAGTTCACTTTTAAGCAGATCCACTGACCTTGCTGTTTTTTGTGACAAGCAGTGACACGTAATATATACCAAATAAAAATCTATCATCTTTCGCCTAACTTTGTTCGGTTACCTAGTTGCAGAGTTTCCATTCATGATATGTACTGCATCCATTTTCCACAATTCTCACAGAGCATACCAAATTTTTGCTTACAGAGTTTGGCAAGTTCTTATCTGCATGCATAAGTGGTGCCTGAAGGATATCAATAACATGAAGTGGGGAAAGTAAGTTCATAAACACAATCTCAGCAGCGGCCAGATAATTTTTCTTTTTTTACAGAAGTTTTACAGAAGCAACACGTCATGGTCTATTTTTCTTGTAGGCATTTCCCTCGTGCCGCAATTACTCGGACAGCTACTAAAACAGACTCCAATATCACCGCATGGTCACTAGTTCTTCAGCCGATGTAGGATGAATGGCGACGCAGTCGTCAAACTGTGCCTTGGTGGCTCCCATCTTGATGGCAACACCGAATCCCTGCAGGATCTCATCACACCCGTCACCGATCATGTGCAGCCCAACCACTTTTTCCTCGGGCCCGGCGCACACCAACATCATGACACACTTTGACTTCCGTGTGGTCATGCTGTAGTACATTGGCGTGAACGTGCTTCTGTAGGTCTGCAAAGGACAACAGAAAGGAGGGAAATTACTGCTGTGACGTGTTCGTGCAATCACCATTACGAAAATTCTCGAACGAGATTCTGCACCCCCCCCCCCCCTCTCCAAATTGAGTTGCTATAGTAAAGGTGCTCGCACATAAAAACACTGCAGTTTTCATGCTGAGTCAATAAGTGGACCTTTAAGACATCCAAAAAGCAAAAAAATGGCTGAGGCTTAGCTAAGGTTAAGCCTAGTCAGATGCGAAGCATATTGATGGCTAGGCTTGGTAATACATGGCTTTCCTTGGTTGACGTTCATCCCGCTCTTCATCGGTCTCTGTGGCACGCTGAAGCTTTCGCTTCTCGTTCAAATCAGCCCTGCTTCTAGGCGGCATCCCAACACCTGGCCGCCTCGTAAGTGCCCGGAGAGCGAGGCAAGCTCAGCTTTATACCGCTGCTGTAGCGTCACGTGGTCAGCCGCCACGCCTCTGATGTGGAGCCTCCACCGCCGCGGCCGACCGCGCGAGCCGGCAGCCCATCTCTCCTCTGCTGTGACGTCATGTTGTCACATGGTGTCACGTGGTCACGCTAAAGGTCAATGGTAGCTCCACCGCCGCGCTCGACGGGCTGTAGTGTAGCTCTAGTAATATGCTTCGCATAAAAATTCAGGGGGGCACTTTGTTGACCTAAAGAGCGGTGAGGCGAAAGCCTTAAGCGCGGTGTTGCTGCTGCTTGTGTCACTGATGTGTGGTTAACATGTTAATTAAGTACACAATTGTTTGTGAATCTCAAATGCTGGAGACACTGGAGGGTGTTTGGGAGGCACCTGTCTGATTCGACGCCTTTTTGCAAACACTCTCCAGCAAGGACAACTACATATGCGTTGGCAGGAAGTAGCGTAGCCATTAGCATGCTCTGCTGCGGAACAGAAGGATGGTGGTTGGAATCCCATCGTGCACAAAGATTTTTTTTCTGGTCTGACTAGAAAAAGTGTGACACCTCTGCTGACAACCTTATGTCGACAACGATGAGGTATTAAAGGCTTTCGCCTTAGAATGTTATTTTAAAGGTATGCCTACATTACTGCTTGTGCTCTGAAGACCCAGAGATAGCGGCAAGTCTTATTTTCTTGACCTTTGGAGCTCTGCAATAGCGTCAAAGCATGCGACGGTGATATCATTGGTCATGTATGCAGTGATCTTGTTATTCTTGACACAGGCTGTACCTCCAACTAGTTGACTGCATCAAAGCATAATTGTTTTTTATGTTCATCATACAAGCAAAGGGAAAGAATGCTATCTGCTAAATTCTAAATGATTACCCTGTCATCGCCACTCTTGAACTAGAAGGAAAATTACTGCTGTGACGTGTTCGTGCAATCGTCATCACAGAAATTCTATCTATTGACTTAAAACAGCAACACTTTCACAAACAGTGCTGCTTAAGACGGAGCCTCACAAAATTACCTAAAGGGAAAAGGGATGCCATTCTTTGTGCACGTTTTCTGAAGAGAGCTTCAATCTATCACAGAAATGCTCGCAGGTGTTTACTTTGTATTTAGCTTGGCTTGTGTTTGGCCATAAACATGGATTTAATGCAGAACCACAACTACCCTGTAATATCCTAAACAATATGACCTAAAGGTTACAATATAGTGCTCCTGCAGGCACACAGCTTCCGAGATATTTGCTGCGATCTGCGAGTTCCTGAACGACACTTTCTAAGGTTTCCCTCAAGAAAAATGTTGTATTTCAGCAGCTAAGTGCATGTTTTCAGCCAATTATTAGCCATGTCAAGTAACATTACTAGTTTTAATTCATTATTACGTGTATTTTGTTCAAATTCCTGTGCCATATTTTTATGCTTGTATCCCCCCCTATGTAATACCCTCGCACGAGGGCCCTTAGGGGTATTGTAAATAAAATAAATAAATGGAGTTTACACTTCCCAGCATTCCCGTGGTGAATGAACAATGGCAGTACTAGTTTTCTCGATGGGTGATCATCATCATCAGCCTGACTACGCCCACTGCAGGGCACAGGCCTCTCCCATGTCTCTCCAATTAACCCTGTCCTTTGCCAGTTGCGGCCAATGTATCCCCGCAAATCTCTCATCCGGCCACCTAACTTTCTGCCGCCCCCTGCTACGCTTGCCTTCTCCTGGAATCCACTCAGTTACCCTTAAGGACCAGCGGTAACTTATAGAATTCCTTGGTCGGTCGTGTGTGTAGAGTGTTACCTTGACATTTGGTCCGCCGTACTTGGCTTCGGCTTCTGCCAGGGTCATCCCGACGGTTCCAATGGGCGGATGGCTGAAGATGACAGTTGGGATGTTTTCATACACGAGTTTGCAGTTCGGCTTATTGTGGAAGAGCCGTTCAGCGAGACAACGTCCGGCCGCGATGGCGACCGGCGTCAGCAGCCACTTCCCGCAGACATCGCCCAGCGCGTAGACGCCCGGGCAGCTTGTGTTCTGATACTCGTCCACCTGAACAATCAAGAATCCATTAGGCTGCTGCCTCGCACCTGAGATGAAAGGTACAGCCACTACAATGGAACTTGCGAGCAGAACTTCTGGGCAGAGAAGGCAGCCTCGTTACAGGTTTTAAGGGAGCTTCCCGTAGCTGCGACTGAAAGTGACCGCAAGATAAAGGAAGCGATTCCTTTTCACATATCTGCTCGCTCGTTTTCGAGTATGCTAAATGTGGTGCAAGGCAAACTAAATATCACATTTTTCTGCTCTTTCATAGCCACATGCGGTGAAGCAAAAAAACATTACGGGCACATACCCATAAAACATAACCGTAAAACAAAAAAACTGTCTGTATACACATTTTTTTTCGCTAAGACTTTCAATGCGCTCTCTCTTACCATTACTCAATGAGACCTGCTTTCAATACATACTTTGGATCAACAGATGCGAGATGACACATGCTCACAGTTACAGCCATGGCACCAGAATAAGAAATGAATTGCATGACAAAAAGGCAGCCTTAAAAAAATACTTCATCAAAGCTTGCACTCGTATTCCTTTCTACCTTGCTAGGCACAATGTAAGATACAGGACAAAGTAACCCTCCTTATTTTAGCCAGTCACTACATCATTAAGCTGTCCTTTAACATTTTCTTCATCAACAATGCACCTAGGCTGGTCGACAACATCGAAAGATAGCGGACCACTCGAGTGTGAGTCTTGCATTAATAAAATTTTATTTTCCTGTCTGGCATATATAACTTGCCATTCTGTAAAACTGACAATGCAAGTACAATAACCCACTAGTCCAATGGGTAGCAGTGTTCTGTAGTGCCCTTCACGTCTCACTCTGGCCACAATCGAGAGCTCATTCAGTGCGCAGCATCCATTGATGGCAAAGGGTGCTGACGTTGGGATTTGCAACATGAGCAGTGCAGTAAAAAAACATTTCAATATTTAACAGTCGGAGCTGGTTCATCCACTTTAACTATGAGAATCCTATCTGTAGCAATGCACTGTGTTCTGTTTTAATTTCGATAACATTAAAAGCCTTGTTGGAGAAAAACCCGGCAGAGTCCAATGCCGTCTGTCATAAAATTCGCTGATTGGTCAACTGGGTGCGTGACGTCATGAGACCATGTGACAGAGCCAAGTGCTGTTAGGTCAGTGGGGTGTGTGACATCATGAGGCCACGCATGAGGCCTAGTTGGCAGGTGCGCTGGTCACGTGACATGGCTGAGCATGGTGGCAGGCTCAGCATCAGTTGGCAGGTGCATTTGGTTGTGCGGAGACACATCTAGACAGCTCCGTGTATCAGGTTGGAATGAAGCCAGAATCAAACGTCGCGTACGTCTCATCGCAGTCGAAAATCCCCGCAAGCGGAGAGGGTGACCATGGAACTATGTCACTGAAGATGGAGTATCAGCGGCTGCACAGGCTCAGTGTACATGGCAAGCAGCAATGGTGTAGGAGAAGCAGGCCGAATGGACTTCGTACTATGCTGTCACATTCTCAACATATAATGTAATTAAGTGTCGCCTAAATCTTTGGTTTCACAATGTACATTGCATTCAACTGTCCGTGTTGCGTCCCTGTATGTATGCAGCAAGCAGCAATGATGTAGGAGAAGCAGGCTGAGTGGACTTCAGACTTTAATTCTATCATATTCTCAACACATAATATAATTAAGTGTAGTCTAAATCTTCAGTTTCACAGAGTACATTGCATTCAACTATCCATGTTGCATCCCTGTATTCTTTGCATTGTCTTTGACTGCTCCGTGTGTTTCATGTGATCACTTGCTGTAAACAGAAGCAGTGCCGTTGAACGTTCGTGTATGTGTTACAGTGAGTCTAGGCTCCTTTCATACCTGGGTCACTACACCATCATCATCATCAGCCTGGCTACGCCCAGTGCAGGGCAAAGGCCTCTCCCATGTCTCTTCAATTAACCCTGTCCTTCGCCAGTGGCGGCCACCATATTCCCACAAATTTCTTAATCTCATCCACCCTTCTACTAGTAGAATACAACTTAAAGAAGAGCAGTTATCAGCAACAACTCTGCAAACCAACCACAGTTGTAAATGAAACCAACATTTTAATGTTTCACTGTACGAAATAAGCCACAGGCATCAAAATTCTTGCATTTATAATTTCTTGTTTTAGTAATAAGCAAAGCTTTAACAACAGAAAATTTTCTCACTGCGGAGGAAGCAGTCATAAATGCAGGTAGAACTTTACAGGATGCTAGAGTAAATAAATTCCTGCGGCACAAGAAACTTCACAAGACATAACCTGAAGGCTTTGCCAGCCCAATTAAAGGAGTATAGACACCTAATTTTTATGGCATGTTTTGTTCTCTACAATGATGTGGAAGACACTACTATGCATGAATCACCATGTGGTATTCACCTACAACCACTAAATAATTTATAACCGAATTTTTCTGTCACGCTGTTTCAGTTCCAACAACCGAACAATGGCTGTGACGTCAAAGTGTAATTATATGTCATGTGAGGCATGGAAAAACTGAGATATAATCGCTGCTTCATCGTTTTAATTCACTACAGTGCTAAAGCCAGCCTTCCTCAAGAGCCTGAATGACAATGAACGTAGGAGCAGCGATTATATGCAGTTTTTTGCACTTTTTTTATATGAAGTCATCGTTCGGCTGTTGAAACTGAAACTGGAACAGCACAAAAAAGAAAGTGGATTATAAATTATTTAGCGTTCATAGGAAAATACCACGTGGTAATCCATGTAGCAGCCAAAAATTAGGTGTCAACACTCTTTTAAAAACTGATGGGTCACAGTGGGCTTACCTGTATATGACCAGTCTTGTCGAGCTCAACGTTGGTTGCACCTAGGCCGATGTCAACGTGTGGCTTTCGCCCGACAGCCCATAGGATGCAGTCGACGTCCTTGATCTTGACGCCCGTTGTTGTCACAACCTCATACCAGTGGGCCACCTTGGTTATGGTGGCTACCGTGCAGTTCTTCTCAAAGTTGACTCCTTCGGAAGCCATGTGCTCCATCAGGGTCGAGCCCAGCAGTGGTTCAAAAACACGCAAGATGCGGTCCGTGCGTGTAAGGAGGGTCACCTCTGTGCCGAGTGCATGGAATACACCGGCCAGCTCGACAGCTATGTAGCCCGAGCCAACGACAACACATTTCTTGGGCAGTGCCTCCAGTTGGAAGAAGCCATCGCTTGTGATGCCAAATTCTGCACCTGTTGAGGAACATACAGATGTAAGACAATCTGTGCGCAGTGTTTTGGTGCCTTCAATCAGTACGTGCAACTCATACATGACAAGGAAGTTCATGCTAAAACATTCATGATCGTTACACCGTGATTTTACATCAGTGCAATATAAAATCACATAACAGCCGAAGGTGACAGAGTTGTTTTCTCCACGGACATTTCTTAACGGATGTCATGCAGCCAATGAGAGACAGAGCGGAGGGGTACACTTAATCGAACTCTCCACTGCTATATTACCCACCACGGTGTCTGAGCAGCTCCGGTATTCAGTTGCTAAGCTCGAGTTCACAGGTTGAATGGCAGCCACATTTCAAAAAAAGATAATATAAAAAAAACTCTTGTGTATCAAGATTTAAGATTAGATAACCATAACCAGTCAATGTTAATCAGCATGCCTACACTGTAGCATGGCCTGCTGCATTGCATTGGCATGTAAATATTCGCTAAGAATTAACTAACCATTTTGTCCCAGTAGGTCGTAACTTAGAACACAGTACAAGATCCTATGTAACCAATCTCGGTTGCAGACGGCACACGGGCAAGCTTCCCACCTAGAATTCTAACCACAAGAAAATACATAAACGACAGTTTGTAAAAATGCACTAGGCGTATTCAGATATAGTCAGAAAGCCCAAAAAGTATGTAATAAAGCCACCGCTGTTTACCAAAGTTTTAGAAATGGAAGAAGGGTGGCAAACTGCATTTTGAGTTTCATTACGTCTTTCCAGATGCAATGAAATATCCAGCTATAAACTCATCATCAGAAGAAATATCAGCCTACGAACAACAGTGTTAACGAAACGAGTCTTGTGCTGCTAATTTCATTTACAGCTGTCGGTATTACCTCTGACAATATAATCTGTGTCGTGGTGCCAGAAGAAAAATACTTCCTTTTGCAAAGCTTCCTTTTGCTAACAAAAGCAAAGTATGATGGCAAGAAGCAAACGAAGCTGATGTCAAGTTGATGTCAAGTTGACATCAAGCTGATGTCGGTAAATTGTGGTTGTTGTTTGCATGACAGTAGCCCACCTGCGCCAGAAGGGAGCCTTCCTCTTCAAAGACTCAAATAAAGCTTATTCTCTCCCTCTATTGTATGTAATGACGTCATCACATTGTAATTCACACTGTCGGTCGCGTGGCCGACGGGTCACAGGATCTAGTTTAAACCCGCTAAACCACTACATAACTCCTTTAACAGCTGACGTTAAAACCCATATCAGACCACGTGAGCACCCCTTCAATTTCTTTTTCCCCATTCACCTGGAACTTTGGGGATGGTAGGGTAGCCACCGGTGGCGATCAACACATGCTGGCCGCTGTACGCATCTTCGCCTACGTGCACCGTCTTGGGACCGACAAACTTGGCGCGCCCCGCTATGATCTCAACGTTGCTCTTGGTCAGGTTCGCCCGGTAGATATCGTTCAGGCGCTTGATGTAGGCGTCCCGCTTGGCCTTGAACGTGGCCCAGTTGACGCGAGGAATGGGACCCGGCAGGGTGAAACCGTAGTCCTGCAGGTCCTTCATCATCTCGGAGTGGCTGGCGCAGTAAAAGCACAGCTTCTTTGGAACGCAGCCGACGTTTACGCAGGTCCCGCCGAGCGGGCCATGCTCGATCAGCGCTACCTTGGCGCCGTACTCGGCGGCCCGGCGAGCGCTCGCGATACCGCCCGATCCGCCGCCGATGACCAGGTAGTCAAACTGGCGCACCTTTCTCAGCATAGAAGACATTGTTTGTTCCTTGCGTTACAGGCGGCGTCTTTCGGAAGGCGGCTTAGGAAGTGTCGAAGCTGCTGGCCGTTGCTGGTACAGGTATTAGCTGCCGAGTTGAAACATGCGGCGATAGCGAAGTTTACGCCGCAGCCATCTGTAACCGCCGCCGGACCGAAACTGAACTTGTCTTGACTCGCCTTGATATCGGCCATCGGGAAATCCAACGCGTTCCAGTCGCAGGCCGTTGTCAGCCGTTGTGTTTTTGTAACCTCGTGGAAGCGCGCTGTTGCTGTGTTTGAGTAGTCGTGGAGCGGTAACGTACTGCTGGAATGAATACCATAAAAGAAGGCAGCTACGTTGTAGTCAGAGGATCAAGCAACGTTCGGCTCGTTCAAGTGGATAGCAAGAAGTGAGTTTCTTATGTCAGGGCATTCTTTGCACGTGAGAAGTTGTGTTCGACAGCTGCAGTGCCGGCGAGGAGACAACGTAGTGATTGCACGGGGTTGAATAACTTATTCAGCTCTTTTTATTCTTTTTTAAGCACATTGCGCTTCGTGCGATGATGAGAATTCTTGTTAGTAACCCGACAATATCTTGAGTATTTAGAAGCCGCAATCACTGGCATGAAGTTTCTTGATTTTACTTTGTGTCGTGTGCCTAGTTTCGGTTTTGTGTAACTGTTTCGTTCGTGTTATTTCAGGCCTGTATTCTTCGGCAAAAGGAAATTTGGCATTCAGACTGCGATCGGCGAGGCCTTCGGGTCGGTTTTCGAGATTGATAACCGTGATCTTCGCAAGATATCTGCCGAGGAGTACAGGAAGAGGTGCTCGGAGTGCGAGCTTCCTGGTGATGGTAATGACGCATATGGCATTTTGAAACATTGTTTGATTCGCATGTCCATCATGAAAATTGACGAGTGCATGCGTCAGCTCTAATCAAACATTGATTCAACGTTGAACAGCCTACCTTCTGTAGATTAGCAGCCTTACTGTGTACTCAAGGGACATTTAAAATTAATGCAGAAATACATGTGCTCTCTTGCAGAGGCACAAACCAGTGGTCAAGACAACAGAAACCTTGTTGATGACGGCAAGTCTCAGAAACTGACCAGAGAAGAGATTGAAACGTTTAAAGCTGATGGGACATCCGGTGAAGTAAGTTTGTTGTGTTATGAATGCTTTGAAAGTGCTGTAGCAGCTACATAAATGGCCATAAGGTTTCTGTAAACTACAGATAATTTGAATTATACCTGGGCCCACCAATATATATTCTCCCATTATTCTTACTGCTTTCGTTACACCAATATCCAGTATCTTGCGTGTCACATAATCGCGTGTAGCAGCTAGTGGCTTACAGGTGGCGATTAGCAGTGATCAGTAGGTGTGTTATATCAGTGCACGTTAAAGAACCCCAGGTGGTCAAAATTTCCGGAGCCCTCCACTACGGCGTCTCTCATAGCCTGAGTTGCTTTGGGACATTAAACCCCATAAACCAACCAACCAACCAATATTCTCTTGTAGGCGTCTGCTTGGACACTTAGCCAGACAGCCACCATCTAGAATACCAGTGGTTGTAGCGGAAGACACATTTCAGTGCATGAGTCTTGTGCACCTCGTGATGCATGCTGCCAGTGGCATCTTTCTTATTTGTTTGTACTTTTATTCTTTTAACAGCCAGCGCCACCTCTTGCAAAGGATTCCAAGTTGTTGGTGTGGCTGGTGGACCAGATTCGGCCGCAAACATTGAGTTATTGTTGCAAGGCGGTCGGGTGGGCGTACTCAAATTAAGGCCGTACGCATTCAAGCCTGTTTCACATCCTTCATATACTTCTCATGTCACTAGTTTAACTGCTTTTTTTCTTTTCATAGAGCCGATCCTCATCGCTGTTTCAGCGTATATTGGAACTGCGCAGCGAGCTTGCTACGAATCGTGCAGCTTTTTAGCCTGCAAGCTCTTAATTTATATTTGTTGCTGTTGCATGTCACAGTGCTGTGGGAACGTTCCACTGGCATATGCCGTACTCTGGAGATGCTCCAGACAACCCTCAGTCGGCTTTGCAGTGCATTGCAGGCAACACATACATTCAACTCGGCACGTGCGGTCACCTTATTAAAGGGACCATGAAAAGAATTAAAAGCCGCTTGTAAATGTTAGAAGTTATGCTCAGAAGCACTGACACCAAGTATGAGTCTTCGGAACTGAGCCGGCAATTTATTATGGCTTTTTAAAAATCGCGTTTTTTAAAATTCGCGGGCCGTTTGGTGTCTTCGTAGGGAGCGATTTTGAAACCAAAACTGGGAAAACAGACGTCACTAGTCCCATGACGTCGGTAGGCCACTACACGCTGTCATTCGCTCGAGCCGCGGCAGCTACGACGTCACGGGCACACTTCCGGTAGCGGTGCAAATCGTCTGCTCGAGGCGCCGCGCGACCCCCTCGGGCAAGCGCGGGCCAGGGCATTGCCTTCACGCATATGTTTTCAATTTACCTCTGCCGCCTCTTTCTGCCGTGAGTTCGGGAGCAAAGAAAGCGCCGAGACCGGAGAGACGCTGCCGACGCACGCTGCTCCTCGGGAGTGCGACAACCGGAAGTCGTAAACCGAACGTCAGTGAATGATGTATACATGGGCGGAGCCCAGTCCCAGAGCTGTTTTCTTTATTTTTTCTTGGTGCTCCGCGTGTATGAGTTGAGGGGGGAGAGGAGGAGCGTGATTTTTAATCGTCTATAACTTCGTTGTTATTCATGCTAGCTCGAAAATTCTTTCGCTGGGGTGACGAGTGATGGATTGCCTATCTTTACGTAATCTCAATTAATTTGTTTCATAGTCCCTTTAAGTGCACACATATCTGTGGAAGCGAAACGACTGAAACGTTTTCTTCCCATTCATGTCGCCCATGGATTGTACACAGACAGAGGACAAGATGAGACAAACTGAAGGCGCTGAATTCAGCTCCCTCAGTTTGTCTCGTCCCGTCCTCTGTCTGTGTTCGTAAGTGCTGGTTTTTAATACGATGGCGGGACCTATTAATGCTAGCGTGTCATACCCTTAAGGTAGAGCCCAAGGGCTCCCCAATTTTTTTGGATTGGCTATTGTTGAGTAAAAAACATGGATTCACTCGTAATGATATGACTGTTCATGGAAAAAACCTCCAACATGCACAAATGCCTTTCATAAGTGGGCTTACATCTCGCCTCGCACATGGGCCCTCTTGTGCCACCTCAGTAGCGGTTTGTTTTCCAGTAGCTTGAGCTCCTGTGAAAAAATGTTACAGGTTTTATCTTCGTAGACGATGAGTAATCAGTGTTTGTTAGTGTAGTGATAGGCAATAATTATTATGGGATGTCATGCATAGAACTGCCCAGTAACAGCTTTCCCAGCAGCCTGTGAAAGTAGCGAATCTTCCTCATGTGGCCAAAGCACCCTCTAACTAGTTCACTAAATGTAAGTGCATGCGTAGTGCTTTTGTGAACCAAACAAGCAGATTACTAGTACTGTGCACTACTGCGTGGACCTGCAAGTTTTTTGCTCCCATTTCCGCCCCTGGCAGAGCATCATCAAGACGCTGGTGGAGAACAGCACAACGTTCAAGGAGAAGACGGAGTACGCCCAGCGCAAGTACCTCAAGAAGAAACAGCAGAAGTACCTGCAGCATGTCACCCTCGAGCGGCCCACAACACGACTCCTGGTGGAGATGTACTACTCGCAGAACCCAATTAAGATTGGGTGAGCTCGGTGGTATTTCTGTGCACAGCTTTTTGGTCATACCAGTCGAGAAGCTTTCCACAGGGCCCATGTATTAATGTCCTGTGGTCGGATAGGGCCAAAACTCAGAGGCTAGCAGACACTTGTGATGCCTCTGGGTAGTTACATAGACTGTGTTCAAGCCACCAAGGTGGCTCAGTGGTTATGGCGCTCGACTGCTGACCCGAAAGATGCGGGTTCGATCCCGGCTGCACCAGTCGCATTTCGATGGAGGCGAAATGTTAGAGGCTTGTGTGCTATGCGATGTTAGTGCATGTTGAAGAACCCCTGGTGGTTTTAATTATCCGGAGTCTTCCACTACGACGTCCCTCATAGCCTGAGTTGTTTTGGGATGTTAAACCCTATAAACGAAGAAACAAACTGCGTTTGAGTTGCAAGCTCTGAGATGGTTGACAACCATGTTGGCGCCTGGCAACAAAATCTGTGAAACAGGTGTAACAAAAATGCATGGAGATAGCAGTCCAGGAAATAAATCAAGCAATGAGAAATAAATCAAGAAATGCATTTCAACGTTTATGAAGCTAATGATGACATACGGTGACGGTTTTATGTGCTGTTCCTGGCTGGCATTGCCACCTGCAAACTTCTGTAAAGTGTCCATGTGGACCAGCCATGTTTTGAAGTAGGGTTGTGCAGCTGGTGGGATCAGGAAGCTCCAATTTTTACATGCAAAGTTTAATGCGTGACTTTCTTATTAATTACTGTGAATATGGGTGCTTGGTTTTGATGGTTCAGGACTGGGGTCTCAAATACAGGACTCAAAAGTCACTGTCGTTCGGCTCATTGGCCCCAAAGATTTCAGCCTTTTTAACGGATGGGCCATGCATGTGTTCTCTTCACTTCTCTGCATGGCATCTCTTTATTGCTGTTCACTGTTTGACATTGTGCTCACAATGGTTACTCGCCATGTCTTACTTGCACCAGTGTCTAGATGAATTTCTGTATGAATCGGGCAATAATAATCTGAATATTTTCGCGCTATTTCAAATTATGTTTCATTGCATCTAAGGTGTCAAGAAGAATTGAAGTGATTACAAAGGGCATGAAGAGTTCGTTGCCCTTTCCCCTCTTTTTTTTTCTCCTGTTCTTTTTTTGGATACTGACCTGCGGAAGACAAAACCTTGCCAATGCGACCTGCGGCATGAAATGAGTTTGAGGCTCTTGGTTTAGGGGAAATGGTGCTGTACATTCTTTTTACATTACAGATGCCTTCCTGCTACTGACTCAACTGCACAGAGCTTGTCCTCCGCTAGTGCTCTTTGCACGTTATTCTGTCTGCTAGCACTGTTTATTCCTTTATACATTATTGAAAGCAAACATGCATGTCTTTTTCTTCTGCGCATTTTCTGTTGCCATGTGCTGATGAGGTGAACAGCATTGCGTGGTGGTGATGACAAGCGGGGAGAAAGACAGACAAAGACTTGGGCAGCTAGCTTTTTATTGACTGACCTTGCACCCTTTGATTCATGGAAAGTGACTCAGTAGCAGCTGTAACAACATGTGCAAAAGGCTTGAGAGTAAGTTGAGGACAGAACTGTGATCAGTGGGAAGGAAAATGATAGTAAAGAGAGAGAGAAACTTTAATGAATAAAGGAGAGCTCTGCCGGGTTATTAGCCTAGCATGCTACTCCAGAAAATGGTAGTAGGGGTAACATTAAAAGATCGGAAGCGGGCAGAGTGGGTGAGGGAACAAATGCGGGTTTATGACATCCTAGTTGAAATCAAGAGGAAGCAATGGGCTTGGGCAGGGCATGTAATGCGAAGGCAAGATAACCGCTGGTCCTTAAGGGTAACGGAGTGGATTCCAAGAGAAAGCAAACGTAGCAGGGGACGGCAGAAAGTGAGGTGGGCGGATGAGATTAAGACGTATGCGGGGATACGGTGGCCGCAACTGGCAAAGGACAGGGTTAATTGGAGAGACATGGGAGAGGCCTTTGCCTTGCAGTCGGGTGTAGGTAGGGTGGTGGTGATGAGCTTCTGAGATTACATGTCTACATTGTCAAGAACAGCCTGGAGCATCGTAGGATCCCCCCCCCCCCCGCAAGGTCATGATGATCTAGTCGTGCCTGGCAAGCATTCACAATGTGACTCGCCCCATGTAGCAAACAGAAGATGATAACGCCTTCGTCCAGCACTGGTAAATAGAGGAGAAAGAAGGGAAACTTAACAGAATGTCATGGCAGCAAAGGATGCGTAACAAACTGCCTGTAGGAATTTCAGAATGGCTTTGCAGGCATAAGGGAGGGGCTGTGTTGCATTCCACATTCAGTAAGACTTTGCCTCACATGTGGTGGGTGAGACATTCTTACCTTAATCTGCTGTGAGCAGCTTTCATGGAGAGGGTTTAGTTTAGATGGTCACATGTCAAGCCAGTTTTTATATATAAAGCCTGATAAATGTAAGTAGCGAAAAAAAAAAAAAGTCTCTGATGAAGGTTGGTTTGCGAAGGCTGGCTGCATGGTGTCATGCTTTCTGCTTGCTTTTTCTTCACTTTGTTTTTGCACAGCTGAGCAGCATGACAGTGCATAGCATTGTGGCGCAGCCCATTCTTCAGACTAGGTTACCGCAGTTGTTGAACGCATGTTGATGGCTGTACACACAATATTTGCAAGCATTTCAAGGATGTGTTGCATGCCGTGATACTCACCAGCGCAACACTCAATAGCTATTTCACTGATAAGCCGTGCTGCCTGACTACCACTTTTAACATTTTGTGGAAAAGCTGCGTTCCGCAGTGGAGCTTTGTCATATAAAATCAGGGAATCACAAACCCTGTGTCATTTTTTACTGCTCTTTTTATGCCTGTACATACAGGCTGCTTTGTAGCAATAAACTAGTTTGGATCTTTGTCTGAATCAACACAAAAGTTCGGGCCCGTTAGAATTACCAAACGATCGGATCAGTTGCCATAATTTGCCCTGCTTTCGCATGACCAAGGCCATCGAAAAGTGCCCTTGCTTAGAAAACTCATGCAAAAATGTTTTCTGTGAGGACTGCGTTTGTATTTGAGGTATGTGTGATGTTTTGTGTCAGCCTGACAAGCATGACATCCTATTGGTACGTGGTCTCTGCCTGCAGGAACATGCGCATCGACTCTCTGGCTCAAATGCTGACCTGTTGCAATGTGCGGTCGGGCGGCCGGTACATAGTGTTCGACTCGTGGGTGGGCCTGCTGACTGCTGCCGTGCTGGAGAGGCTAGGCCAGCATGGTAACGTGGTGCAGGTCTACGCTGGACAAGGACCAGACAGGTACGTGTCGTCCATGAGTGTGGCTCTCCACCGGGCGTTTTAATGGCATTTCTTGTTCGCCGTTGCAAAAGATAGAGCCTTTTAGTCACATGATCTCCTTTCATGGCTGTTGCTGTGGAGTGTTACAACAGGTGACTGGCTTGCTGTAACATGTCTCTTCTTGGGCTTTACCTACCTTACCTGCTAGCACTAGAGCCATTGCCTGTTGGTTCACACAGCTATACAGGGACTCCCAAGCATTGTGGAATGCCTCTAGGGCCTGTTTATTTGTGTGTGTGTGAATTTCCCAAGCCATTTAACAAGGGCAATTGTTGAAGCACACTACTATAAAAACACGGTGTTTTGCATTATATATTAATATACTATATGCTACACTACAGTAAAGCTTCGTTGATAGGTTTAAAAAAAAAATGCCAGAAGAAAACTTACCTGGGAAAACGCACGATTGAAAAGTGCACCTGCTGAATGAAGTACAAAGGCATGCATGGACACTTCATAAAAACATAGATTAGCATTTCTTGGTGCAAGGTCTGAACAGTTCCTTTTGTAATGCTCGTATAATTGAGTCCAGTCCACATTTGCATTGCCCTTAGCGTGGAAGAATCTTCATAACACATTTGGTCTCAGTGGCAGTGGTGAAAGTATGCGAGATCTCTTTCGCATTGCATTTGGATGCATTACCCACTTACACCAGTGCAGTGCAGGAAAGCCACTGCGGTGACTGTCCATCACAGTGTTCTTGCTCTTTGCCTTCCCCAGACCCAGCCCGCTCGTATGCATGCACGTTGTTGTAGTTCACAGATGCTTTGCCCCCTTGACCTTAGACACTGTGAAAAAGCTGCTGTGTTTCTCCGCTTCATGTCACATCCTCGTGAGGATGACCTGCTCATATGTTAGCCTACCATTCCTTTTTTGCCCCATTTATACAACATCGTTGATGTTTTAACATGGCAGGTGACATCACGTATGAAGCTATGACAAAGCGCCATGCTAACTGGTCAGAATGGAGTGACGTCGTGCATAATGTCATGAGAACACGGCACACTGACTGAGCAGAATGCCACTCACTGATTGGTCCAGATGGAGTGACGTCACTCGTGATGTCATGAGTTCCCCCGTCTCCTTCGCTGCATCTGTTGCGTTGGACAGGCTTTATATAGGCTTTATATACAGGCTTTATATACAGGCTTTATATGCCTGCCTATGCATGGATGGATAAGTGACCTTATGTGGCCATGCGTGATGCCTCCCCTTCACCCCATACCCTGTTTGGTTACTACTATCTCTGGCTACTCCAGTGACCTCAGTGGAAGGCACTCTGCCCTGATTTACTGAGCACTAGGACTGGCGTCGACATTTTGTAGCGGGGTACCTCAGCTGTCGCTGAAATTGCCATTAACACAAAGTGAAATGTTGGGTAATTTTTTTTTTAATGCCTCACCCCTTCTGATATCAATACTGAAGAGAAGCCGCCAAAGGGTGACTGCCTCTACGTTTGTTTTTTATGTCACGTGTTCCGAGGTTCGGCCCACTCGTATGTTTGCACATATGTGGTTAGTCACTTAAAGTAGTATATGACCAGAATTTGTAGAAATTTTTAGCTTGGCAGCCAGGAAGTTGTGTCATGCGGGAAAATATTAAGTGGAAGAAAAATATAACTCCATGGGGACATTTTATTTGCTTGTGATTTTGAGTGCATGAATCGGGAACATATCAGCGGGGTTGTGCTGTATTTATTGCGCTTTATACGGAACAATGTACTTCTCTGTAAAACAATACATTGACGGTCACAACAGGTGTATGTGCAAGCGTGCCTTCCACTTGGCTCAAAGACAGGGAAGTTGAGCTCGTTGAACAGCATTTTGCTGGCGTAAGTTGACACTTGGCAAAGAAACAAATACAGTGATAAAGACAAGGAACTCATGTGTTGCAACATTTCACTCTAAAGTTTTCTTCATTACTACGCTTGCCAGCTGTACTCAAATGTTTGTGTCTTGTGGTTGCTGTGTTAAAATTTTCTGTGTTGAACGTTGCACTCGATATTCAACTCACACCTTTCAATTCTTCACCTTAAGTTCCTCGAAAGATCCCACTTTGGGGAAATTGCATAAGGGCTGGGATTAAGGAAACAACAGGGTGAGGGTTGTCACTTGAATTTAATCGGAAAACTTATCTAGGCTTGTAGATTTGCACAAAAATTACTTTACAGACAACACGTTTACTTTGCAGGCAATAAATAGGGTGTTTATTGATTTTTCATGAAGGTGCAGTGGTAAACTGTTGTGTCAGATTTGGACTAATGGAAGAAAACACAAAGAAAGTCTGTGCGATATTTTTGGTTCTCTTCGAACATTTTCTCTCCTTCATATTTCATTATTTCATTCTTTTTTTTTTCGCCCTTATTTTTTGCTGGACGGAGAGTCAGTGAAACGCCTTTGTGACCAGCGTGGCTTAATTACGGAACCAGGCTAAATAAATTGAAGTTCACAGCCGCTGATCCGGCATTCTGTTAAGCACACAGACATTAATATGCCATATTTACTCGCATATTAGGTGCAGTTCCTCCTCCCGGATGTTTACTAAAATTTAGAGGCTGCATTCATTGCACAGTGTTTATAAAGTTTGTACTAATATGTGCCGTATTTACTCGCACATTAAGTGCAGTTCCCCAGAAATTTGCTAAAATTTAAGGGCTGCATTCATTACACAGTGTTTATAAAATTTGTGCTAATACCGTATTTACTCGCATAATAGGCGCACCCCTAGTTAGGGCGTGAAAAATCAGATTTTTTTTATTTCCGCGCATAATAGGCGCACCTCGAACTTGGCACTGTGATAAGTGTATTTACACGATTGCAAGCCGACGTCTCACCGCCCCCCGCCTCCCAATCTTTATTTTTACAAAGTTTTTGCTGAACTGACTATTAGTCCTCACTAGTGCTGCTGCCGTCGCAGCTGCTGCGGACCCGCAGCACGTACAACGATATCGCGTAGAACAGCCGCACACAGTTTTCAGGGATGCTTGCTTTAACCCCTTCACCGTTTTTTTATATCAACGAATTTCTTAACAAAACTGCTTATTTTTTTTATTCCTGATTTCGATTTTTATTGCAATAAAAAGTATGCATTCCATCTTCGAAAAATATTTGGAGCAAACACAAAATCAAATTAACATATTGAAGTTTATTATCCCTCACAATACAGAAAACCAACTTCCGGCTAGTAATGAGCGATAAAAATTAAAGAATGACCATCATCAGGCTAGCTTACAGTGAACGTCTTACCAGGAACTGCCAGAAAAGGAAACTGAGGGGGTCGCGTTGGGATGCTACTGGCGTTCATCTTCATCTACTGACGGGCGCCCGCAAAGTTCGCTTCTGAGCTGTCCTCTTCTTCATCGGAAAAACTGCTCAGCATAACGTCATCACTGTGGTCCTCGCTCCCTGAAACAATGTACACTTCGGTGTCTAAGTCACCATCGTCTGAAGAAGATGACGACGAAGAAAAGCGTCTTTTCCGCGAAGACAGGCCAGGAATACACGCGTCGCCTCCGCCGGGTGCCATTTTAAAAACCCAGGTTGTCATACGAAAAAACACGTTTATGCGGTAGAAGAAAACGAAATAAACAGGTCAGTGCTGCCATCTGTCGACCAAAATGCCATCTAAGCCACACGCGAGCGCTGATTGTCCGAAACGCTGAAGGGAAGAACCTGTTCAGCGAGGACGAGCTACAGTCGTCCAAAACAGTTTGGGGACAGCTTGGCAGGGACGAGCGCAGCTCGTCCAAAACGGTTAAGGGGTTAAACGTCTGTTTGGAAAGCTTCATCTCCAGCCGGAAATGTTCCCGACTTAGGCCCGCGAAAACCTCGGCGCTTGGAGTCGCGTACGAAAATTTAGGGACGCCGCAGTCGCAACTGCCGTACTTCTCGGCCACCTCAAATTTCCGGCCTGCCGCACGCTTGCCGTGTTCGAGAGCAAACTCCCAGCCGTGTAGCTATTAAAGTGCTTGCCCGTCGAGCTAAAACAGCAACGCTCGGCGGCAAAGCCACAAACCACGATGAACTAACGCGCTACCGCAGATCCAGGCACTTGACAGCAACAAAAAAACTGGAGCTGGTGATGCTGATGGCGATATGTATAGCGAAAGCTCACGGCGGAGGAAAACGTTGATGATGATGATGAGCTTGGCCTCGGGCGCCCTCCGTGGCGGCGTCTAGAAGCTCCTGTGCGCGTGTGTGGCCTCCGTTGCGCGCAGCCGGAGCTGATCGCGGAGGCCTCGGCGCGTGCATTTCGAAGGCTATTCCCGCGTGGGTCGTGGAAAGTTTCGGTGCGGCCCTTACACGGATGTTTTTTTTTAATATTTTCTTCGGGAAAACGGGGTGCGGCCCGTACACAAATGCGTTTATGCGGTATTTTCAATTTCGCAAGTCGAAAAATTTCCTGAAATTTTACCCCGCGTAATAGGCGCACCCCGAACTTTGAGCCGGATTTTCTGGAAAAAAAGTGCGCCTATTATGCGAGTAAATACGGTATATGCCGTATTTACTCGCATATTAGGTGCAGTTCCTGTCCCCAAAAATTTGCAAAAATTTAGGGGCTGCATGCATTGCACAGTGTTTACAAAATTTTTGCTAATATATGCCGTATTTACTCACATATTAGGTGCAGTTCCTCTCCCCAAACATTCACTAAAATTTATGGGCTGCATTCATTGCACAGTGTTTACAAAATTTTTGCTAATATATGCCGTATTTACTCACATATTAGGTGCAGTTCCTCTCCCCAAACATTCACTAAAATTTATGGGCTGCATTCATTGCACAGTGTTCATAAAATTTATGCTTTAGCGACAAAAAAAAAACTGGATGGATTCATGATGGCGGTAAATTACAGTTGAACCTCGATATAATGAGTTTGAAGGGGCTGGCTTGAAGCTTCAAGTTGAAGCTTTGTTGCATGTGTTGACCAATCTGTCAAGGGAAATCATCATTCCTTTGCTTCCGCCTTTACTAAACGAGTATGAATTGAATGACTTTGATTTATTCTCATGCACGTATAAGGAGCTTCGTGCTCTGCACGAACACATTGTAGCATAACTAATATTTTGAGCATTGCTACCTACCTGTGAACTCCATGAGTGCTGTGACATATCCATGACTACATGCAATTTTTTTTTTATTTCATTTGTGATACTTGAATGTTTTCCTGGTGAGCGTATATGTCTGCATTTCTTTCCTTTTTTTCATCTTTTGCTCTGGTTGCAATATTATTTAAATATGATTGTTCTCACTTGATGTTACCAATGATGACTGACATTATTGTATTGTAATGCTGTACTGTACACGAGTTATCTTTCTTTTTACATGTCTGTGTGCTGGTAACGGATGCTGCCGCTGTGCCAAACTGGATGCTGCGGGCCAGTCAAGCTGTCAATGGGCAGCTTTTTCTTGCAGCTCCCCTCCATCTGGAAATTTCTAGGTGGCAAAATAAACTGATTTGATTTGATTTGATATCCATTATTTCGTTATAAACAGTTTTGTTATAATGAGGTTCGACTGTATTAGTAGCCCCGAATTGGTGAGTGATATCGTACGTTGATTTGTGCTGAGCTGCACTTCGTACTGCACTTCGTAGATTTTGCTTGGAACTGGTGTGTGATATTGTACGTTGATTTGTACTGAGCTGCACATCGCAGATTTTGCTTGCGTCTAAAAACTTGCCTCGGTTCCTGCTCTGCAGCTCGTACAGGCAGGCTGTGCATGCGCTCAACCTGGAGGAGGACTTCCTTCGGTCGACCTTGCTGGAGCTGCCTTACACCAGGGCCACCTCACTGCTCAGCGACCCTGACAGCTTAGCCTCGGAACGGGAACCACCGCAGTGTGAAAATCGAACTTCTGAGGTTGAGATGGCAGATGCGTCAGAGGAGGGGCATTCAGTTTCAGACAACGGTGACGCAGTGATAGCAAAGCACTCGGGGTCGGGCGATGCTCCAACTGTGGCAAAGGATTTGAAGGTTAGTGAAGGGGCGATCTTTGTGGAGCTACCGGGTTGCCTTTTTACATATATAAAGTATACTGACACATGCTTAAAAACATAAGGGTTTACTTATGTTTCAGATGGGAACAAGTCTTTTAAGAAGACTGGTCCCCAGTCTAAACGTCACTACACCCTTGTTATGTTTTTAACCCTTAATCTGCCACTCCCGAGATAACTCGGGCTACCACATATGCACACCCCCTGCCTCTCCCGAGTTAACTCGTTTTGGCTTTTTAACTCACCCCCTGCCGCTCCCAATAATACTCGTGTAAAAGAAAACTATGGAAACATGTTCTGCCATCTATGGAGAGACTCCGTAAATTCATAGATTTTGTAGGGTAAATTTTAAACAACAGATGGCGCCCATGTTTCCACATCCGAGTCACTTCGTTTTGGTCTGCGCACAGCAGCCATGAGGCTATGTGCCACACTCGTCCGCGCTTTGACAGACGAAGAAATTCAGAACTGCTTGTGAATTCGGAGTCCAATGATAATGAGAACGAGGAAGGAGCCCACCTAAGTGCCTTGTCGAGTGATGACAGCGATGAAGTCCCCCTGCGACCGAAAAATCCGCGTAAGAAGAGGAAACCCGACAGGCCAGATTGGTGCTGGAAGATTTGATTCATTACAACTAATATCTATAAGATTATCCTGAATAAACATGTCTACATGTCCTGCAGAGCATTTTAGTGCGTTATTAGCAAAAAATTTCCAGGAAACTAACGTAAAAAAAAAACGGCAAGGTGTGTGCAGATGTGAGTAAAAAAACCTGGCAGTGAAAGGGTTAAGCATGTGTGAGTCTGCTCTATAAGTATATAACTTCTGGTTCATAGTGCCCTGGAAGAGTTATATATATCAGATAAAGTAACCAGAAATTGAAAAACGTAACAGGATTTCATTCACGACGTTTCAGCTGGAGGACCAGCCTTTTTCGAGTGTACTACAGTATTCGAAATGCAGCTTTTAAAGCACATGCGCGGTACAGAAATAATATATATATATATATTTGCAATTGTAGGGGCAGAGAATTCAGTGCATGTGAGGCATAAGGCTGTCGTTCTGTAAACTGAGGTGGCTGGTGTTTGTCCAGCTAGGCTGTAATGAGCATTGTGTTAGCTTGCCACGTTTCAGAGTTCAAATTATTGCTGCTTCGAGTTTTCAGTCAGTTCAGCATCATCTGGCCACCTTCTTATCACCATGGTTTGCTTGATTTGCAGTGCGACTGCCTTGATCTGGTAGCAACCACTGGTTTGAACCCTGAACCATGTTAGCAGCTATTCCTTATTTTTATTTTCCCCCAGTTGCAAACATTTGACAGAGCTGGGCTTGGGAGGATGTTATTCGCAATTGCTGCCTCGTTGCATGCCAATGTCTTCCGCCGAGTGAGCCGTTTCCACTTAACGCACATTTATGAGCCATTTGTGCTGCAGCTTGAGTAGCAGTGTCTGCCTGTATTGCGAACCCTCCCGCAGGGGTTGAATAGGCAGGCCTCATATTAAACTGTTTGTCTACCGCATTCATCTAGGATGCAGAACGCGCTGCAAGGAAACAGAGGAGGCTCCAGGAGCAGCAGAGGGCATTGGATCTGCTCAAGACCAAGTCGCTGGATGGGTGAGACTGTGTTTTTGTGCCCATGCTTGTCACTGCTGTCAGCAATGCCTCGGTTTGCTCGCAGCACAGCAGTGTTCAAAGGACTTTATGGAATTAAGCTACGTGGAAGAGGTGAAGTTACTGGGTAGAGTATTGTGTCGGTCTTGTCAGTACATAATTAATTTTAGCATTCCTTGTTGTTTTGTCACCAGTCAAGCCTGCCTCTTGGGCGTAGCGTGTGATATCTGTCAGGTGCAAAATGTGACAACACAAAAAGCATCTGCTGTGGTGGAACGGTGTCATATATTGATACTACAGTAAAACTTTTTTAATTCGATCCTCATTATTTCGGAAATACATGATGATGATAATGGATTTTTATGGCACAAGGACAGCTTTGGCAGAAAGAACGCCATGGCGCAAGGTACTTTTCTTTACGCAAGGTGGTGTCAGAGTACCCATTTCCCAAGTATTCCATCTCTGAAGGAGCCAGACACTAGGCCAGGGGAAAGCTTGTACCCTTTTTATCGCCTGTGGGTGCGTAGCGGCTCTGGAGATAAAGCCCCACACCTCCCGTATGCAAGGCAGATGTCCCAACCAGTAGGCCATCACATAAGTCAGTTCAGAAATACAGATAATTTGGACTGCAGGCCAAATTATCGGCTCGCCTTTACCCAAAATCTGTATTAAAAATTCCGCATCAGCTTCCCTGAAACATCTGGTATATTGTAATGGCCACGAAGGCGTTGAAATGCTATGTCAGAAAGTGAGCGACGTGGGACTAAATAATACACCGTGTACACCGACGGCTCGCCACTGAGCCGTCGGTGTACACGGGCAGGTGGTCTCGGAGTTCCTAGTAGATGGCGCCTCCGGCCAGCTGCTGTAGAGTTCCTGTATATGCTCCAACTCTAGCTGCTGCACTGCACAGAGCTGCTGCTTTCCCGCGTTGCCGACGATGTCTCGCTGCACCTCCGATGCAGCAGGCCAGGGCGAACAGAGGCCATATAGGGGCGTGGTGTTCCCATGCGCGAACATAGGTATTTGCGCAAGCGCTGAAGTAGCGGTCCGCCGTTCGGTGCACGGTGTAACCTGTCGATGAGTTGCAGCACACGCCGCTTGGCCTGAAGTTGTAGTGGCCACGCGCGCGCCAGCGCCCATGAAAATCTGTGGTGCCAGACACTCGTTAATTCGGATGCTGGTAGGCCCACTGGTTAATTCAGATGAGTTCTAGATGGGAGGTCGTGTCGAGGTATGACCAGCATAGCAATTAGAGATCGTCCAATTGCTAGCTTTCCTTGAGCCTGAGTTGCATGGTTCAGTGTTGCCTGTGCGTCCCTGACATGCGTGCAGTGGCAGGTGTGATGACGTTTGGAGGGCCTCATCAACAAAAAAGTGTGTGGATGCATAGTTTCTGTTTCCTTTTTTGAATTTCACTCCAGAGCTCAGCAGTGACAGCCTGGCCATGTATCTGCCAGCCTGTTTGGTGAAGTTTAGCACAGTTTCAGATGCTGACTGCCGTGTCACCCGTCATTTCATTTTCCCACCAGAAAGTGTCTTGCTGTTCCTGAGCTTGTGCATGCTTCCGCCTCTGTGGTTCGTCTGTATTTCCTGCATACCGAAACTGCACGATCGTCATGTGCTGTTAGCACTTTGTGCAGTGGAACCTTTTCACGTGAGACGATGAGACTAGTAAGGAGGCTCCATTGCTACCGTGTTGCACCTGAAAAAGGCCAAGGCTGCCTTTGCCATTTTATCATGTTCGCTGCGTTGTGGGTCACGAGTGGGTCATGTTGTGTATTCGTGGTATGTGGCACAAATACTGAGGGGTGCTATGAAGCTGTGGGACAGCTCAGATTTTTCAGAGGGACTACTGAAAACACACGTGATAGGTTGCTATTGCCATCTGTTGTCACTTCCAAGAAGTTGACTTCGGTGGAGGCTCACTGGTCGATCACGCCGCACCCAGGAAAATCTCAGGGGGGGCCCTCTGGTGGGCCACAATGCATAGGGATTAGGTCCCCAAAAATCGCTGTTGCAGTGAACGTGTTAAAGCAGTTATGCTTTGACATTCCTGACAATGTGCACATAATAAAGCATCTGACACAACTGCGAAAAATGGCCATTGCCGGGCAGTTTTCATCCTAGAAGCAAATGACCAACACCTACATTTTCACCAAATAAATTTACTGTGATGCGAACTGTCTTTAATTTTTGGTAGTTTTTTGGCATGTAACCCCCCCCCCCCCCCCCCCCCCCCACTTTCAGTCGCTCGAGGGCAATAAGTGGCAACAATGGCTGTACTATGCTTAATGTAGTGATCTAATCCATATGATGCATGCATAAATCACCCCATTTGGAAGGTACTTTATCTGACCTGACTGATTCACACTTCTGAATTCTGTGAGCGGACCAGTGTTTTTATTTTAATCGTGTCTTCTATGTCTGCATCTTTCTGAACATATGCACTGAAGTATCCAAGTGCGTGAATAGTGTTTCATACTCAGTACTCGTTGCAGTAACGAGAGTATGACTGCATTATTATTCCCAGCAGCAGATGTTGATGAGAGTGTGTTGAAGATATCCCAGCTGAAACTGGGAAGAAATTGGGCTTGGGTAGGCAGGAAATATGGCGTACAAATAACTGCTTATTTGTTTGAGTTGCAGAATGGGTACCAAGAAAAGGGAAATGTAGTGGAGGGTGGCAGGGTATCAATTCAATTTATTTTGCATTTGTTTCAATACAGAAATAAATGCAAGAATAAGAACAAAAAGCTGCTTCACGAGCAGCTTGACGACGTTTCTTACCCCATTTTTTTTTGGCAACGGATTTCTGAAGTGTACAATAAAACACAGCTGCGATTGAAACTGTTTCAAAATGAGCGTGTATACAGTAAACATAGTAATTATATAATAGAAAATGCCAGGCATTGAGGAGCAGTAGTGATAAAGACTGAACGAAACTAACAGACAGGCATTCAGTAAGCATTCAATAAGGGAGTATTGAGCTGTATAAATGTGCTGGGATGTGTGTGGTTGACACAAGACATATCCTGTGAGATCCTTGGTAGAAGTTCACTTTGCTGGTGACGACACAGGTGATGGTTATAGTACAGATGATGATGATGGTGACTATGACATATAAAGGTGTGATGCATTCGATGTACTCACATGTTTTTCATGGGCTTCTTGTTTGATGTTGCTATGTACCTGGGACTACCTGCACTGCAGCAGTGCTGACATAAGCAAAACGTCTTGAAACGTCTTGCACATTTGCAGGCTCCTGGTTGCGAGCAAGCACCACCCGACGGCCATCGTCCTCTCACTGCTCGAGTTCTTAGCGCCCTCCCGGCCGTTCGCCATCTTCTGCACCTACCAGGAGCCGCTGGTTGACTGCTACACTCAGCTGAAGAACGCCAACAACGCTGTCTTCCTCAAGCTGTCCGAGAGCTGGCTTCGCTGTCACCAGGTGAGCGTGCTGGAGTGTTCTGTTGTAGTGTTTTCTTTGCGACAACCTCGCCGTGAACTTTGCAAGCCTTCTCGAGCTTTTCCTAGAGCTTTTTGCCATTCTGCAGTGTGGCATGGTGAAATGACATTGAGCTTTCCTTTAACTATGGCAGTTAATTTCTGGTGCAATTAATTCTTGCACCTTTCTTGTGTACAGTAAAACTTTGTTGGTATGTTCCCGCATGACACAATTTCCCGGCTACTACATTCCATATTTGGACAAACTGTGGCTGTATAATACGTGTAGGGACCATCTGCTCTTGTGCATCTCTTTCACCCTTTCTTCTTTCACTCCCTCCTTTATCCCTTCCCTTATGGCATGGTTAACGTGTCCACTGAGATGGGAGACAGTTACTGCAAACTTCCTTTCCTTTCCTCGCCTGCCTTGGTGGCTTCTCTGCAGTGCCTTGGTGCTAAGGGGTGAAGCATTAAAAAAAAAAATGTGCATTTGCCTATGAGTGGGACGACATGGCATGAAGAGGAGAAACGCAGCGGCTTTTTCCGAGTGCTTAGAGCAAGAGGGCAAAGCATCTAAGAGCTACAAGGACGTGTTTATGTTCGAGCAAGCTGAATATGTTGAACGCAGTACGAGAACGCGATAGACCGCTAAACCGCCGCCGTGGTGACTGCTGCGCAGTGCATCGATGTAAGGGGCAGAGCATCCGTTGACAAGGAAGAGACTCCGCTAATTTTGTTATTGCTGTAAAGGGACTCGATGTGTTGTGAAATTCCTTCCCCGCTTTAAGGGCAGCAGAAATGGAGACTGAATTCGGTGAGCATTGTTCAGACCTGTTCAGACCTTTAGCCAAGGAATGCTAACCTAGATTTTACAAAGTGAAAATGACAATAAATGCCTTTGTACCTCATTTAACAGTCATATTTTTCAAAATTGGCCAGTTTGGATCGTACGCTTTCGCGGATAATACATTTTTTTTGCATTGCTTAAAAATTGTGTCAACGAGGTTTTACTGCATTAGACTTTTTATTAGGCTACTATGCTGCATAGCTTGTGCTGAAAATTTCAGACAGTCTGGTCCTGTGTGGCTGGGAACTTTAGCTTACAGTTCATCCATTGATTAGTACTTTTGTCTCGGTTATTTCGCAAGTAATATGTGGTTTTACATGAGTTTTGTAGGAGTTATGCGTATGACTTTGTACGAGTTGTTCTGTGTGTTTGCGTTAGGTTTCTATGAGACGACGATGTTTGTCAGTGTGTTATGCATAAGGGCCCTAGCTTTCTGTTATATCATGAAAAATCTGATTTTGTTATTGTAAGCGGAACAGGAAACAGATTCTCTTTAAACTTTTTTTTTTTATGATACTATGGTATTTTATTTGTGGACATCAGTAAGAATGATAAGATGATGGGTCTATGTGATTAATAGTCATCTGAATTCACTTGAAAGGTAAAATCTGGCAACGTACAAAGTTCTGCGATGCTTTGGCACACTTGGCCCCCATCTGCTTGCAGGCTTGCATATCGAGCGCTATGGCTCTGACAGCAACGTGCTTCACTTACAACCATTATGAAGAGAAAGCCGGCCCGGCGGCTCAGTGGTTATGGCGCTCGACTGCTGACCCGAAGGGCGCGGGTTCGATCCTGGCTGTGACGGTTGAATTTCGATGGAGGCGAAATGCTAGAGGCCCGTGTGCTGTGCGATTTCAGTGCACGTTACAGAACCCCAGGTGGTCGAAATTTCCAGAGCCCTCCACTACGGCGTCCCTCATAGCCTGAGTCACTTTGGGACATTAAACCCCAATAAACCAAACTGAACCATTATGAAGATAAGTCAGTGCCGTAGTTGTCTACGACAGTTATGCACTGCCTAACGTTTTCTTTTAAAAACTGCGGCAGTTTGTTGGCACATCTCCATTACTTCCACAGAGGTAACTGGTCCTTGCAAACCTGCTGCAGGTACTACCAGACCGGACCCACCCGTCCATCAACATGAGTGGCGGCGGTGGTTACGTGCTCACGGGAATCAAGGTTGCAGATGTGGCGTGACAATGGTGAATGGCCGCTGCATGCCATGGCGTGACTAGCCCTCATTCTCTTAGGCACCAACTCGGTGTTACAAGGACTTCGTGCGAGACGGTGGCCGAGTCTGATGCTGAGTGCTGATGTGTCACTTGAACTAAGAGACATCCACTTCAAGAACGTCATCTTTATCCATGTACAAGTTAAGCTTAAAATGCTTTGCATGTCACCTGGAGTATGGAGGTGAAGGCTCTGACAAGCCTGAACAAGCAAGATGCCGCCACATGTGTTAAGACCAAACGATTGTTTCCTCTTTGGAAAGACTGTTGACTTGAACTGTTGACTTCGAGGAGGCAGGTCTGCTGTCTCTAATTTAAATTTCTCATTCGCAATAAACACACCATCATCGGTTGAGCCATGCTGTTCATGTGAAACACAATCCTCATTCACACTAGCGAACCTTTAAATGTCTACTAGTAAGTGGCGCCACCTACGTACTTCTTGAAACAACTGTGAACATTGTATAGCCTCGTGCCTCGTTGAGATGGACACTTTGGTTCCAGAGCATTAGTGTCCATAAAGCAAGGCGTCCATAATAACGAATCATGAAAAAAAAGTAAACAAAAAGGAACTATTCAGAGAAAAACAAAAAGAAGCACTTTATGATTAAGGACTGCTTCTCTGCATAGTGGTGGGCAGTCAAGTGGAATTCAGGCAACCTTGAAAGCTCCAGGTGGATTATTTGGATCACCTTTGTCTTTAAAACCATGCAGTGCTGATTGAAGCACGTTTGAATCTCCTAGTAGTCTGTGAGATACGTGACGGCGGCTCGGCTTGATGTGATGAAGTATATCCTACCACGATTTTTCGTATCCCATCAACTGTGTACTCACTCGGCTGACAGCTGCGAAATGTGATTTTCGACGCATCTCAGAGAAAGTTTTTTACGCAGCCATCCATGAATTGCGGGAAATGGTAAGGTCATGGACGTACACCTTGCCGCTATAAAGCACAAAACCACTGGCCAAAAAAAAAAAAAAAAGGAGAAGGCCAATACTACTGCATTTTACTTTCGCACTGCCTTTTGCTGGTGTTCTGCACTTAAAATGCTAGGGGCAAAACATCTGGTAGAGGCACTTGGGATTTTGCTCTCACCGCTGTCCATATTGACGGGACAAAAATACATTGGTCCCAATGGGCTCATTGCATTTTCACCCTGTCCACTGACCGGAGAGCGAGTTTCCATATTAACAAGGCATAAATGCATTGAAAAAGTTACCCCCCCCCCCCCCCCCCCTTCAAAATTTTCCATAATTCGGGTCGTCCATATTAACAGGGGTCGTATTAATGGGGCATGACTGTAAATAGTTATTGATATGGAATCGCAGCTCAGTCAAAGTATGGCAGGAGTGCCAATTGAAACATGAACAGGATAGACAACTGAAATACGAGCATAAATATGTAAAATATTAGCAGGATAAATATGGAATACAAGTGGAACTCGTTAACCCTTCCAGAGGGGGGGTCTTTGCACCTTTTGAAGTGAAAATCAACTGCACTAGTAGTCAGCTACCTGTTTCAGTATGGGTTTCTGTTGTCTTAGGGTACTATTTACATTTCATTTAAAGCTTGTAGCTTGCTTGTTGTAACACTGCTTCATTGAGGTCTATACACTATACTCTTGTATTCCATGCAACAGTTCCAAGCTGTACACTTGTTCAGGGGCGTGCAGAAAAGAGTAGACAGTATTTTGGACGCTTGTGGCATCAAAAACGAAAAATCTTTGATTTAGCCGCCTCAATGTTCACTTGATTCTGCAAGTAACCTACGGAGTATTACTGTAATGCTTCTCTGATTATGTCTAGTGTTACATCACTATTATGCACAACAGAGCCAGCAACGTGCAACATTAGTTACTTAACTTTTGCACCATTTCTTTTTTTTTGCTTTGCACTCTAATGGTCATACATTACACTAAAAAACTCCCAAGGCACAGAGTACCATCTCGTTTTATCATGTTTCAAGTGTTGTTATTCGTCAGAAAAGACATAAAATCCATGGATAAATAACATTGATTGCAAAATTGTCACTCATAGTTCGGAAGAGTGTATGGTGAGCCATTTAGGGTACTTTACATGTACACTGTTTCTGATGAAAATTTGAGAAGGGGTTTAGCAAAGGGTGACGGCCTTTGACAGTTGCTGCCATGTAATACGTGTATGATGGTGATTGCGTTTTTGAGCGCTTTGCTGGAAGTCAGTGTTTATAGGGACATTCATTCTTAACCTTGACTACAACATGTTTTTGGGAAAAAGTTTGACATAAAAGTTTTAAAAGGACACTAAGGACATTGTATTTGTTCTTAGTAAAAGTGAATTGTTTCGCTTTCTGTCGAAAATATGATGTTTGTTCACGATCAAAGGTCACATTCATTGCCAAGAAAATTGGATTTAAAGTTTGTGCAGTATATGGTAACACTGTCAGTGCTACAGTGGACATGAGGTGCAGAAAAGAAGGACACAGGGAAAGTTCTAACTTACGGGCACATAATTATATTTATTAGGAAGAAAGTCTACCTATACACATATGGAATCATGTATCTGTACCAAAAAGTAAAGAATAAAAAAAATATTCATGAAATAGCACTTCACATGCAGGCATCCAGTAATTTCACACAAATGTGATAAACTAAACTACGTCTCATTTCACTTCGTGCCAAGATACCGACAATGACTTGTGGACTATCTGTTCTGACCTTTGCTGTTGCTCGAACACATTATTTGCAGAAACAAATGTGGCGTTACCGTTAAACCTTTGAGTGTATCTTTTCGCAGATTTAGCGTGACAAGAAAAAGAAGCTTTTGCCTGCCCGGATAATGAAACCTGATTTGTGTGACAGCAGGCATTGTACATGAGACCCAATTTTCGCAGACTGAAACTCGGTTTGCGGAAATTCCAGGTACCCTAGTACCGTATTTTTCGGTGTATAAGACACAGCTGTTTTTTTTTTTTTTTTTTTTTTCAAAAATCTTGCTGGTGCGTCGTATACAAGGGTGCGTCTTATACGCGAATTTTTCTCTTTTTTTTTGCGAGTTCAGAAATTACTCAGGTTCAGGCTCGAGCTTTTTTCTCCGAAAAAATGTCACTACCAATAACACAGTTGGAACACGGTTAATACTGCAATACGGGGACCGCTGTGCGCAACTTTTTTAGGTGAACTTTGTCATGAAACGGCGGGGATGACGACTTCTAGGATCACAAATGTGCGGCCGTTTCGGTGGCCCCAAGCAAAAGTAATGTGAAATGCCAAAAGATAGAAACAATCGCACTTCTCGCCATTGTCAGGACAAGCCAAGACAGCCGGCGTTCTTTTTTAGTCATCGCGTGTTTCAGCCGCATTGCCTCCAGAAATGGGCTAACTTTTTCATAGCGCATCTGAAGATGAAGACTTGGAAGGTTTAAGTAGAAATAAAATGTTATGGACATACGGGAGGGTTCTTTCGTTTTTCTTTCTTTTTGCTGAAACGTGGGCGGGTATGGCGTGAGTGTTGCCTTTTTCGATCACTTAGCGTTGCTTAAGAATTTCTCAACAGGTGCGGTGCATTTCGCGATGGTCGCGCAAGTGTGTTTAATTAAGCCTCACTAGCCTAACTGGGTAAAGTGGGGTGCGTCTTATATACGAACTTTTTCAATGACAGCCTGCATATATGGCGGGTGCGTCTTATACACCGGGAAATATGGTAATTCTTTTTGTCCTAACACATGTATACCATATAAACGCTTGTAAGGGCCGTACTTTTTTTTCCAGATTCAAGGACCAATTTTGGGGGGGTGGGCCATACATGCGATATGCGAAAAAAAATTTTTTTTAAGTAAAAATGCACCAATCAGGGAATGAGTGGCATTTGTTCCGCATTCAATCGTCACTCGCTGTGTATTTCGACTCTGAGCTGGTGCACGCTCATCCCAAAAGAAGCCGCGCAGCATGCCCGCTGTCAATGCCTAGCCGTTGTTCCGCACTTCTATCGCACAGCAGAGCAGCTCTTCTTTGAGTTTGGGAAACTCGCATGGCTTGCCTCAGAAAGCGCGCCTTTTGCAGCTCGTGTTTCTCAATGCATCCTTTTCGTTGCACCATCATCGGACGCACTTCTCGGCCATGTCAAATTTCCGGCCCGCCGCACGCTTGCCGTGTTTGACAGGTAACTGGTAACCCAGTTAACCCAGGTAACCCAGCTGTGTAGCTTTTAAGGTGCTTGCCCATCATGCTAGAACTGCAACGTTCGGCAGTAGCACACGAAAGCTACAACCACCACAACTACTATGATGAATGCGCTAACACGCCACTAACGCCACAAAAGGCTGGAGCTGGCGATACTGATGCTGATAGCAGGAGGTGGCGGTGGAGGAAAAAGTTGATGGTGATGATGATGACTGTGGCCTCGGGCGCCATCCATGGATGGCACTTGGAAGCTCGTGTGCGCGTGCATGGCCTCCGCGATCAAGCGCACCACTGCTCGCAGCCGGAGCCAATCACAGAGGCCACGGTGCGTGCATTTAGAAGGCTATTCCCGCCTGGGTCATGGAAAGTTCGGGTGCAGCTCTTACACGGATTTATACACGGGCGCGGCTCTTACACGCGTTTATACGGTACCTTGTCTGGCTTCATGGATGATTTTGGATAAACTGACTGCTTCATCAAATTGATGCATGAGGAAACAGTTATTTTAGAAATGCACAGAAATAATTTTATTCAATTCAGACACAGGTTTCGGCACATGTACACCTCTGTGAACATTGTTCCACTGAGGTCCGTAAATTGTCCTTGTATCCCCTGCAACAGTAGGGAAGCCGGTCAAGTGAGAGTCGAGAAACTTGTCTCTTTTGCAAAGCTAGCACACATCCAGAACTGGATTAAAGATGGCGTTCGAGCTGTTCCCCACTTTCATCTTTTTGTTCCATTTGCGTTAAGTTTAACCCTTTCAGACACTGCTCGCCAAGTGTATTCGAATCAGTTTTTTTCCGCCTAAATAGTCTACAAGAAAGCCAATTAGTTCGCTCTGAAACAGTAAGCGTTGGGATAAGCGTTGCAGTGTGAAATTGAACAAGTAAACAAGTAGCAGTAACAAGTAAAGAAAATGAGCACTTCAGGAAGTGTGGAATCACTCTAGTTGTAGCAGCGAATAATGCAAGAAATGGGGAATATAATGATATGATAACAAACAATCTCCCTGACTGACTCGAAGCATGTGATGCCAGGCTGACTGCTTTGAGGTATACTATGTACTGCACTCAATACCTAAAGTTGAATCAACCCAGTTACGAAAACAAAGCAATCACTGCTAGGCATAGCACACTGGAGCGATAAAGCTGTAATTTCATTGCATGTACAAAAGTGCGCATGGCAGTTGTGTGCATAGCATCTGGAAGGGTTAAAGGGACGGTTAAATGGTTTTTTGACAATTTGAGAATTCGAATCTATGAAGCTTCTTGGTAATGCATGCAAAGTAGTTTTGTGCTAGCGTTTAAAATGGCAACGCAATCACCGGTTAAAACCACGACGATTTTCAGGCTTCCCCTCACTGCGTTGGGTAAGTGCAGGGAAACATGGTGACGTCAAAACTCGCGAAATTTCAGATGTCCACTGCCTTCGTCTACATGCTGCCATGCGTCTTTCGATGCTGCCAAGCAATGCTTCATGAACTTCACCTTCAACGGCATTCTTTTTCATCCTTGAAACAACCGCTTCTTCGCTGGAAACTTAGCGCCGCCATACATGACATCATCACTGGGGCGTCTGCCTGTCGCTGTGCACTGCAGAGAAGCCTGAACGCCGATGCCCCTTTAGTCGGCGATTACATCACCATTTCAAATCCTAACGCAAAAAGATTTCGCATGCTTTACCTGCAAGTTTCAAGCATTCAATCCGCTTAAACTCATCGAATTCTAAAAACTCTTCAGTTGCCCTGTAACAGGCATTCCAGAGGTATGTCCTGCTTACCTGAAGTAGAACACCTATGCCCACTACTGCTACGTCTCCTTGCGGTCGCCTTCTTCCGGAGCCTCCAACTTGTCAGCTGAAGAGAGAACTGCATCTCTGTGCGCTCTGTTGACGGCATCTTCGAGGGTCGCAGTCTTCTGGGCGGCGGACTTTATCTGCCGTTCGGCTGAGAGCAGCCGCTCGTTGGCGCAGATCCCGGCGTACTCAGCACCGTTCACAAAGGCGGTCTGTGCCACGGCATCGACAAGGCTGGTGATGCTTTGCATGCGGGACTCGAGAGACTGAAATTCGACAAGAAGTCATGCAATGCCACTTATTGCTCCGTTTCTTTTTTTCTTTTATTCCCTCATCTGGAATAGGAAAGAAAATGGGATCTGACTGTGTCATAAATATACTGCAATCACTTGCATTCAGTATGCGCCCTTTTTTAAAAAAAATCTTCAAACACTTCGGAGTCCATTCATTACATGATGCAAGACATCGAAATCAAACAGACTCCAAAATAGACTCAAACAGTCTCCGAAGACTAGGAAATGAAATAGAGAGCAGGAATTTATGTGACTGTAGAGGGACACTAAGCAACACACAAACCTTGCGATTTACGCCATTGTAACTTATCAGGGTTTAGATGCAAGAGGCAAATACAGTGAAACCTCGCTGTAGTGAACTGGTAAAAAATCGTGAAATAGTTACCATAACTAGCATAAACTAGCGCCATTAACTGGCGCTGGAGAAACAAAATTTAATCAGCAAAGGAACGGCAACAGGGAGAAACCTTGTTCGTATCTTTAGTGCCGTTTCCAGCCGCTCGCAGTGATCGCGGAGGCTGCTAAAAACCGAGCGGCAAACTCCAGTGAGGTTGTCTTCGCCACATAGCACCACGGCACGCGGTGGCAGCAAGTCGGATGTCAGTTAAGGTAGCTTCCTCGCATTACAGTGATGTGGCGTAAAAGAATCGGATGCCAGGACGAAAGCTATCGCAGTTGTTCACTTCCTGCCCTCCGTAATAGCTGACGTGAGCAAAGGATGGCTGCTGGAAAGCTACAAGAACCGACCGTGTCGCAGGTTCTGGGGCGCTATCGACGGGGTGCGAGAGACACAAACAGGTGTCAACCGCCTGGCTACCAGCTGCTCTCGCCACCATACTTTCAGTGGTGCTGCTGGTAAATGCGAGATAAAGCGTGAGCGACGGCCAGAACGCTAGCCGCTCCACCACCAGTCACTTGAGTAGTGAGGTGTAGCCTGCCACCCAAGCGGGCACAGCTTGGTGCCTGACAGCTCGATATATCTGTTTTATGGCAAACCGCATTCAATATATAAAGTTAGAAATGCATGTGTTTGTTAAAGATATTTAGGAACAATTTGATACAGCGAATAATTTGTAATATCCATGCTTGTTGTAACGAGGTTTGACTGTAGTGTTTGTATCATGTAAGCGAGGACTCTTTAGTCACCTTCTAGATTATCAAAAATGACAGTGAAATGCTGAAGACAGTGGTTCTACGGAGACTCTCACTCCTTGGATATAAAGGTTCAGCAGTCTCTGCCTCCAGCGGTTGACCGCAAAGCAAGTACAATGTTTCTACAGCAATGTGTAGCGTGGAAAGAATAAAATTGTTTTCTTTAAGTGACACTGTGTGCTGGGACAATATGGTAACACATGGATTATGGACTGACACGGATACACATCAGAGCCACATGACAGTTTTAAGTTTGTTACCGGTAGTATGGGATTCTTGTTAACTGCTGATGCTGATGACTCAAATGTCAGAACCTGCCTTAGAGCGACCTATTCATTTCACTGCCAACACATTCACAGAAGTAGGAGCAAAATTACATGCGAACACTACACTTATGAGCATGTAGTTTTTTTGCTTATACTTGACTGTGTATATTTCTTCGTGGGTTGTTATTAGTTTCCATCTTTCCTTAATATCTTTTATCTCAGCACTTCTTGCATTCCCCTCCCCCCCCCCCCCCCCCCTTTGCTTACGTCCCTACCCTGTCCCCCCCCCCAGCTAATGTTTAGGTGCCCAATGAACATGCGGCAGTTTCTGTGGCTGACACCAATGTATTGTTCTTCCTTTTAGTTATTTTATTTTTTCATATAAAACCATTTCGTCGTCAACATCAAACAATGATACGATTATGTATATTACACTCCGTATAAAGCTCAAATATAAATATAGTCCCGCAGAAAAATACATTCACAGAGGAATTCACTGTGAAACTCACGAGGACATCAGCCTTGAGCCTGTTGGTCTCCTCTCGAATGGCGATCATTTCCATCCAAAAGGCATCGTCCCCAGAACAGAGGCCCACCTCCGTCTCAAACCGATTAATCAGGCTGCTCAATTTGTTCAAGCTCTGCACGGCGGGAAAGAGACATGTGGAAATTGTGTTTAAATGGACACCACGTCCCGTGTCCCTACCACTGAAATGCTTTCTTACTGACACCACCAATGCAGCTCCAGGTGGTACTAAGAGGCTCATGGCACGCGCACACGCAATATTCGAACTATGCAACAGAAGTGCGGAAATTGTATCACTGCAACTGCATCAGGATCATTACTGGTTCACACGTTTCCTTTGTGTACCCTAGACTAACAACACTCTACCATCTTGCAGGGATTGCCGCACATGACTAGTCAAGTTTTTCGACGCCATTGTAGAAAACTTTACTAGTCGGGCAAAAATTCCAACTAGATGATGGCTTGTCAACTTCTACTCCACCTCAAATTACATGTGCATTCACAAACATTGTCGCAGCTTGTACCGACATGCACAACCATCTCCCATCGCGGCTCACAGGAGAGTACCGGGATACTTCCTTAGCCTAATTTACTGCAACTTTCTTCACTGAAGCCCTGGTTATGCACTGAAATTATGCTATGGGAAGTTGAGATAAAACTGGAAAGCATGCACTGAAAGGCTGCTTAGATTTAATTCATAAATTTGACGGGTGAAAAACTCCCAAAGGAAGAAGCATTTTGTACCTTGCAGTACTCCTCATGGGCGTCCAAGATGGCCACTGTCAACTGAATCAGTACTCTGCTGGCTGCCTCAACAGCAATGACGCTTGCCTGCTTGATGAGGAACTCGTGTGAGAGCGATTCAGGGTCAACCGCTGGCTGAAAGACAAAAAGCCAGTGTTGAAATTTCCTTAATATATGCTCTCTGAACAAAAAACCAACACCCTGCATTTAAATACGGTGTTCAGATGCAGTGCTTGGAAGCTTTGTGCTCAGGTAAATAGTTCAATGCACATCAGTCTTTGTAGCAGGTTTGCCAGTTAAATGCGTATATACATATACTACGCATATACACCGTCCCACTGTCATAAAAGAGTTTTCACAGACTTAATTTTTAACGAAGTTTTCTTGGATGGAAAACCATGCTCTATGCAGAAATACTGAAATGTTGGTGCTAGACTGCTCTGATTGTGGCTAGTTTCGGTTTTGGCGGCTGATGGCAACGTGTCTCTGTCGTGATGAAGTCCTTGACAGTGCGGAAAGAAAAATCAGATAATGGCCTGTGTTTGAACAAGAAACCATGCAACAGATTCACTTAACGTTATCGCATGCATCAGTAATTTCAAAGACAGGCCATGAGGAATAATGCCCCATTGTGTATTTTTCAATAAAAAAAATTGTGGGGCACATTACACTCTCGTGTAAGACTGATGACACAGCGATGCTGTTTGGTTCGACTAAGTTAACCGTGATTATACTCATCATTTCTGTCTGTTGTCGTCTATGGTACCTCCCCCCTACGTACAAGTGTTTATTTCAGTCCCACCCACGGACGCCTGACGCCCCCTGTCGGAGCGGACAACTATTGTATTAGTGTTGTCGTCCGCTCCGACAGGTGGCGTCAGGCGTCCGTGAGTGACCTCATTACTGCGAACACATCCACCGCTGCGCACGATTAACGGAACAACTTCCAGCTTAAACAGCATCGCTGTTCAAACGTAACATGTATCTGCGCGAAAAGCAAGAGCTGCATGCAGAGCAGACGACACGCACACCACCTGACGTCACTTGTGTGAGAGGCTCGGGGTGCGCGCAGCAGCTTAAAATTAGCTCGCGAATGTTGTTTGCATTAGCGTTTGGAAACACAATACCGTGTCACTGTCGTCATCCAGGCATCTCGCTCTAGCTGGAAGGCCCCACGCTACCGTAGTTGTGAAGGCGGCTTTTCCACCGATCCTCGCGAACTCGGGGTACCGCCTAGTAACCCTGGACATTCACGTGCAGTATCAGTAGTAAACGCACACTCATGAGCAGCCGACAGATTTGGAAGAAAAACGTAGAACGGACAGTATGAGGCTCGTTTCTTTCGCTGCTTACCTGGCAATGTTCCGAGCGTGTCTGAATCGCCACAAGAGTCTCAGCATTTCGGTTTGCGCCGCGGTTTGAGCTTCCCGATTTAAACCAGAAATTTACCAAAGGCAAACGAATTAAATGTTGACTATGACTGCATACCTCTTAAGCTAATGAAAGGTTGCGCAATGCACACACCATGCGTGGACGTTGGCATGGAGGCCTGCATGAGGCCGCCGGCGTGTTTACACCGACAACCGGAAGTTTGCCTAGAACCGGAAGCTTCCCTCAACTGTTAGTGGTGCAGACGACAAAATGACGTCTTTTGCAGGCGATGCGCATGCATGACGATCACGGGCAGGTGCGGACGAGAATGGCCCTCGCGTTCTCTAAATAGTGTTCCTTCCCGATTTGCATTTCGCACCCGATTATTTCACAATGCAAATGAAGAAACGCTCAGCGACGTGACACACTGGCCGCACTCCGCGAGTTTTGCGTAAGGCTGTTGTGGTGTCTGATCACCACCGCGCGTTAGAAAAGGAAAAGGTCGCTGATCGTCATGAGCTAGTCGCCTCGCGCAGTTTCTTTTTTTTTCGCTCCGAAGCCAGTCTACCGGCGTTCGAGGGGCGCAGGGTCAGTCCGTTGGACGTGAGCGTTTTCAGTGCGGAACCCGAAGCGACTTCGCCTTTCTCGGCGCCTGGACGAGCGGAGGTCAAGGAGCTGCGACATCAGCTCGAACAACTTGGACCGATTCGATGTCTGCGCCAGGCGCGACCATGGCTGCGCCGAGACGAGGTGATTTACACCCTAGCGTATTTAGTGCTGCGCAATTTCAACAGCATGCCTTTTAGCGGCTACGTTACAGGATGTGTGCTGGCGGGGCAGGATTGTTCAGGTCAGCCTAAGTATAGCATAGTGTAGCAGATTTCTATAACTTCCCCCCTTTACCTCCGCGCAATTCTTTGGTGCACTGAAATCAATTTAGAAACTGAACCACACGATATTGGATAGTTTCGCTTTCAGAATATCTGCTTGGAGATTTCTCCCATTTGTTAGCGCGGGTGCACGACTACGACGACAGAGGTGAAGACCGGAAAAGTTGTGAATGTTTTGCAGTCATGTGCTAAAGTGTACCTGTGTTTCCGCTTATTCGCCGTGCGCGCACTGTCGCAACTGCTTGCTTGTGGGGAAAACAACGGAGGCGACGAAGGACAAAAAAAAAACAGAACTAAAGTCAGTTTCGGTTTCGATGTTGTTACGGCTTTTAGCCGAGTCGCAGCCGGAGCCGTAGCACGCTGCGAAAGCATACAAACAAAAAGCAAGTAACGACGGAAACGTAATCCAAACATAAGCGACAAGCAGCCGCTCGCCGCCACCGCCAGAAAACGCCGCTCCGTCGTCTGCGGCTGCGCGACCTTCGGGCACTGCGAGGGGTCGCGAAAAAAAGAGCTCTGCCGTCGTATTCGGCTGTCTCCTCCTTTTAGCCGCGCTCAGAAATCAGCTGATCACCGCGCACGCAGCCTCACAGCTCCGTCCGTCCGCCGAACACTTTCTCTCGCCGCAGTGAGCAAGGAAAAGCCGGGAGCTCCAATGTCGGGTGCGCCGACGAGCGACCATGAGCGGCGAAAGCAGATCAGCGTGCGGGGCATCGCTCAGGTCGAGAACGTTGCCAACGTGAAGAAGGCCTTCAACCGGCACGTCCACTACACGCTGGTCAAGGACCGCAATGTGGCCACGCCGAGGGACTACTACTTCGCCCTGGCCCACACCGTCAAGGACCACCTGGTCGGCCGGTGGATCCGCACGCAGCAACACTACTACGACAAGGATCCAAAGGTATACAAACACGCATCTTTCTCCCTCTCTCGATTACCCAGCCGTCGTAATTTCTCCGGCGCTTGCTCTTTCCGGATGTGTTGCGTGATTTTCGTCGTTTACCCGCAACCATCTTTTTCCGCTTCGGTCTCGTATCTTCTGCTATGCGTGTAGTACGAGCAGTTACGTTGTGCAGAATTTGAGCACGACCTGAGTTGCTTTCTGATCGGGAGTGTGCAGTGGGATGCAGGCGCGCTCTGGAGTGGAGGAGTGGCCGGCCGAGGAGCGGGTTTCATTCCGTCGGTATTCGGGTCGGCAGTGCGTTTGCTTTGCGTGCTGCGCGGCACCCCGTTCTTTTTCTCGAAGTGCATGTGGTCGATATTGCATATATATGCACGGACACCATCCGTCCGCGCGTGCGGACAGCTAGCTATATGTTGCGCGTGTGCAGGTTTCTGCGCGCGCTCTAGCCGCACTGCGCAACATATTAGCGTCGATACGTAATGGGCGCGCTGATGCAAAAGTAAAAACAGTCGTCTGCGTTTGATTGACGTATGAGCAGACGACCGTACGTCTACACCAGCGAGTCCCTGATGGGTGTTATTTTTTGCGTTATGCTCGAAGCGGATAGCGTAGGCATTCAGAGACGTGTCGAAGCAGCGCCCGGCTACCGAGCGACAGCTAGCGTTCGCAGGATATAGAATTGCACTTCGCCGCGGGATATCCAGATATTTGACGCTCGGTTTCCCGTCTGGGCAAAGGAAATCCGCGGCCGCTCCATAGTTGTTGGCCGGCGGTGCAGTTAAAATGCCATGCGGTCGATGCTGCTGTGCGTGCTTGCAATTCGATAAGACAGCGTGTGTAGCGGCGCCGGCTCCTTGTTTTCCGATACCCCGGCAGCATTGCGATGTGGGGAACGCCCCCGTGTTTGAGAAGGCTCAGTTCGTATTAGCGCGCGAGGGGGGTGGGGAGGGGGTAGGTTTGACGTGTATGGAAGATAAGCGCGCCCGGTTACTGATATACGTGCGGTTCGTCGCGTGTGGCCTACTTTCCCTTCGCGTATCTGTGGGCGGCGCGGTTTTCGATTTTGACAGCTCAAGAGGTGTGATCGCGGGGAACCCCTTTGAGCACCGATGTTGCGCGACGAAACGGGTTCCTTTCGAGTCTTGGCGCGAGACAGCACGGCTGGTGCAGGCGCGAAGTGTGCGGCGTTTGACCTCTGTCTGACCTACCCGCTTCTGGCGCGGGCGCTCTATACGCGGCGGCATCCGATTGTTTTTGGGGCGCCGGAGGTTGCGTGTCGGCGCCTGGCGTTATAAACGCCCTGGAGCGGGCCTGCACGCGATCTGACGCATTGGACGCGGAAGTGTTGGCAAATGCTGTTTGCTTGTTCGGAACGATGCGCACCTGCAGTTTGTGTCTTCTGCGCGCGAATACGTTTTCGGAGTTACTTCGGCGTGCTGGTGCTCCTCTCAATTAAACCGGAATTTTTAGGGCTGTGATTTTCGTTTTCTTTTTTCTCGTCTGCGTTAGGAGTTGTTTAGTAATAAAGATCTCCGGCGTGGTAACGACGGATCGATTTGAGCGGTATGCTCAAGGTCGGCTTTCCCGTGGTCCACCTGTGCTGTGTAGGGAAGTAGTACTAGCACTTCTTGTCTGATTCTCACTTGCATTTCTGTGGAATCTGGCGAAGATAAATTTGATCAGGAAAGAGATTCTTTTCGCGGGAGCCGTATGAGGTACGCTAGCAAAGTCGCGTTTTCACCTATCGCGTGTTTTTTTTTTCGCGTAATTTATATTAAGCTGGCGCTTTCTCGACATTTGCCATTTTTGGCTTACATAAGGTTCCACAACGTTTTCTATGAAGTAGCATCCCTAATAGAGAACCGATTTTATGGTGGTTTACACAGCAAAGAGCAACAATTCGAAAACTAAATGAAAACACAGTCCAGTGCGCTGGCTGAAACAGGATAGTTAGGATAACATTAATGAATTTAAAACTTCATGTTTTCTGTGTTCTGTGAAAAAGTGAAAAGTTCTCAAACCATTTCAGTGGCGTTTTTTGTTTATTGTTCTCCTCAGAACCTATACTTAACATTTTGTGTCAAAACATGGCATTTTTTGTGGCTTATTTTCATCTTGAGAATGAGACAAATTGTGGACATATAACATGATCATTCAATGTGGCCACTAGACATAAACACCACAAACGATGAGCATGGCGCGGTAGTTGTTGACTCGCATAATCCGTGCATGCACGATGCAACCCTTACGTTTTCTGACTCCATTCTGCTGTTTGTCGAAGCCTTGGCCAAGCGACAAGCAGAACTAGGTCCCTCTGATACGCAATCTGTTTGCTTTTGCCTTATCGGTCTTGAGGTGTCTAGCTGCTGTCACGAAGCCAGCTTCCTGGCTCCAAGGCATTCTTCTCGCAGCTCACTTTTTATCTGGCTAGGTTTGTGTTTACCGCGCCTCTGCATCGAGCCACTTTGAGCCACGCGGCGCCGGTGGAAGCTTCTTCGAGCTTTCTATAGGACTGGCTCCCTGCCCACTTACTGCAATTGCCACTGCCGCAGCTTTTCAGCCCTATACCGGATTGTTCAGGCGGGATCTAAATCTCTCCTAGACTGCCGTGCTGTCAGCCCCGTTCAGGCAAGGCACTGCTGGTGACAGACGCGGCTCCTCGCGGCTAGACTTGATTGTGGTGTCTATTTGGGTCTGGTTTGGCACGAACGAGGGATTTTTCTCGAGGTGGGCGCTGATGAAGAGACTGGGGTGAGGGCCGGCCGCGGGACGGGGGTTGAAAAAAGAAACACGCTAGCCTGAATGGGCTTTTGTTGGATGCGGAGGGTGCGAACATCCAAGGCCGGCCGTCGCGAGTTGGGCGCTCTAGCAAGATTGTCGGTCCTGTTGCTGGAGGGGGGCTGTGCAAGATTGCAGCGGGGAACGTTGCCTAATCGTTGTGACCACCTCCCGTCTGGCTCAAGAGTCGTTGTTAAATAACCGAGACGAGCAAGGTGTTTGAACCTTAAAGCGAACCAACCTTGACTCTCTCAAGAAACTTGGCAGTGCAGAAAGGAGGTGAAGAAGCAGAAATGCGTGGGAGTAGCGCTTTCAGACGAGTTTCGCTTCTCTGTCAGCCACCTTTTGTACAGATTCTGTCGGCCATGTCAACGCAGAGAAGCTGGCGTTCTAGTTTTTCCATCTGCCTTAACTTATTTCATGTGGCCACACTTCATTAATCATAGACCAGCTAGCCCGAATAAAATTATTGCTGGATTGCCTCTTGGTGAAAACCACCAGTTACAAAAGTGCGGGGCTTCCTGGATGTTCCGTGATAAGATGGTGAGCGAATCTGACGGAGCAAACCACAACAGTTACGATGGTTCCATCGCAAGTACCGTGGGAAGCTGTACCCACTGAAGGGATAGGAGAATTTCATGCTTGAAAATGTCAGGCGCGTTTATTCCTAAAGGTACGTTATTAATTTGCAGTGCATTCATAATTTACTTAGAAGGTTACGATTAGCACTTTGTCATTTTTTGCCTGCTTTTTCCAGTCCCCTAAAAATGTCATGTGTGCGCATCGAAGCAAAAAATTTGTGCAGTTAGGGTATTATGCAATCAAAATTTCCAAATTGGCACCCTTTAATATGGGCATAGTTGGAATGGTTCCGGCTTAATTTTTTTTTTTTTTTTCAGTGCAATGAATGACACATTGTTGCAAAACCTGCACATATTTGAAGCAAAATGTATTGCAGTTTGCAGCAGGTTATGCGAGCAGGGTTTCAACAGTAGCCTTCATTCAGGTGTAGTTAGAAAGGTGCCTGTGTAGCTTTTCTTTTTTTCATTTTTAAGCACTTGAGTTGGGATGGAGTTTGTTTCTAGGTGGCGACGCCCTGTCACTGACAGGCAGCCAGCCCAAGGGAAGCCCCCCCCCCCCTTGAAGGCTGTGAAAGTAATATGACGAATGGCTTCACGCTGTTACTCTACTAATTTTAGCATTTTGAAAGTGCTTTCTCGGCGGCACTTGTAAACAAAAACTCTTTGAGCCATTTGTGGGTTTGACATGGGTGTCTGTTACAGCATGGGAACGCTGCCAAGAAAATGTCAGTTGAGTTACGAGTCCATTGACATAAGTGCCTGACTCCACTTCCTGGTTGGAAAGGGTAGAAGTCCTGCTGGCATGTCTTTAGAATCCACTGTAACCCTTTTTTAGTCACTTTAGGTGCCAGTAAAGCGTTGTGGACTTGAAGAAAAGTTGCTATATGTAGGGTACAGCTTAAAAAGAAACAGTTGGCAGCAACAGCCCCATGACCTGTTGGGGTTGTTGTGCTCTACGGACCTAACACAGGAGTAAACGAAGCCAGCAGTTCAATGTTTAATTCTGTTAATCAAGTCAGGGAAATCAAAATTTTTGTACTTATAATTATAACTTTTTGTTTGGTAAGAAGAAAAACAATAACAGTGGACTATTTGCTTGAATGGCAGTCATGGATGTGGGCGGAACTTTCTTGCGAACTTAATGCGCGCTTAACTCTTTCCTTACTGTGCAAAAAGCAACAGGTTTTGAGCGTTCTAAAATAAAAATTATTTCTTTTGAGAAGTGCTAAATGCATTGCGTATTGTAATACATGCGTAGTTGATTGATTATTCTTCCGAACGAAAAGAACGCTACAGTTGTGTGTGCGAAGCGTTTCGAAAATTTATTGATTAAATATGCTTGTAACAGAAAACAATACGAGCGAACTAATGCACTGAGCCAGAAATTGATTTTAAAAAAAGAAAATATACAAAATGTCGCACATGTAGCTGCCATTGTTGAGATTTTCAGCTGCATACATAATACAACAGCACTTTCCATGGCCTTTCAAGTTACGCAATATGACTGCTGCGTCACTGGAGAAAGCAGTCATGTGATGAGGACATGAAGTGGAGGTAGATGTAGGATTTGCTGCACGTTACTCTTGTTCTGAGTGCTGTTCTTAATTTTTTTTTTATAGCAGAGCTTGCAGTTCCTGATTTTTTTTTTTTTTTCGGTTGGTAGTAAATAGGTTCTATGAATGAAAAGGAGGCATGGCCTTCCTTGACATCATCATAATCAAATACCTGCTGGCGCGTGTGGTAAAATATCAGTACATTGCAAAGACCCCAAAGCATCAAATAAAACCACTGTCATCCTTTACAAATTAAACGCACTGTATGAAATACGACGTGAACGTAAAACGCAACATATGCAAGCATGCGCTGTTGTCTCAGGCCTCTGAGAAGAACTCTCGCAGTCGAAATTGCAATCCGACCATTCCACATGGTTGTCTAACTCACCGCTACTGCTTTAAACAAAAAAAGACAGCGATAAGAACCAACAAAAGTGCTCAGTGTAGCTTTTCGCCTTTGAGGAGTGTGCAGTGACACTGACTCCATGATTGGCGACTGGCGGACTACGTGTGGTCAAAGTTTCATTCTTTCACGTTGCGCCCTCGAGTTAGACAATGAAAAAATGAAACTGACACCAAAGAAATGGTGCTATAGACGTAAACTAGGTGGCGCCACTTGTCCAGAAGCGCACTCTTGAATTTTTGGTGGCAGGTTCGAAACATGCGTCATATATGACCGATGGCCTATGCAAGGAAAGAGTTAGAGCCAATAATCATGCGTGCTTCCTGGGATAAACGAGCAAACACTTCCCATTTTACTTGCTGTATTTTTGTATTTGACTTTTATGGCACTGGAACCTGTCTGTAGAAAAGTGTACAGCGTGCAGTATCGCTGAGAGAGAGAGCATCTTTTTGAATCACTTGCAAAATATAATGGAATGATGTCAAGCATGGTGACAGCAACAGCTGCTTGAGCAACACGTGCTGTTGGGCTTACTGGTGGATCATAGTTGGGCGAAATGCTAGAGTACAGGCATGGAGCAAAATGGCTGGACAAGCGTTCGCTGGCGATTACTTCAGTCAAGAAAAACGACTTGCGTCACATGCAACAGGGCGTGTGTGATCCCAGGATGCACAGATTGTTAAGGCATCGAAGAAGCTTTTAATTACTTAATTGATCTAAGTTATTTCTGGCTGGCATTATGTTTTTCTATTCTTGTGTTCATGTACTCACAAAGACGTGTTCATGTACTCACAAAGACGTGTTCATGTACTCACAAAGACGTGTTCATGTACTCACAAAGACGTGTTCATGTACTCACAAAGACGTGTTCATGTACTCACAAAGACGTGTTCATGTACTCACAAAGACGTGTTCATGTACTCACAAAGACGTGTTCATGTACTCACAAAGACGTGTTCATGTACTCACAAAGACGTGTTCATGTACTCACAAAGACGTGTTCATGTACTCACAAAGACGTGTTCATGTACTCACAAAGACCTGTTCATGTACTCACAAAGACCTGTTCATGTACTCACAAAGACCTGTTCATGTACTCACAAAGACCTGTTCATGTACTCACAAAGACCTGTTCATGTACTCACAAAGACCTGTTCATGTACTCACAAAGACCTGTTCATGTACTCACAAAGACGTGGTCATGTACTCACAAAGACGTGGTCATGTACTCACAAAGGCACTACACACGAGTAAAAATGCAGTGTATGTGTAGCTATTTACTTTTTTTTCTTGCGTGCACACGCGTTTTCCCATAATAGTATGTAAGGGTCAGTGCTATCTGTGAGCAACAGACAGAGGAATACAGACAGAAAGTGCGCAGTTACCTCAGAAATGAATTTAACAGCAGCAAAAGTAGCAATATTTTTGCTGTGGACGTGAGGTTAATGAACTTTGACCTTGTTGACCTTTTCCAGCGGGTGTACTACCTCTCCCTGGAGTACTACATGGGCCGCTCTCTCACCAACACCATGGTGAACTTGGGCATTCAGAATGCCTGCGATGAAGCCCTCTACCAGGTATGTGAAGCCTGTGGTGCCTGGTCTTTCCGGACCTTGTGTTTCACCCTGCATTTGCTCTGTTTTTGTGGTCATTTGTCTTTTCAGTGAAACGGTTTCTTGTTTATTTCACAGTTCAAAATGTACGAGGGCAGGTTCTTTCATAGAAAATGCCGTAAAGTGTATGATATGGCTGGACGCGATATGGAGGCTTACCTATTGAATGTAATTGACGTGATGCTGAAGCTAATTCTCTTTACCCACGTGTTCTGATTAAAAAAAAAACTTTAACTTCATCATGCTGCAACCATAGTTTGTCCATGCAGGAGGGGCATGGGCAAATAAAACGGGCGATAAGTGACGAGTGAAACCCATTTCTAATTTATAAGGAAGCATTGGAGCAACAAAAAAAGTTGGTGCATTTCAAAAGCTCTTCAGAAAAAAGATAAAAATGGAGGTTGGAGGTAAAGTAGAGAGAGTGTATTTCGAAAGTCCCACTGAAATGAGAAGGCAGGATGACTTTAGCAAGTGAATCACAGTCGTCGGTGCTATGTGGAAATTTAAAACTCTTAAATGCTTGAGTGAGAGGCTGTAGTACCTGAACGAGAGCAAGCACTAGATGCCGCTTCTTTGCTCTTGGGTGGGATATTTTTCTTTATCTTTGTTTCCCCCACTGCTGCACGGGTCTGTCTTCTGTTTGTGCACTTCACACCTCCAAGGTTGCGAGCCCTTAGTGATAGGGGCCAAGAGTCCCAGAGGAGAGGGGCTCTCCAATAATGAACTGATAGCGGCCCGACCTTGACGCGCTGCTGGTAAAAACAGCCTCCTCCTTTGGCTTGCCCCAGAGTGCTTCCTTGGCAGGGTCGATAACATTCAGGGACTTGATGATAAGCTGCTAGGAAGGAAGGCAGGCTCTAGTCGGAGCACAAAGCAGGACCAAGATTGATGACCCCTCCTCCGTCCTCCCTTCCACATGGGCGGAGCCAGCAGTTGGCGTAATCTCGGGGGCTGTGCTCTCTTTGTGTTCTGCAGGGTAGTCTCATTTAAGGGGGGAAGCTGGTCTTGGAGAAAAAAATTTTGTTAATGAGGTCACAATAATGGAACCTTCTAGTAACACGTATTTTTGCATGCTGATTCCAAATATGTAATTTCATTCTATGTAAAACAAGTCCTTGTGCACTTGTGTAATATGACAGAAGCCAACAGCCACAGAAACCAAGGGGCACAGGGGATTTTTTTTTAAATTAATTTATTTTTTGTGGTGTTGATCAAGTAGGAAAATTACTGAATATGTTGTCGCTTAAAGCTGATTGATTAGAAAAGCAGAAGAAAAAACAACCACATGCCGCCGGTGGGATCCGAACCCACGACCTCCGAATTACGCGTCCGGTGCTGTTATTTAACTTTCTGCCGAGAGCTTTCAATAAATTTTGCAACAGGAAACTCACTAGGACGCGTGCCATTGGTTTGTCTTGACATCAGACTATGCAATGAGGGCAAAACTATTATCGTGCCTATCACGGAAGTTGAGTTACAGGGTTTTGAATTTGCCACTTCACAAATGGGAAGGAACTGATGATTTAAAAATCCTATAACTCGCCTTCTATAACAGGCAAGATGACACTTTTACCCTTATTGCATAGCTTGATGTCAAGAGAAACCAATGGCATGCATTCTAACAAGTTCCCTGCAGTAGGATTTCTTTCAAACTCTCTGCAAAAGTTACCCAACATATTGCTTAAGTGCACAAGGACTTGTTGTACTTAAAATTAAATTACATATTTGGAATCAGCACATAAAAATACACGTTCCCTGAAGATTTCATGGTTGTGCCTTGATTAGTAAAAATTTATTTCTGGGACCCTCTTCCCCCCTTAAAGGAGTACAGACACCTAACTGTGGTGGCATGTTTTTTTTCTCTACAGTGATACTGAACACACTACTATGCATGAATCACAATGTGGTGTATACGGCTACGAACGCTAAATAATGTATGATCTCTTGTTCCTCTCACGCTGTTTCGGTTTCAACGGCTGAAGGGTGACCGACGTCAGCGCATGTTCATTGGTCACGTGAGGCATGGAAAAAAATGCAGTATAATCGCTGCTTCTGCATTCGTTGCCGTTCAGTCTCTTAAGGCAAGCTGGCTTTAGCATTGCAGTGAATTAAAATGGCAAAGCAGCAATTATGTTTTTTTTTTCACGCCGTGACCTATATATAAGCATAAGAAAAATTTCCTGCAGAAAGCTCGTGGCAAAAACATTACATAGCATATTGCGTGGTGCTGAAGGGCTTCTCTTCTACTAGATATTTATTTATTTATTTATTTGTTTGTTTATCCATGTTACCCCTAAAAGAGGAGGGTATTGGGGGGGGGGGATACAATCATATTAATAAACGCGATACATTTTAGCAAGAAGTCCAACGACAATCGTTAATTAAAACATTAGGCATAACACAAAAAGGAAAAATGAACACAAACGAAAACATCAAATTTTTACACATATCTGTCACAGCTAAGAAGCTTCTCTGAGTATTCCCTGAAGATTTCATAATTGTTCTTTTATCAATTTTTGGTCATAAATGCAAGGCTGGGGGTGTATTCCAGGTCATTCTTTCTCTTTTTCTCATGGGAGCTTTTAAGCTTGTAGTTTTATCACCCTGTATGAGAGAAAAGATATTGACCCCAGTTATCAGTTGCTGAAGAAGCTGTAATTGCACCTCTGGGCTTTTTTTTTTTTTTGACCTGCAGTGGGTTGACTTTTTCGAGTGTAATCTTTCCAGTTGTGGTGTCAAGGTCTCTGCAAGGGAAACAGCCTGCAGTTTCGGAGTAGACAAACCTAAAGCTGCTGATTCTTGATCCCTGCATACAAGTTATTCAGCAGATCTCTTATCAGCCTCAGCTTTATCTGCCGTCATTATGAGCAGTTGCTCAGCCTTGTACTGGCAGAAGTGTCAGTTTTTGCTGTAAACAGTATTTAACGACACAAATAATTTGCTTGTTTTGATTGCAAGTTGTCCCATACTTACTTTTTTTTTCCACTGAGTTAATTTTTGGTTTTGTTTCATTGGGTCGTATTTAGCAAATTAAAGGGAAACTTTGGGTCCTTTTTGGACATTTTGAATTGATAGTCATTTCTCTCTCTATCTGCCCTTTTTTGCCACAACAATCGTTTTGCAAAGTACAGAGTGGAGTCATTTTAAAACAGCGAAAACAGCATACCGAAACTGAAACTAAGTTCATGGTCAGGGACGATACCTCTCGCATGACGCAGCGATGACATTGCAAACATTACTAAGAAAAACACTCTGTACACACAGTGAACAGAATTAGCGACTGAAAACAATGAGCCCTGTAATAACATGCCGGAGATGACCTGATACAAGCCTCAAATCTTTGTTAGTGATGTGGAGAGCAGATATTAACGTGCTGGGATGTTTGTGACTTTGGAAATTCAGTGTTGCCCATAGAAACCATCTCAAGTGAGGCCGCGGAAATAGCAAACTTTAATTTAAAGTCAGTTTGCACCAGCAAGAAGTGTCACATGACATGCAAAGTTGCTAAAAGTAATCAGGAACGAGATAAAAATGTACGCTATGAGTTTCATTAGAATATGATGACCTCGAAAACCCCCAGAGCTGCCCTTCACATTGGTGTCGTTAGTTCTAGTGCGTCTGGCAAAGCTAGATGAGAAACAGATGCCATAACATTAATCTGACATCGGATGTAGAAATCATACTAGCGCAACATTGCTGCAGCTATCGGCAGACACATTGAAAAATAAGGCTGTACCACTACACCTCACACCAAGAAAATAACTCCTCAGACTGCAGTCAACAGACGGACTTCTTGTTCTGCCTTAATGTTTGGAGGTAATGCAATAGTAGTCTTATCACTGGTCATTTGGTTCCCAAGAGGAGGAAGTGTTATCAACAAACTAACATTTTAAAAACTAGTTGTCCATCAGCACAGCAATGAGTTCTAGAATCGTGCTTGGTGCACGATAGTTTTGGTTGCATACGGGCCATAAAACCTAGAACAGACACTCATTTGATCCATTTGTCTTTCACTCTTGCACTCATCTTAGATTTTGCAGTGCCATAAAGAGACCGTGCTTGAGGGAACCTGCTGAGACCAGCGCCATGCAGCGTACAGTAAATGAACTTTTTGCAGTGTTGAACAGTGCAACACAGGCGCATAGACAGTTGGAGAAAAATCTCCGAAACAAGTTAGTTACTTGATCAGCTAGAGAGCGCCATGCTTAAAAAAGTACTTCAATTTTTTTTTTCCTTCCCTTGGCAAAGAAGTGAAAGCAGTATACCTGTACCAACTTTATGCTATCATGCAAAAGGCCTTTATGTGATATCAAAAATAAAGTACAGATATGGCCACAGCGCTCGGCAGGCAGTTCATGGGAAGGGAGATGTCAGTCCTACTACATACTCATGTTAGTGAGGGGGGGGGGACACAGGTGTTGTTTTGCATACAGAAATTATTTGTGCCATTCAAGCAACCCCTGCATAGTCGCAATCCTCGACCACCTGTCATGCAGCCTGATGCGTTATCTTTGTTGCGCGTGCAGTTCGTCGAATGGCACGAGTTTGACTCCGATTGCGCAATCCACAGACCGAACTACTGTCGCGTCCGGGTATTTAGAATTATTGACTCTATTGAACACTCAGATTATACCCTTGAAAATCTTCCATAAAAGTATAGTTTAGTCGCACAGTATGACGAAACCCAATTTCACTAGACATCTCACGTGAAAGAACCCCGGGTGGTTGAAATTTCCGGAGCCCATCACTATGGCGTCCCTCATAGCCTGAGTCACTTTGGGACATTAAACCCCAATAAACCAGTCATGTACTGAACTGCGTGCCACTCCTTTAAGTGGTGCATCTCCTAATGGCACAGTTCGATATTCTTCTGCTCGGAGATTGGTTGGCTGTGCTGCCTTGGGCACCTGCTGGCAGCAGCAGCGCTGTGAAACTGTGCGACGAGGTGTACGGGGGGAGTGTGTGAGGGTGGCCTCCGATCTGTTGTTGTTTTCCACGCCACATCGCTGTCATGCGGTGAAGCCAGCCTAACTCTTTGCTGCCGGAAACACTGTGGAAGCCAACTGCGACTTAATTTTAGTGGCTGATTATTCTGTTTATCGTGTACTGGTAACAAGATTAGACATCTCATGATTGCCAGATGCACCCCCAGCACACCAGCGGGTGGCATGTCTGGGTGAGAAGCGCGTCAGCAGCGTGGGTGCAATGTATTCTTACTTTCAGCTTACAGGTTAGCTTATCTGTTATTTTTTATCTATCGGATTATGGATATACCGAACTAGTGTTTCACGTTCCCCTTTGAGTTTGATATATCCAGGTCAGACTGACCCGTCGCGGTGGCTCAGTGGTTACGGCGCTCGGCCGCTGACCCGAAAGACGCGGGTTCGATCCCGGCTGCTGCGCTGAATTTCGATGGAGGCGAAATTCTAGAAGCCCATGTGCTGTGCAATGTCGGTGCTCGTTGAAGAACCCCAGGGGGTCGAAATTTCCGGAGCCCTCCACTATGGCGTCCCACACAGCCTGAGTCGCTTTGGGACGTTAAACCCTCATAAATCAAATTAAATCAAACCGGGTCAGACTGTACAGTCTTTCTATGTGTTTGTCGTTTACTAACATGGGACCCAAACCCTATGCACGCACGCCCTAGACGACGTGCCGTGCCATACGTGCCTGCACTTCATCGCAGGCACTTCATCGCAGGCACTTCATCGTCGCTCTCCCTTCATCTCCTCTTCCGCAGTGCTGTTCAGGTGTTCTGTTAGAGCGAGACTTTTTGTGTGCCTGTCCTGAAAACCTTCCAAGTACCAGTGTGGGACAGTCGCACCTAAGAAAGATATCGGCCAACCTCCGAGCACAACTCACTTAAATTTAGAACTAAACTTGCTGCCCATCTCAACAAATAACTACCTCTGTTTGATTTTTGCATGATTTGTTATTCCTTCGAGTTTGTGACTGTGGTCCGTGTTGCGTTTTCTTTTCTATATTGTACTTATAGTGCTTACAGTCTGTTTTAGGAGTTTTTTAATTTTGCTCTGTTACAATATATGGTATCCTTGCATTGTTATTGCATTACTGTATCGTATTACTGTATTGTGGTGCCTGTTCTCGTTTTTCTATTACTGACCATTAATACGTATGTTATCGATCCCCCCTCCCCTTATGTAATGCGTAATACCCCACTTAGGGGCCTTTAAGGGATAATAAATGATGATGAACCTGATTGTGTTCAGTGCAGGGCAGGCAGATTTTTTTTTTTTAACACTGACGGCAAAATTTTTCTTCTTTAATAATGCAGCAGGATCACATTCAAGCACCAAAAGCACGCAGGAAGTTTAATCACCTCATCTTTCTTCACAGTTCTTTCATTAGCTCTTTCAGGGAAAACTAGATAAACTTTTAGCCTGTTTCCACAAGAACATGCCACACACGATTTTTCTCTACCGCCACTATTTGATAAAACAAAGGCATATTAGCACGGCTCTTTCCTGAGAATGATAGGAAAATGGAACTGCTTTCCCCAGACCATTTTTTTTTTCTGGTGCCAGACTTTGCGATTGAATTCGATTGTTTTCTCTTCCATTCCTAGTCATTTTCTTCGAGAGGAGTAATTGCTCTACTGTTTTTTGTTGTATATTTTGTATTTTGGGTAACAATCTGCTGGTCGCATGGATTGAAAAATGTGACTGTATTTGAAATGCATAGTGATGGGGGCAATGATTGGCAGATGGGCCTGGACATTGAAGAGCTGGAAGAGATAGAGGAGGATGCCGGTCTGGGCAATGGTGGCCTCGGTCGGCTGGCTGCCTGCTTCCTAGACTCCATGGCCACCCTGGGCCTGGCAGCCTACGGCTACGGCATCCGCTACGAGTACGGCATCTTCACACAAAAGATCACCAACGGCGAGCAGGTGAGGGTCTCGGTGTGCTGCGGGCTGCCTGAACCATGTTACAGCCGTGCCTGCGTTCAAAAGTCTCGCTTCTCCAGTGTTAGGAGCAACACGTAGAGTTCGATTAGACCTGGCCCAGCTGTTGCTGGGTAAGTTGGTGATCAAAGGTTTTCATTGTTGAGGTTTTCATTGTTGTTCAAGCAGCTGAAACCTTAGGCAGCGATTTTTCGGTGCGAAACGTAAATATGGTGCTGGAAAAAAAAATTAGCTTTACTTTCAGCGGCACAATGAGTTTTTCCCAAGTAGTGCCTCTGTTTTTCTTTCCTTAATCTTTCATTCACAAGCCATTGCTAGTGAGACTGTACACTTTTGCCACTTGATTTGTGCCAGTTATTGAAACGAGATGAGGAGAGTAATGGACACATGTCCAGCTATGGCGAATTACAAAACATTATGTTGACAATGCATGCATGTCCTTTTTGCTGATAGGGTGCTTATAAATCTGTGCAGTGGGCTTTGTGTTACCTATTAGCTTGTTTTTTTTTTCACTATACTCTATGAGTAGCTGATATGGCAGGTAAAATGTCCATTCGTAATCATTCTAGTACTAGACCTGCTGATCTAGACTGAGATAGACTAGTTTAGTGAACAAAAAAAAAATTTGTCTGTTGGGCTAGTTGTGTTGTCCTTTGTCTTTGCTTGTGCTTTTACAATTCGGTATCTTGTGAACGAGGTCCCTAAACTGCATGTTATACTATTTATGTGGTCGCTGCTGTCCATGCATACATGCTTGTGTGTGCACCTCGCAGACTGAAGTGCCGGATGACTGGCTTCGCTTTGGCAACCCATGGGAAAAGGCTCGCCCCGAGTACATGATTCCCATCAACTTCTACGGCCGCGTCGAGAAGACCGACAAGGGCTTCAAGTGGGTCGACACTCAGGTAATGTCGGCACTTTTTTTTCAGCGATAGCTGTTAGTGTGACATCGCTTGATTTGGCGGCGTAGCAGCTCGTCTACTTTGGCTGCAGATAGGGGTAAGGGGTGAGGGCCAGTTGCATATGACTATGAATAGAATGTGACACTTGCTAATTAGCTGCTAATTAGCTTAACTAGGGCCTCAGTTCTGGCAGTCTTGATGGCATAGGAAGCGTAAGAGGATTTTTGCAAAGCTGCCTCCCTTATTGTTCAGTCATGTCTAGCGGTAAGGTTGAGGGTGGCATTGGTGAACACTCAAGGTTTGGTTACATGGAAAATAAATACCCTCAAAAGTAAGGCCGACAGCTGCTGCTGTGGCTCAGTTGGTAGAGCGCCACACGTGACATGCAGAGGTCATGGGTTCAGATCCCACCGGTGGCATGTGATTGTTCTTTCCTTTCTAATCAATTTTCTTTTCCGCAAAAGATGGTTGCGCTAGAAATTTCCCAATGATCTACACCGAAAATAAAAATAGAAACATTCTCCTATGCTTTGCTTGGTTTTAGTGACTGTTGGCTACTATAATATCTGTTCTGTCATTAGGCTGGCTTGATGATTTCGAAAGAGGGAATCTGAAGAATGCTTGGAGTTGCGATATCAAGATCAGTCATTCCTTACTTTTCTTTAGGCACACGTGTACTGGAAGCCAGTATATTTGAGTGCACTTGGCGTTTCATGATTAGGCTATAGAAAGCAATGTGATCATGCGGATCCATTTCCAGGTGGTGTTTGCCATGCCATACGACAACCCAATTCCAGGGTTCCGCAACAACGTCGTCAACACCATGCGTCTGTGGTCGTGCAAGTCTCCCATCAACTTCAATCTCCGCTTCTGTGAGTGTTGTCTTCAGCTTGTGGTTGTGACCTTTGATTGTGTGTTCACAGCCACCCAAAATGCTGGCTCTTGAATGCAAGCTGAGGAGGATACATTTTATCCTTTCGTGGTTAAGCGTGAATGGCAGTTATTGCTGCTAATTTTTTTTTTTTTTGTGGCAGTTTAAGTGGTTCCAGTGTAGAAACGATGTTTTCTAGGTTTTTCTCATTTATTTCTTCACTGATATCGCTTAACTAAACCTGTCACTACATGCAACCACGATTACATCTGTGCTCTTTTAGTGTGATAGAGCTCAGATTGTTTACCCGTTGTTTTACAATATGTAGGCTACAGACACAGATGGCACATGCCGCATGTTCCGCACACATTTTGTGTAAAGCAAAGTGACTTGTATTGAAAGAATGACATGCGAGTGTTGTGTTGCTGTGCCCCAAAGCATGAGACATGTTTCAGGTTATATTTGCAGTGTTTTTACGTGAATATTTCTTTTATTTGGCAGTTCCCAGGTGAGAGCAAAACTGTGTAGATACGAAATATGTCAACTGAGTTCGGTATTTCAATAATTGGTAGGTCAGCTTGAGCACTGGTTTCCGTGAGCCCTTGCCTCGCTGGCAGATAGCGGAGCGCCGTACTGGAACATTCACACACGACGAGCTCCAGAGGCCAAAGAATGAAATAGCTCTCTGTCCGCGCTAGCAACTACTATCACGCTGTTTCTGGCGCTAGTGTCAGTGCGACACAGGTGCCCTCCCTTGTTAGCTAAGGTAACTAAGAAGGACACATCATAGGGAAAGAAACCAAGTCGTCACAAATGATCTTAAAACTCCCCTGGTGTTGCTGCTTTGCACTGGTGACGGGTTTGTGGCTGTGCTGTATTCTCTGCAGTCAACAATGGAGACTACATTCAGGCCGTTCTTGACCGAAACTTGGCGGAGAACATCTCCCGGGTGCTCTACCCCAACGACAATGTGAGTCTTGGCCGCGATCTTTGTCGATGTTAGTCGTGGCCGTTCCTCAGCCTTGGACTGAGTGCATCCTGTTTCAGCAGCACGGGATTCATATTCTGTTGCTTTCTTTAGGCTGCCTTTGTGGCATTCAAGAAAGCAAAGCAGAGATGTGATAGTTGCAAGCACCGATTTATTTTCTAAATTTTGTGCTTTCACTTGGGATACTGGAGAGCTTCATTGCAAGGGTGTGTGCTTCATGAGGTTGTGTTTTCCCTAGCGTTTCTGTGAATCAGTGCATACGCAAATGTGACAGGTCTGCAATGCAGCCTTCGCTTATTCTGGCCAGCATCCTTAGTAGCTGCCCACTAGTTAGCATTGATGGGGCACAAAATAGTATAGAGCAGAGTTAATATTCTCCAGATTTCTGAAACTGCCCTCTCACATTGTATCCATGCAAATAAGGCAAAGTGACACTGTCATTACTACTGTTGTCTATAACTACAATAGCATCAAAAAAGAGGATGTGCTTCCTAACACAGAATTTCACGAAAAATGCTGGGGGAAACTAGGGACCTTAGTCATAGTGCGGTTACATCAGCTATCAAGGTGATGGTAAAAGCAGCAAAGGCTTTTGTCGTTGTGTATCATTCCACATGACATTGCTGTAATGCAGAGAAGCCACCCTAGCTGGCATTCAAGTTTCTGCATCTGTGTGCTGGCAATTCTTGCCAACCTAACTTACGTTTGGTGCTTGATTTTTCATGGATTCTAGAATTTCCACTGGTTCCTTCTAAATGGTGCTAAAAATTTGGAAAGGGTCTGTACTCACTCGTCAGGGTCGCCTTAGTTCCCCCAACTAAACTGCACTGGTCTTGCATGCGTTCCTGATGAAATGTTATGCACCGAAACTCACATCTTGCACTTGTAGTCCTTCCACCTTTTTCATTTGCGTTGTGACAGGAGTCGCAGCACCCATTACGAAATGGCATCAGCATTGCCGGGATGCTTGTTGTGCTGGCTTCTTGGCCTCTGCTGCCACTGTGAATGCTGTCATCCATCCAGTGCCTCAGTTCAGCCGGGCCTCTTGGTTTTTCCCATCACGTGGCCTGTGGTTATCTGTCCAGATGTTTGAGGGCAAGGAGCTCCGGCTGAAGCAGGAGTACTTCATGGTGGCCGCGACGCTCCAGGACATCCTGCGTCGCTACAAGGCATCCAAGTTTGGCAAGACGACGGCCGTCCGCACGCAGATGGACCAGATCCCCGAGAAGGTGGCCATCCAGCTCAACGACACCCACCCTGCGCTCGCCATCCCCGAGCTCATCCGCATCCTCGTCGACATCGAGGGCCTAGATTTTGAAAAGGTGCGATCCTGTTCGGTTCCTAACGCGATAGCATTAAGGAGCTTGTGTAGCAGAAATTCCGGCGTCGGCGTAGTCGGCGTCATTGACTGTGAGTGAAAAATATGCAAAAGATACCCAGAGAAGCAACCTAGGAGGCAGGTTGGGCCACCTAAGTCATGTGACTTTGCGGCGTGATCATAGCCTGACCACCAGATTGTGAGCAAACTGATCACCATAGCAGATGATTGGTCACTCGGGGAGAGCGAGTAAGTGATTGGTCGCTCGGGGAGAGCAACCTGGGTCGCACGAGGCCCACCGGTAGAAGCACCTGCCAATCACAGGGTAGTGGCGAATCACTAAACTGCTGCACCACTGCACCAGGAGTGGTGTGAGGACTCCCAAGGATCTATGAATGTAAGGTGGAAAATTACCTGCGTATATGGGAAATAACGCATTACGCTATTGCAACTTACGCTTAAAGGTGCACTGAAGAGGAATCTGAACTCTATCTACACGTTCCTAGCATTCTTAGAAACTGCGACTTATTGCCCTGTGTGGCCAATTTCCCTAATTAAATCGAATTAACGCCCGGCTCCCGCCTTTTTTTTTTAATTCTCCCTCATACGGTGGGCGGAGTCGACCAACGCGGGGAGTGCCTTTCAGCCAGCTCCGTGGAGGCTTTGCTTTCGCTTCATTTTGTTTTTTAGGTTTCCGCGAATAAATAGTTTCATTTGCAGATAATATAACCGCAAAATAAGCCTGGAGAAATAAAAATACGCGCGGACTATTTGCTTCTACGGATCACTACGTACTACTCCGCCGATGACAGAGCGGCAAGCCGCCACGGGACTGGGTGAAAGGCACTTCCCGCGTTGGTCGACTCCGCCCACCATACGGGGGAAAATTTAAAAAAAAAAAACGGGAGCCGGATGTTAATTCGATTTAATTAGGGAAATCGGCCACACAGGGCAATAAATCGGAAGTTTCTAAGAATGCTCGGAACGTGTAGATTGAGTTCCCGCGGCAAAAAGACGTGTTCAGATTCCTCTTCAGTGCACCTTTAAGGCGCAGCTTAAAGGCCGGTTCACATGCAAGCGACTGAGCGATTGAGCGCCGCGAAAATTTCCAACTTGTTGAAACCTCGCCGCTCATCGCAGCGATGACTCAAAACAGGTTTTTCCGTCGCGGTGGCAGGTTTCGTTACCATTTTCACTTGCATATGAAACAGGCTTAAGTGTCTCCTCCAATTTTTGGGGGGTAAGAGACATAGTCATAAGCACCGAATGGCACTGGTCATTCATTCATGTGTGCTAATGCTCCCCATTCATTGGCTCGTTCGAGCTTGAGCTACACTCTTTGAACAGTGGGGTTTGTCCAGTGCCGAATTTTGTGATTTTGCTTGCCTAGAGCTACCAACAGAAACATCAGTGTATCACAGTGTGTTGCTTGGTTTCACCAGAAACATACAGTTCCACTTCGTAAGGAACTAGGGTGCCCTGGTTCTTATGCTGATAGATGTGAACTTGGCAATGTTTGTAAAATTTCAGATTTGTAATGCCCACTGCGATGACTTAGTGGGTGTGGTGCACTGCTACTGAGCGCGAGGCCCGGGTATCACATATGTGTATTGAACACTCATGAAAAGCTGAACTTAAAAAGCCATACATTGTTCCAAAGAAAGTATCGCGTATGCTTCATTGCTGTTTTAATCTCCAATTTCTTGTGACAAGTATCATTTGTGAGACATCTGTTCAATGCATACTAGTATTTTTGCATATTTTTGTGTAGTGCTAAAACTGCAATGCTTCTGCCGGCCTTTCGTCACTGGGTTAAACCAAACTCAACACTCTGTCTGGAACTGTTGTTTTTCGTGCTTGTCTCCGCAAAGTAAGATCAGGTCAGCATTCGGCATTTTGCGATGCTGCTTCCTTTGTCCTGGTTGTGTCTGAACAGGTTCTTTTCTCTCTGTCAGGCGGTGGACCTGACAACGCGGACGTGCGCCTACACCAACCACACGGTGCTGCCCGAAGCCCTGGAGCGTTGGCCGTGTGCCATGTTGCAGAACTTGCTTCCGCGCCACCTGCAGATCATATACGACGTCAACGCCCGCTTCCTGGGCGAGGTGGCCAAGAAGTTCCCCGGAGACGACGACCGCCTCCGGCGCATGTCCATGGTCGAAGAGGAGGGCGAGAAGCGCATCAACATGGCCCACCTGGCCATTGTGTGCTCGCACAAGATCAACGGCGTGGCCCGCATCCACTCCGAGATCCTCAAGAAGGACCTGTTCCGCGACTTCTACGAGATGTACCCTGAGCGCTTCCTCAACAAGACCAACGGCATCACGCCCCGTCGTTGGCTGCTGCTTTGCAACCCGAGCCTGGCCGACCTGATCGCCGACAAGATTGGCGAGGACTGGATCGTCCACCTGGACCAGCTGACCAAGCTGAAGCCGCTGGTGAACGACAAGGCGTTCCTGCGCGACCTCCAGAAGGTCAAGCAGGAGAACAAGATGCGCCTGTGCGAGTACCTGCACAAGCTGACGGGCCTCAAGCTCAACCCGGCCTCCATGTTCGACATGCAGGTGAAGCGCATCCACGAGTACAAGCGGCAGCTGCTCAACTGCCTGCACATCATCACCCTCTACAACCGCATCAAGGCCGACCCCAGCGCCCCCTTCGTGCCACGAACCGTCATGATCGGCGGGAAGGTGAGCATCACCCAGAGCGTCTTGGCTTTTTTTCCAGCAAATTGCCTCATTTACTTGCATACGAAAGCACCTGCAATTTCTGTCGTCAGAATAATCCTTTGTTTCCTCTCGTTTCGGGATTTATTTTCTCAAATTCAAAGACAAGATGTGTCCCATGTGCAGACTTAGTTTCAACCAGTACAAGGTGCATTTGGGCACTGGCAACAAGTAGATGACGGTGCCTCCAGACATATGCCATCCTTCATGTAATCATGTGTAACCATGTGTATGATTGGCACTAACATGAGGTGTAATGCCGAATATTTCCATGCATCTCTGCTTAAATGCCAGAGAAATGCAGGAATAATTCTTCAAGTGTGCTAAGGACATACTCTGGAGTTGAGTTTATTCTCTTTTTATTAATAAGCACAGAACTGATATTCACTTTCTTGTCAGGAATAGAGGATGTACGTAATCCTGTTTGTGTGCCTTGAAGGGACCTGTACTAATCCTGGCACTTCCGACGCTTGTATCACAGGCAGCACCCGGCTACCACATAGCGAAGCAAATCATCAAGCTGATCATTGCGGTGGGCAACGTAGTGAACCATGACCCCGTCGTGGGTGACAAGCTCAAGGTTCTCTACCTGGAGAACTACCGTGTCAGCTTGGCCGAGAAGATCATCCCGGCTGCTGACCTCAGCGAGCAGATCTCCACAGCTGGCACGGAGGCCTCGGGCACTGGAAACATGAAGTTCATGGTCTGCGTTATTCTTCCTTCAATTTCAGTCTTGTGCAGCATCAGTTGTCCTAATGCAGCCCCCTCTTCTCAAGATTGCATGGTCGCTGTCCGCGTGATATGTCATCACATAGCAGGGTTATGAATCATTGTCACTAGTTGCATAACCCATCATGTGACCCCATCGCTAATGGGTGGCATGACCTGTCATGTGGCCCATTGGTCACATGTGACCGATGACAGCGGGTCACATGGCCCATTACGGCACATCTCATTACGTTTACAGCTGATGCTGAAACTCTTGTTGCACTACTTGAGTGCCCCATAAACTTTTTCTCCAGGAAGTTCTTTATGTAAACTTTCTAGGTAAGGAATTGCAAGGAATTGCGCTGGAGTGTGATGCGCCTTGATGTGTGCTAATGTGTGACAGTATCGAAGCAGATGTATACTTGGAAACTACTGTTCCAAGCAATGGCTCATGCACTGAGCTTTTCTACAGCTCCAAGAAAGCCTTGTTGGGGCAGTAAGGCTGCTTAGTGCAGTATATTTTTCACTTTTTTTTTGCTTCCTTCAGTGTGAAGTTAATTTGATGTTAACCCGATGTTGCTTATCTATGTGCGAGTGCCACCTAGCGCAGTTAAAGTAGCTGAATGATAATAGCGTTATGTTAGCTTAGGCACTAGATTTTTTTAAAGTACTTATGCTGTTTTAACGAAGATCAACTGCTCCAGCACTGACGTGAGGTGCTTTTTTTTTCTTTAATTGCAGCTGAATGGTGCACTGACCATTGGCACACTGGACGGTGCCAATGTCGAGATGCGGGAAGAGATGGGGCCTGAGAATATCTTCATCTTTGGCATGAACGAAGAGGAGGTTGACGATCTCAAGAAGAAAGGGTGAGCTATGCGTCTCCTGCCGTTGGGAAACATGCCCTGTCTGAACAGCTCCTGTTCTAATCATCGCAGAATGCATTTGTGTTGTCTTCGCAACACATCCGGTCCATCAACCACAATGGCCCTGGTAGCCAGGATATCTTCCTTGCGATTTTGGATGCTTTGCCTTCTGGCACCAATGCGTTACGAGGAAGCTGTCGCAGTGTTCTTGCTTTTTGTGCTGCATTCCCCAGACCCGGCACGCTCGTATGTAAGTTCTCAGATGCTTCTCCCCCTTGCCCTTAGGTACTGCAAAGAAGCCAGTGTTTTTCCTCTTCGTATTGCATCCTTTCAGGAAAGGCCCACTCGTATGCTACCACTCTTTATTTTTTTTTTTGATGCTTTGCCGTTTTGCACCCTCGCGTTGCAGAGAAGCCACCACAGTGGGTGACAGTCACTGCATTTCAGCTGATCACATCACATGCTTCCAAATTAGGCCCACTGACATGTGCAGTTGGCTGCTACACATATTATACGACCATTATTTGTCTAGATATTAAAATAGCCAGGAAATCGTGTTATCTGGGAACATATTAGCCAGAAGAAAAATAGAGAAACTCTACTGGAAATTTTTATTGCCCATGGTTTGAGTGCACAAACCGGCAGCATATGAACAAGGTTTTACAGTACATGAGGGAATTCACCCCTTAAGGGTCATGTCAGGTACGAGTGCACCTACCCCTGTTTTTGCTCATTACGCTCAGTCTCACCACGGACTGTTTCTCTGCAGCTACAATGCCTGGGACTACTACAACCGGCTGCCTGAGGCCAAGAAGGCCATTGACCAGATCAACAGTGGCTTCTTCAGCCCATCCAACCCCAACCTCTTCCATGACCTCACCAATGTGCTGCTCAACCATGACAGGTAGGCCTTTGACCAGTCTACACTTAATGTGAGCCACTTAAGAGGGCAGCAGTTACTGGGATCACAGAAGGCAAAGGGCAATATTAGCTTCTCTATTTGAAACGCATTAATTCCTTTTAGTTTTTGTCTTTGAAGTCATATTGTGTACCTTATGAAGCATCTGCACTTCACTGCTCAGGCCCTTTGGGATACATGCTTGTGTTTTTGTTTTTAATTCATCAGTGACTGTCCAGGTGCAAGTGATATGAAAGGGAGGTCCTGGTTTACAATCCAAGTGAATTTATTTTGCGATGTTGGCCGTTAAAAAAAATGTTTCTTAGTTCTGTGGAGTCATTGGTGTCAGCGCAATGTGAAGGTGAAACGAGGTGAAAAGGAGAATTGTGCTGTGCCGATTGCCAGGTCATGGTTTTGTAGTGTCTTTTATGCACAGTGGTACTAGTGCTCGCACTGTTGTACCTCTGCGCATAGAGAGTGCCACTGTGTGGCGTGGCAGACAGTGCCAAATGCCTTGAAATGCGGCTAAAGATAACGTCCCGAAATGGCTTTATGGTATGCCTTCATGTGTGCCTGTGCACTGTGTAGCAGTTACGCTAAATCTGCCAGTGGGGGTGTGGTACACTGGTCGTGTTGCGGGAGGGCCGATGATTTAGCCGAGGCAGAGCGTATGTGGCTCCGAATGCTGTACGTGGGAGGCCAGAGCCACAAGGTGTGAAGAGTCGAACAGAAGATCGAGCGTTCTTGGGACACTGCCCACAAACTCGCTGTGAGGCAGGAGGCTGAAGTCTGCCCCAGCACGTTTCTCGTGTGCGATGTCAGTGCACGTTAAAGAACCCCAGGTGTTCGAAATTTCCGGAGCCCTCCACTACGGCGTCCCTCATAGCCAGAGTTGCTTTGGGACGTTAAACCACCAGTAAACCATAAAAAAACATTTCTCACTCCATCTAGCACTCGCTGTAACCCTCTCAAAGCCAGAAACACATATCACACATACAGCAGCTGCAGTGGCTCAGTGGCTGTGATGCTCAGCTGCTGATCCAAAAGACTTTTTTTTGCATGGTGAAAGAGTTCTAAATTACTATTTGTATGCATACGTGACGAAAGCCAATGGGCACCAAAACCAAGAAGCATAGGGGGTGTTTTTTTGTGGTGTTTATCAATGAGAGATTAATAGGGTAATTATTTTAAGATACTTGATTAGAATGCAGAAAAAAACAACCACATGCTACCGGTGGGATTTGGACACATAACCTCTGAATTTCGCATCTGGTGCTGTACCAACTGAGCTACGGCGAAGGCTGTCTGATCTGCTTTCGGGGTATTTATGTGTAGTGTAACCTAATCTTGATAGTGTTAACCAGCGCCACCCTAGTCCATAGCGGCAGACTTAGTACATCCTGAGTTACCGTGAGTGCCCCGTGGGAACGTGATCAAACGGTGAGGGTAGAAGCTGTGCGATAGCCCTCTTATGCTACCCATGGTATCAAGACTGATATGCATAGGTGTCCATAAAGCAAATCACACTTAGTCTTGGATCATATTAGGGGCGCTTCTCATAATTCAATCTCTGATCCCTTGAAGTAACTAATGAGTCTACTGTATCGCATTATTTTAAAATTTTTATTTCAATTCTTGATTGCTGTCTTGACCAATCATGGTGGCACATCAGGGCAGGTTGTCCTGCCATCACATGGTCACGGCATCTCCTCGACCAATCAACTAATTTTGTCTCGAGGCATTGACGGGGTTTTGGTGCAACAACTCCAATTCTATTGCATTAAAAATGACATTCTAGCGATGCCTCTTCAGAATTTCAGTAACCGCACCAAGTGCACTCTCCACTGGCCATGAATGGTTCATTGTGCTCACGTGAAGCACTATTGAGGTGAGAAATACTGTTTCGATAGGAAACTAGTATGGCGAGTGCTACCACAATTCGAAAATGCAAAGCGTATGGCACTTTACATCATGGCCACTCAACCGAAGCCATTGTGTACAGCGATTGAAGAAGCACAAGCTGCCAGGCCCTCTTTCCGAATGAGATGACTCGACAGTATTCCGACACTTAATAGTGCGTAGGGTGGTAAACTGGTCTTCATAGTGCTCACTTGGCGGTCACGCCCTCTCTTGACTAATACTGTAACAAAGGGCCATCTGACCTTTCCTCTGATTTGCTGAAGAGTCCGGAAAGTTGCGCGCCATAAAAATGGCATAACGCCTCCCTTGTTTTACGAGGTGTTGATGGCAAATCGGGGATTCCGTTTGCAATGTGCTCAGCAATGCATCCTTGTTGCCTTGTCCCAATGAGCACTGAAACTCCCTTAGACGTCTTGTGGACGTCCCATGGACGTCCATGGGACATCTAAGGGAGTTTCAGTGTCCATTGCGACAAGGCAACAAGGATGCATTGCTGAGCACATTGCAAACGGAACACCTGTGGACGTCCAGGACACAGGAGAGGCTTTTACAAAACACAAATTGCTTAAGATACAGACAATATAAGGCAAAAAACTGGCTATATGCATGAAGGATTTAATAAAATGCAGCAAAGGTATATTTGAGAACCCATACCTGGACTGTGGACGTCCAGGACGTCCATGGGACATCCAAGGGAGTTTCAGTGTCCATTGGGGTTCCTTTTAAGGTAGACACTTTCTCGCGCAGTGGAAGCACTGATAATGTGTCCAAACAGTAGTGTATGTCTGGCATAGCTCCTTACTCCCATTGATGTTCTGTATTTTCATTTAGTGACCCTTTGGCGTACACGCACTCACTCAAGGGCTGCCCTCCGTTGCACGCAGGTTCTTGCTGCTGGCCGACTTTGAGTCGTACATCAAGTGCCAGGAGCGGGTGTCGGCCATGTACACGAATCAGGAGGAGTGGACCAAGATGGCGCTGCTCAACATTGCCTCCTCGGGCAAGTTCTCGAGTGACCGCACCATCTGCGAGTATGCACGCGAGATCTGGGGCGTCGAGCCGACCTGGGAGAAGCTGCCAGCACCCCACGAGGTCAAGGGCGACGAGGCCGCCACGGATAAGTAAGGACAGTGAGCGACCGAAGCTGTGTGCGCACGCACCACCGCCCGCCAACCGGAAGCGTCGAGCTGCCTGCCGCTGCTTCTTCCGCTGACTCCATCGGACTGGCCTACCTCTTGTCTCCCCTTTTTGTGTTGGCAGATTGTGACTGCACTCTGTAGAAGCGAGAGGAAAAGAAAAAAAAGAAATGGAAGGCAGTCGTTCGAAGGAGTCGCTCCTGTTGACTCTTTATTGCAGCATCCCAAGATTTTTAGCCCGGTGTTGAATGTCGTGGAAGTACCATTCGGGTGAAAGCACCATTCGTGGTGTGAACATCTGGAGCCGCCTGTGAGAGCTCTCAGTTGAGGCTCGTAATTGTAATCGATGGTAAAATTTTGTGGTAAATCCCACGTTCAGAGGTGCCATGGAGTGTGCGGGCATTTCTTAAACTGAAATCACTATTCCATTGCTAGAATTTGTGAAACACTGATGGGAAATCATTCAAAGTTTTCAAAGTGAACTTTCAAAATTTATCAGTTTCACTCAGAGGTTTTTGTGAGATTCAAGAGTTGTCGTCACTGACAAATTCTTGAAGTGTGATGCTGTCATGCCATTGGTAGTGTCTAAAAACCAAGCTGCAGTGCTGCATATCATGCATTTCTTTTTGATTTGTTTAATTTAGCTAAAGTTGGTTCAAACCAGTAAGATCCGGGCAACAATGTTAGCTAGATACACTTGGAAACAGTGAGCTGTGCCATACGCTAAACAATGAGAACTGTTTAGCATCCACTGTCAGCGGCAAGATAATCGATCCATGTGAGAGGTGTGCAGAACATTATGCAAGGGTGTTCCCAACAGTCTGTAGAAATGTCTATAGGAACGCTGTACAGAAAGTATGGTAAGGATAACTAGTTCCTGAAAAGAGCCTGCGCATTTTGTTAGGAAATGCAGTGAGGTAATGGTATGGTACTTGAGCATTCTGGTTTAGTGCAGTGTATCTGCCTATTGCTTGTATCGACACCCCTGGTTAATACAGGAATGCAGGTTTACCAAGTGCCACCCAAGTTTCTTTTTTAATAGGACAAACCTGTGAAAACACCTTGCAAAAATGTGTCGCAGATAAAGACAGCTTTCATTTCAGTAGCAAGTTTGTAATAACTTGCCTTGTTGGATCCACTATTGTTTTATATTTGTACATCCCACTGATCAAATTGTGCACCTGTTGAAAGACTCATGTGAGCACTTGCTAAAAGTGTGCTGTTTATGAGATTCGAATTTTAAAGGAGGGTAAACGGGCTTACGGCGCTGAATGGATTGCCTGGTGACTTTACCATTCTCTGGGGATTTTGTGAAAGGTAATAGGAGGAGACAAGTCTGAGGCTTAGCCTAAACGGTACATCAGGACTCGGATTTCAACTTTTTGATGTCAAAGTGTGGAATAAGCCTGGTATAATTGCTGCACTGCAGTCTTCGTAACAAGAGTCTATTTAGGAGCCCCAATATGTGCAGCAAGTGTTTTCGATTAGTGGGTGGAGGTGTCTGCGATTGCCGCTCGCACAGCGTTGCTGGAAATGACGCCCTGCATCATTAGCTACGCTCTGCCAGTTATGCACCCTCGATCTTCGACGAAGGACGCATAACCATCCTTGATGTGAGCTAGGAGGGGTCTCATCTGTCGTGCCGCTGCATACTGCAAACTGCCCATGTGATCCCAGTTGTGCTTACACCTCCGTCTTTTTAGAAAACCTTTCTTGCATTCTTTTTTTTTTCCTTTCCTGTCGGATTCCCGGAAGCCTGACACCTCACTCATTTTCTTTTCTTTAATGTAATTTTTCCCATTTTGCTTCTGCTTTCTGCTGTTATTATTTAACTCCCGTTATGTCCAGAGACTAGTTTCTTTTTGTTTCCGTTTTGTTGTGCGCTTACGTGTGGAATGTTCGCGTATATATTTTTTTTTGCGCGTTTCCTGTATCCATTATGTAGGTAGCAATAAATTTTTCTCGAGGTCTTTCACCCTTAGCCTACAATAGCGCCAGGGAAGACGAGCGGTGAAAGAGCCCTGCTTTTGAGAACGTCGACCCAGACAAGTTCCTCCATTCCCCCATGGCTCGGAGCGGGTGCCTCTCTTGCCTCCAGAGCAGCCATGGTCACAGAAAAGTGTTGGTGGAAGAAGAACGAAAAAAAAAAAGAAAAGTGAAAAGTTGTTGGTGTTGTTTGGTGCAAGCGTTGCAAGCCTTTTTTTTCCTCTGTGAGAGCACGTCTTGTAGCCGCTGCAGCGCATTGCAGTCATGTTGAATGTGGCGGTTGCACGACTGTCTATTATAATGATTAAAGATATGTTTAAAAACCTTGAATTGAGGCTGGGGTGAATTCCTTTGACACACACTACACATGAAGTGGTGCACTACGATAGCAAAGGGTCTTCCAAAGCCAGGAAAAGAAGCTGGTGAATCAATTGCGGCTCGCAGACAAGTCTCTTGTACCATGTGCTATTGACATCACTCAGTCTGCATGTAGGAGACTGGATTTTTTTCCAGTTGATTGGAAGGACTGTCTAGCTACATGCATGACTAGCCAAGCAATAACTTCTGTATATCAACCATTCACATCAAATGAATTGGTAACCTTCGTGGAATGTAAGTGCCGAACGAACCTCTTGAAAAAAAAAAGTGCACAGCATATCTTGTCAACGCTGCTCTTGTCCACGTATTGAGAGCTACAGTGTATAACAGGATAGAGCTGTAAGCGTGTCTCTAGCTTTGGGCAGGGGCAAAATGTTTAATGCTATTTCAGCCTGCTCAGTGGTTCTTAGGCGCATTGAAATTATAAGCTATAGCCATTCTCAAGTCATCTTGGTAGAGTGGCATGTTTTTCAAAGATGCCAGTTTATCTTGGTAACGCATTTTCGCAAACCTATTGTGATGCTTGAAGACTGCAAGCTGAAGCCATGAGCTGGTTGCTGAACTTAAGGTATGGCACACAGGGCTTTTTAACCGACTCATTGTCAGGTATTGTTGCCCAGTGCTTGAGTGGGGCCAACGCTCCTCAATTTTTTCACCGTAGATGTAATCTTGCAAATCTCTTGCCTTACAGTGTTCAACACCCTCTAATGTGTGGAGCATGTACAGTGGGCCACAAAATATAATCCAAATATTCTGGATTACACAGCCTTTCGTCAAAGTGCTTGCCCAGGGGGAAGCATGCCTTTGGAAGCTTGGAGACTTCCACTTTTGCAAGTTGAATTCTGGTCTTCGAGGTGTTACTGGTAGGGGGTCAGAGTGGGGCAATGCTTCATGACCGAACTTTATGCCTTGCTTTACACTCGTTTTTGTCTACCTGGTTCACCATCTTCTACTGCAGTTTTTAAAACCTATATTAGGCTTAATTCTCAAGAGATCTGTGCAACATTTTTACCAGCTTCTTCAGTGGCCATGTTTGGCAAAGGAAACGGACTTCAACAAGCGAATCATTTTCCTTGTCAAAAGGAGGGGAGACAGTCGTGCTCTGAGAATGACCGCCATTATTTACTTGCTTGACGACATTGGTCAGAAATGTACCTGGCACATTGTGTGAAGCCAGGTGGACACAAATAACTGCTTATCGCTTTCAGTATGCAGCCTGGCAAGAAGTCATCAAGGGGCAGCACTATGTCGATGCATGTGCACAGCGCTTCCCATTCATCCCAGTGCCAGCATACAGACCCTAACCGAGCTGGGAAATACATATACATGATGAGCACATTTCTAATTTCTGTGTGTCAAATGCTTGAGATGCAAAACAAATTTTACGCTTTCACATATTACCTTTGGTCCGCAGTTTAAGCCGTTAGTCAGAATCAAAATGAGTGTATCACTAGTTTTACGAACTCTCGTCAAGTAATCTTTACTAGCCCCTTTGTAGATTCTCTATCCTTCACCACCACATTTTAATTCCTTGGTCCCTGCAGCAGCTTGAAAACTGGGAAAAAGTGGAACAGTCTTAGCTCTTAAAAGTTCCCTGAAACTCTGTAAAGATCCCTTTTTTGCCAGATTTTACTGAAATTCCCTGAAAAAGCGAAAATTCCACAAACAGAACATCACTCCAATTGTTGGAAGAAAAGCTACGCTATCCTCTGTCTGCACTGCTGTTTTAAGTTAGGAATGCTGAAACTCTCTCTCACAAAACTACATTGAGGAATAACAATTCTTCTATACCAAAGCAGTGCAAGCATCTGGGTTCCCGATTCACAGCGAAAGTGAAGAATCGTGCCATGTCCTCCAACCCTGACCGCACACTACTTGCATCCATTACAGTGGTCTTCTTTCCCATGCTGTTAAGGGACCCTGAAATGGTTTCAGAGGGCATATTGTAGTGCAACATATCTGTAAAAAACAAAAAAAACTAGCGTACACCCCATTAATCCATCCGAAACTGGAATACGTGTCTGCCATTTGGGATCCTAATCAGAATTATATCATCAGTAACATCGAAGCCCTGCAAAGCTGTGCTGCACGATTCATCTTTTCTGATTATTCGTGTTACACCAGTGTCACCTCATTGAAGACTGAAGCCAAGTTAGAAAACTTAGCACCGCGCCGTAAAATTTCTCGTCTATCACTTTTCCACAAGCTTTATCACCATCCTTCCCTTCATGGTGAATTCTTTCAGTCAATGCCAGTTATCTTTCCACATCTTGATCATCTTTACAAAGTTTACTGCCAGTCATCTCATAATGCTTATTCTTTTTAACCCTGCACAATGACCAAATGGAACGCTTTACCATCAGACATTTCCATAGAATCTGATCTAATAAGGGAGTAATTGCCCATTGACATCCACCCAGAGCGCAGCCATACGACTACAAAGGAAAGCTAAACAGCCTTCTCAAACTTCGTAGTTAAAGAAAAATTCGTCCTGGTCCGGGGTTCGAACCCGGGACCACCGCTTCACAGGAGCAGTCGCTCTACCAATTGAGCTAACCACGACGGCAAGCTTATGATAGGGCGAGGGCGAATTGATCAATAACTCGAAAGCTAGCCGTCCCGGTTAGCTCAATTGGTAGACCGACTGCTCCGGTGAAGCAGTGGTCCCGGGTTCGAACCCCGGACCAGGATGAATTTTTCTTTAACTACGAAGTTTCTGAGAAAGCTGTACAGCTTTCCTTTGTAGCCATATGGCTGCGCTCGGGTGGATGTCAATGAGTAATTACTCCCTTATTAGAAATCTACTCCATCTTAGGGGATTCCCCAAAACATTTGACCAATCTGACCTAAATAAGTTCCAACAACTGAAGGTTTTTTTTCCAGCGTACTTTCTTGTGCCTGGTCTTTTTATTTTATATTTTTGATTTGTACTTCAGCACACTTTTTCTGATGTCGTCTTTTTCTTGTGGTGCTGTTATTTATTCCTCAAATTTTGCTGCTATCTGCATTGTTGCGACTCTTTTTGTGGATGCCTATTTTTCATTAATATTTGTGATTTCTATTTTAGTTTAACCTTGAACCAATGCTTTGTACTTCCCCCCCCCCCCCCCCCCCTTATGTAATACCCTCAAATGAGGGCCATTGGCGGGGCATTTTGAATAAATAAATAGAGGTAGTCTTTGCAGGTGCCGTCACAGTAGCTCGCCACCGATCAGGGCGGCACACCTCACCGCGCATCCCCTACCCCGATGACATCAGTGGGCAGACAGGGCGAGCTTGAAGGCTGGCGCTTCTGTCCATTGATGTGCGTGTGGGGTGTGTGTCACCCTAATCGGTTGCGAGCCACTATGACGGCGATTTTTTAAAATTGTTTCTAAATTACAGGGTCCAAGCAAAACTTTCAAACATGACCTCTGCATATCTGTTGCACTACAATATGCCCTCCGAAATCATTTCAGGGTCCCTTTAATCTAGGTCTACGTGACTCGATTGGCCAAATACGAGAGAGTTCTAGCCCCAGTACAACTCCTAAAAATTGAGCAAGGAAGATGTCTTTTGCTATTGCTGCATGCTGCTTGTGAAATTATGTCGTACAATAGGGGATATTCAAAATTCCGCAAGTGCGCTTTCCCGCATAACAATGTTGCCCCAAACAAGATGGCTGACCATGCCTTTCCAGCTGAAACAAAGCAAGAAACACTGGTTTTCTGTTTGATTCTTCCAAAATACGTTTCTTACATTCTATCCACACCTTTAGCGCCTGTCCTGTAGCCAACGTAGTTCCTTTATAGCGAAGTCGGCCATCTTGTTTGGGGCAACATAGTTATGTGGGAAAGCGTACTTGCGGAATTTTGAATACCGTATTTACCCAATTCCAACGCGCACCTTTTTTCGGGGAAATTACGTCTCAAAATCGCATGCGCGTTGGATTCGAGTGCAAACCGAAACTGCCCCATAGCTGCCCATCGTCATCGCCATTATACGATGTGGGAGCTCACTAACTGCTGGAAACATGGGAGCACGTTTGCTCGTCGTTTTCTGCGTCGCAGGAGCCGTTTTCAACCGGTGTGGCGCTTGTCATTGGTCGCGTGCTCAGCGACCACGGACCGCGTACACGGCGACGGTATCCCGTGCACTGCCGCGGGCGGACGCCTCATCACTGCCGTTGCACGATCAAGATACGCGGATCGAAGAATATGTTGATGAAGCAACGGTTGTCGGAAACGCGTCATTTCGGCGGTAAAGTTCCAAAAACGATGAGACTCCTTTCTGTTTTGCGGCCGACTCTCTGACAGAGATTACATCGTCGGCAGGCGGGGCACGCCGCGCCGCTGACGAGGTCGTGCATCATGCCGATCTCACAGATAACAGCGCTCCCGCGCTCGTTTTTACAGTCGAAGATCTTTATCTTTCGCTCAGACGCACTGACGAAGTCATGGATGCTCCGCAAGAAGCATCGCCGTTGCCGCATTTACGCCTAGCAGCAGACGAACCTCCCGTAACCGGAGCTCTCCGCTTGCGCTTGGGGCGTCTTCCTTTATACTGATGCTTTGTCAGGAAATTGCATGAGCGAAAATCTCGTTTCTCAGTCACATCCATAGCGGAGATAGGAGAAAAACCCGGGCAGAAGCGTTGGTTCACATCTCGGTGGCGGCAGAACGAAGAAAGAGCGTCTGCGCCCGACCGTGCGGTGGAATGCTCGTAGCCAATGGAACGGCTCCGATCGTACCACGTGATTTGAAGGGCGAGTCGCGACGCTCGACTCGGGCGGGAAACGATCTTTTTTTTCGTATTTTTATCAAGAATGCGCCGCTGCCGAAGTGGCTTCTCGTAGACGATGGGTAGGCCTACTTCCCCGCGAATATTCAAGAGCGGGCGACGCCATGGAGCGAAATGCCGCGTTCCCGAAATTCGGTCAAATTCGCACTTTCGCGAGCCACCGCGAGTGCTTTAATTGTATTTTTAACTAACTTCCCATTGATTATCGGCTTTGATTTTTTTACGCATAAAAGAAGAGGCTTGGGGGAATACAAAACGCAAGAAAATACAAAATCGACTTTATCGAAAAAAATCGCGGTTTTTTCACCCGCATCTCCCCTTATAATATAAAAACGGTTGAAAATTATTTTCATTCGTGGAAGTCACATGCACGTTAGAAGCGGGGCTTGTAGTTTTTTTTTTTTTCATTACCAATATCGGGCGCGCGTTAGAATCGGGGCTTGAAAATTTTTTTTTTTTTTTTTGGTGCCGTAAATTGGGTGCGCGTTGGAATCGGGGGCGCGTTGGAATTGGGTAAATACGGTATCCCCTATTCAAGACAGAGAATGAAAAAAAAACTGGTCCTATAGTAGTAGTATACTTTTATTCAGACTGTACACTCGCTGCACTGCTACTGGGAGTCTCCGTCCTTGGGCCCCACCTCATCCCAGCCCTGTGGGTTGACGAAGCTGCAGAGACTGCCGTGCCGGTGAATCAGGTGCAGCCGGGTCTCATACGCATTGCGAAAGGGGTCGGTCTTCCTGAGGTGAATCTCCCAGCCCTTGGGGTTGCCCTTTATGTACCAGGGCTCAAACTTTGGTGGGTCCTAAATAGAGAGAGAGAGAGACAAAAGACCAAGACTTAACTTCCACGTAGCTGCTAATTGGTGTGATTCAACTGATTCTACATTGTTACCTCATTTCTTAAGCATAACAGCGTGCAAAGAAATTACAAGCGCATGGAACAATGAGAGGACATGGCATTTGCGAGAGATCGCCACCAACATGTCTAGCAACAAGGCTCTGTAAATCAGGACCTACTTTCACCAAGCACAATTAGACAGTCTAGCTCCCAGTCTAGTCTAGTTCAGAGCCTAGACTATTTTTAGCAAGGAGAGGCGCAGAAACTGCCTTTCTCTATGGACACCTCAGGGGAAAACAAAACAGGCTATTAACTCCAGTTGGCAACCATCATATTAACCCTTTTACGGTTCACGTTTCTGCCACATAACCCTTGAATCGTTAAAACACTCTTCCTGCTCGCAAGCCCTGGCTGCCTGTTTACATGTGGCGGCCTTCGCCGAAGCTTCTGCGTGACATTTGTTACTCCATGTGACTGAGATTAGGTTTACCTGCACGTGGCAACCCTGGGACTGTGTGCAAAATATCAGCACCTGCTTAGTGCCCTCTACAGAGCCACAGTAACAAGAGACTGGCAAAGAGGCAGGGTCAGGAAACTGGTAACACAAAAACACATCAGGGAAGTCCTCCTTTTCACCATATTTACACCATGAAAGCCATTCTTGGGCGAGTTGCATAGATATAATGCTTTGGAGAAGTAAAGTCTCTCGCAAAACCTTTTCTTAATTTGAGAAAAGCCTTTACAGATGCTTCCTTGCAAAGCAGAGGCACGCTAACGATGCTTGCTCTTCGTGTTCTTATACAGTTGAACCTCGTTATAACGAAACGGCTATAACGAAATAATGGATATAATGAAGGAATGATGATTTCCTTTGACAGCTTGGTCGACACTGGCTATAACGAAGTAATTTCTGGGCCTCTTCAACTTTGTTATAACGAGGTTGAACTGTTTTATAACCTCGTTATAACAAAGTTCAAGGGGCACAGAAATTACTTCGTTATAATGAGGTTGAACTGTGTAAGTGCGAACAAAATGCATTTTGTTGTATATAAGATGGTTTAACAATTCAAGGACTACCAGGAAACAGTGCAGAAACATGTACTGACGTTTCCAGTCAGCATTCGCAATTTTTTTTTTCTTTTACGGTGCAGTTGAAGAGACCCCCAAAAAGTGCACAGTTACTGCACCTTTCCGTTTCTCAAAAACAGTGGACAGTTTATACTGCGAATCCTGCGGGTCCTACTTGATTGCTTTAGCTATGGCCATAACTCAAGATTTTCCTTCACCTACATGGTAAATAGAAGTGGCTTGCGACCATGGTTTGGTCAAAGTTCAGAAGTTCACAGTTCTGCGCTTGCATGTGTCCTTCCTTCCCTGGTCCTTCATTTTAGTCGTTTCTAAGAAGCAATACCAACTCGCCCTCTATGCCATGTTGCTACAAATCATCCCCTAGCACTACCTCTACCGTCTTGCTTTCCAAGTAGGTTATGCTGTCCCCAATTTTATTGTCTCCAGCCAGCCCTGCTTTGGCACACACTCACCCTCAGCAGTCGGCCCTCTCCGACAACCCGGTCAAAGTCGAGCTCCTCGTCGGTGCTGATCTCGGCAGCCGTGCGACAGCCGTCCCGCGGAGATGCCACCACACGGGGGTAGTTGTCGGTCTCGTTCTTAAACTCCACCAGGTGCAGACGTTTCTCGTCCGCCAGTTGCTGGTGCGTCTTCTGCATCGGAGAGGAAAAAGGGACACACATCCAATTGTGGAAGAGCTGGTCAGAGGGCCGATGTCCATCTTTGATCCCTCAATGAATGACCCTTCGAAGCGGTCGCTTATCGGCTGAAGTAGAGCAAGCAGATGTAGTGCTCAGGTCTTAAGTGAAAGTGTTGCCAGACCAATCGCCAAGATAGTGTGGTGCCTTTTGCTACTGAAACTGGCTCAATTCAATAACTTTTCCTGCTGCATAGCCTCCGACACTGCAGATGGGAAATCACAGTACTGACAGTCTTGGAGACCAGACAGTTCTGAAACAATTGCCCGTGTTGTCCAGCAGTGACCAAAAATTTTGTTTTTTTGTTGCTAATGAGCAGAAATTTGATGTATTTTATTAAAGCAATGATGATCTTATGAGGACATGTACGTTTTTTTTTTTTGGACTAGATTAATTCGGACTTGTGCAATATTTCAGACTTTGCTGAGGAACCGCCGTGCACTCATAGGAACGTGTACATTTTTACGACCGATATTTCAGTCTTTGTGGAGTCTAAAGGTTCGAATTTTTGGACTGAAATAGACGTCACCAGTATTGTGGAGATTGTTTTTCAACCAAAAGTTTGTTATTTCAGGCTGATATAGCCGCGAACAGGCATCGCTGTTGCAACCAACCCATTCCCCGCCACTGTGAAAGATCCAATCTTGGATTTAAACGGAATCGGCAGGCGTAATCGGACTGGCTTGGATAGGGTTCACTATATGTTCCCCATCGTTGCCATTCGAGATAATGGGATGCTCTCCATCGCCATCAAGATAGCCTACAAAGAGCGAGCGATCGCATTGAAAATGGGAAAATGGGACAGCTGCAGCATCCACCGCGGCTTGGACAACAGCCCCCGCAGTGCGGGGCAGCAAACGCGATAGAGGGGGAGGGACTGCATTCAGAGGTGCTCGCTTCCGCTCGTGTTTTCCCTGGGTTACCCATGGGTAACCTCTCGGTCTTTGCGAGCGTGATTTCCCCATGCAAACTGACTGTTCTTGCGTTGCGCAGCGAATGCATTCATTCGCGGCATGACTGCGGCTGCATTGCGCTGTCTGGTATCATGATGGAATAGGGTGCGCACATGACGAAAGCATGGCTATGACTCAGATAGAGGCTCGTAGCGGGGATTTTTTTTTCGCAGAAAAGTTCTTTTTTTTTTAAGCTGACGAATTTTTCGGACTGTTCGATTACTCGGACCACTTTTTGGGTCCCGTCGAGTCTGAAAAATAGGTCAGCGACTGTTTTTAGGCATGTTATGCTTTTAGCTTGAAAAAGTCGTTCACACAGCTGACATGAGGTTCAGTTTTCTTTCCCCAAAGTGCAGTTAATATGACTGCATGACTACACATTTTGTTTGCGCTGAAGGACTTAAATGAGTGTCATAACTCCTTGTGCTCTGCAGTTAGGATATGGGCCCTGGTTTATGCGATACTACTAATCCATAGTCGGAGAAAAACGAACAGAGAATTTTTTGAAAATCCTACAGCACCGCCTTGTGCATCTATTTGCGTTCCAGAAGACAACACAGAAACGCCACAAGGGATGCTATTCGAATTACACACGCTGGAACACTGATGGCGAGTTACGCTGGCAACATTAAGCTATGGCAGCTGTTACACTTTCATGGCCTGCGGAAAGGAATTGAGGTGCCTCCAAATGGTTCAGGAGACTCCAAGGAGAAGGCTAAGGAAAGTGTCACCTGATTGTGAAGGCCAAGGATGAAGGCACGGACAAGGTTGGAAACGGAGCGAGCCCGGCAGCCGATGATTTTGGCGTGCAAGTCTGTGATGCCGACCAGCTTGCAGATCTCCCTGAACACCCGCTGGCACACCAGGCCATAGCCTGGAACAGCGCAAGCCACAGTCCTTACTGGCTTCTTCTGCCCTCGCTTCACGAGGAAAGAAAGTGGCGGTGACTCACCTTTGGGCTTCTTCCGCACCATGACCTTCATGGGCCCGTACTGCGTAAAGTAGTCGTGGAACACTGTTGGGGGGGGGGGGGGGGGGCATGAGAACGGAGAGTCACTGTGAGGGTCGCGCACAGGTCGGAACACAGGAAAGCCACAGCGGCACAGGGCAGAGAAGCTACAAACACGCATGGACAGTCTTGAGAGCTCACCTGTGTGCCCTTCGAACCTGTCGATGTACCTCAGCCGCTGAATTGCTCTGTTCTTGGCCTGGGTTGAAGGAAAAAGAAGATTTGCATTCCTCAGCAGGCAGTATTAGCAATCGGCACAGAGTTGCCCAATTCCTTCACCCCCCACCCCACACTTGTCCCATGAAGGCGTACAGCAAGGGTTCATATGGTGCGAGAAAAGCTCATGCGGTGCAGGAGCCTGGGTACGCGAATGCCATTGAACTTTGGGCACTAGCCACTTAAAGCGACTGTTTCTGCTTCTGCTGAATGGATGTTCGCTGTAAGCGAAAGGGTGAGCTACCCCCAAGGTAATCCCACTTCCTTGTAGATGAGAATCGTCGCATACCACACGCAATGCCGCTCTTGCGTCATTCGCTCTGCCACTCGCAAAACCTGGAAAGAATGGAATGCAAGTCGTGAGGGTGGGTGACCTCAACTTCGATGCTTGTATGCACTTAAAGGTAAGCAGAGATCTGCCTAGCTAGGCTACATTCAACAGGGATGAAGGTTACACCAGCCAACCTCTTCAGGAAACAGAGCTTGAAAATTTCGCCACTGATTCAATTTCTGCTTCGAGGGTAAAAAAAACGGCCTGAAGCTGTAACTTTAATCAGAGGCAGTCTACTTTTGCAGCCATTCATGTGTCGTGCGATTTGTTACTGGTTTTTACGCCAGTCTAAATGCGCCATGACTCTCAGCTGAACATGCCACACTGAAACAACACCTGAAGCCATCAACAGGCTGCCGGTTGCACTGCCAACTGTGAACACCTGGCCCATGCCATATTATTGAGTGCAAGAATCGACTTCCTCATATAAAAGTTCCGGCTCCATCCTCTTTCAAGCTGCCGCGGTGGCTCAGTGGTTACGGTGCTCGGCTGCTGACTCGAAAGACATGACTATATCAGCTGCAGCAGTCGCATTTCAGTGGAGGCGAAATTCTAGAGGCTCGCGTACTGTGCGATGTCAGTGCACGTGAATGAACCCCAGGTGGCTGAATTAAATGGAGACCTCCTCTATGGTGTCTCAATAGCCTGAGTCGCTTTAAGACGTTAAACCCCATAAACCAAACCAAACCATCCTGTCTCAATGGCCCCTAACGAAAAGAGTGGACCAGTCTTGACAAACATCAGAACTCTTTCTGAGAGGTTTCCAGAAACTCTTTTGCTTCTGTTAAGGCTGAAAAAAAAAAAAATTAAACACAAAAAAGAAAGCGTACCAATAAGACCATTCTTGTTCCCGACCACCACCATGGCACGGTGCCGTCGCAATCGGCCAAGGTTGCCCGTCATTCGAGTGACTAACCGAAGCTGCCAGAGAGAAAGAAAGGCATTGAAAAAGAACATAGCACTGTTTTAGCAAGGGGCAATGCAGCGCAGTCCAGAAAGCTTCCCTCTAAGCACAAGTTACCTTACTGTTCTGGCCGTATGAGGGATTTTCCCTCGGTCAAACTTTACTGCCATCGTACACCGCAACCAAAATTCTATTGGTAAAATGTTTAGGGGAATCCCCCAAGGTGGAGTAGATTTGTAATAAGGGAGTAATTCCTCATTGACATCCACCTGAGCGCAGCCATACGGCTACAATGGAAAGCTATACAGCTTTCTCAGAAACTTCGTAGTTAACGAAGTTAAAGAAAAATTCATCCTGGTCCGGGGTTCGAACCCAGGACCACCGCTTCACCGGAGCAGTCACTCTACTAATTGAGCTAACCAGGACAGCAAGCTTATGGTAGGGCGAGAGCAAATTGATCAATAGCCGTATGGCTGCGCTTGGGTGGATGTCAATGAGTAATTACTCGCTTATAACCAAAATTCTAATACAGTCCTGCTGGGCTTAAGATTGGCTGCACTCGTAATAAGTGCGTGGGGGGGCGCTCTCGTGTTCCCTAAGTCAAGCCACAGGAAGACCATTTTCCTGAGTTAATTCTGTTCATAAACTTCTGTCGCAACCTCGTTCCTTGAGTTATGTTGTTTAGTTATAGATCGCATTTTCTGTTTCGCACCAGCAAAAGCGACCCTCATGTTACAATTGCGGTCGCATTACACACCACAGGTCTCAGCGCTGCATTTTTTGGTGCAAAAACGAACAAATGAAAAAGAGAGTGCACAGATGCTTTTTTTTTTCTTTATCACACTCTGCATGACCATGCTGGGGCTAATAGGAAGAACGTGCCGCTTCACTACATTTACCGCAAAACAAGACTGTGTTTCAAGTCCACCAGTGCCTACTAAGCAGATTATATTGAGAAGCAGATTTTATCAAGAATACACTGTGGCCCAAATGAAAAGAAAGAGTTGTCTCACCTCGAGAACGATTGTGTCGAATGTGTCAAATGAGACTGCAAGAGAAAAACAAAGGCTGTTGTCACGCACACACAGACACATGCACGCATGCACCAGGTGTTTCAGGGAAGGTGATCACTAATTTTTAAAAATACGGTTTTTCTGTTGTGCTCTGTTCTGCTCTGCCAGTCTAACTCATTGATCATGCTAAACGTTGCCACATTCAGTTTCCAATGGCGGCCCGTCCGGAGCCGCCATTGATTCTTAGCACCCCCACTCCGTCACAGGGGTGCAGTACATCACAATTCAGCTCAGTCGTTCTGACTAGCAGGCTGGTTAACTAACATTAAATAGTTCATTTATGAACTAATACAGTTAGGCTCCTTAATTATTGAAGAGCGTGCAGCCCACCGTAAGTAATACCCATATCTGTTTTTAGAATTTTGATAACGCAGTTAACTTTGGCACTATGGCCCAACAAATTTTGGCTATTTCGACGAGTTACCTGCACTGGAGAGGCTACTACTTTTCTTACACACTTCTCGTATTTTGGCACAATGTTGCCAAAATTTATTGGGTTACAGTGCCGAGGATAACAGCGTTTTCGAAATTCTAAAAACTGATATGGATATTAATTACGGTATTAATATTAATTAAGGAGCCTAACTGTTGAAAAGGCCATCATCAAACCAAACAGTGCGCAGCTTGGCTGCTCACTGATGTGCACAGCAGAGAGCCACTGTTGCCATGGGCTGGCGGCAAAGCTGCGAAAACAAAACTACGCGACCGGACCCTCTGTCAGCTTATCAACGGGAACCCACTGACCATCAACATGCCCGCCTTTGCGCGCACATCAGAGGGGCGTGGAAGACAATGTGATATGCAGTTCAGGCCTGCGAATGAATATCTGGACATCACCTGTTGAGCATGTCATATCTCAACACGGTGCCCCTTTCGGGGAACTGTCCGAATTAATTGATGCGAGCCCTGTGGCGTCCAAATAAACGAGCTACCCATGCCACAGACTTGCATGGGCATTTGGCGGGACTCTGGCGACAGTCCGAATAATCCGAATTAATGGGGGCTGAATAAAGCGGCTTTACTGTACAGAGAGGCAGAGCAAAATGTTAATGAATTTGACATATTGCCATTCAAGTCAGTGGTGCGAAATAAAAAAATACAAGGCACTCCCCTGTCACTCATTAAGTGGGGTTTTTCATTTCAGATCATCGGCCGAGTTGCCGACTGTGATGAACGTCAAAGATGCGAAAATGTGCAAGTGTTCTGGTTCACACAAAGTTTTCTTCACTTCAGCTCCCATCCATTTCCTTCACAGCACTGGGCGTGTGTGTGTGTGTGTGAAGTGCTGTAAATGCGTGTGTGTGCACATACACATGCATGCATGCATGCACGAGGCCTGGCTGACACTGTTAAAGGTGCAGAGAAGAGGAATCTGAACTCATCTTTTTGCTGTGGGAGCTCAATCTACACGTTCCGAGCATTCTTAGAAACGTCAATATATTGCCCTGTGTGTCCAATTTCCCTAATTAAATCGAATTAACGTCCGGCTCCCGCCTTTTTTTTTTAAATTCCCCCCGTATGGTGGGCAGAGTCGACCAATGCATGGAGTGCCTTTCACCCAGTCCCGTGGCGGCTTGCCGCTCTGCCATCGGTGGAGTAATACGTAGTAATCCGTAGAAGCAAATAGTCTGCGCGTATTTTTATTTCTGTGGGCTTATTTTGCGGCTATATTATCTGCGAATGAAACTATTTATTCACGGAAACCTAAAAAACAAAATAAAGCGAAAGCAAAGCCTTCACGGAGCTGGCTGAAAGGCACTTCACGCATTGGTCGACTCCGCCCACTGTACGGGGAGAATTCAAAAAATAAAGGCGGGAGCCGGACATTAATTTGATTTAATTAGGGAAATCAGCCACACAGGGCCATAAGTCGAAGTTGCTAAGAATGCCCGGAACGTGTAGATCGAGTTCCCGTGGCAAAAAGACGAGTTCAGATTTCTCTTCTGTGCACCTTTAAGTGGAATGGAGAGCTCACCATCTCCGATGGGGTCCGGAGGCCCGATGCTGCGTCCCGGCATTCTGTGGCCGCTCCAGCCACGCTCGAGCGGCGTCAGCTTTGGTGGCTTGAAGCTGTGCATGGCGTTGCGCAGCTGAATGAGCCGCTCCTCACGGTCCTTGTCTGGCGGCAGCTGCACCCGCTCCACCACCTCGCGACCACGCACGATGGGCGCATTCAGGCCAGGCCACACCATGTTGACCTTGCCTGCACAGCAAGCAACAGCACAAATCATCATCAAACATCATCATCATCAGCCTGACTACGCCCACTGCAGGGCAAAGGCCTCTCCTCCACATCTCTCAAATTAACCCTGTCCTTTTGCCAGCTGCGGCCACTGTATCCCCGCAAACTTCTTAATCTCATCCGCCCACCTAACTTTCTGCCGCCCCCGGCTACGCTTGCCTTCTCTTGGAATCCACTGCATTACCCTTAAGGACGAGCGGTTATCTTGCCTTCGCATTACATGCCCTGCCCAAGCACACTTCTTCCGCTTGATTTCAACAAGGACGTCATTAACCCGCGTCTGATCCCTCACCCACTCCGCCCGCTACCGATCTCTTAACGTTGTGCCTATCATTTTTCTTTCCATAGCTCACTGCATTGTCCTTAACTTAACCTGAACCCTCTTTGTTAGCCTCCACGTTTCTGCCCCATAGGGGAGTACCGAATAGCACGAATAGTATGGAGTAAATTGAGAGAGTATCCCCTTACTTTCCTCGCACAGCTAGTGAAACAGTAATAAGCAGTTTAAAGGAGTAACTGAGGAGTGTTTAAGAGAATAATTACTCACCCCTGCTCACAAAGGAAAGCTACAAAGCTTTCTCGCAAAACTTTGTAGTCCAAAGCATATTCGTCCTGGTATAGCACTCAAAATTGGGACCACTGTCTGTTTGGAATGGCCGTGATGACAACTAAGCTTTGTTCCCATCACTTCTTCATTGAAACCACGAGACTTGAATCACCTTCCAATCAAAACTGTTAGCTTCAGAAGCCTTGATAGGCTCAAAGTACTAATAAATATTGAAACATAAAACATCTTTTCTCCTTCTGAAGTGCGGCTGCTGCTGACTACTTTGCTTTTCTTCGTTAAAAACACTGCTAGCTCAAGTTTCCTTTGAGAAAGCTTCTGGATGCTAGCAATAACTGTATTAGATGTCTTTTTCTCCTCAGCATACCCGAGTTTTCACTTAAACTTTGCATTTTCCTTGATTCCATCATTAGTCTGGTATTTCTCATCTTTCCTTTACTTGTTTTTGCAACCTCGAAAATGTGTTTATGAATTGTATTTATGATACCCACACCTCAGTACAACGCCCTTCCCACATGCTGTTGACATATTGAAGATTATTAAACAAACAAACGAATGAATGAATTAAAAAATAAGCAAGTAAGCTAGCCAGGATGGCTAGCAAATGGCAAGGTGACATGGAATGATGTTCATCTCGTGCCCAATGTGGCAATACAGCAGCACAAGTTAGTAGTCGACAGGAATTCAGAAAATCATTACAAGATCAAAACCAAGCCTCACTCCCAGTGAGAGTTTCCAGCATCAGCTGTATGGTGCACATCCATTGGTGGAATGCCCTGGTAATCTGTACAAGTTGCATAACACACCCAATGTGCATTGAAACTCCCACGGACGTCCTGCGGACATTCAGGATGTCTGTAGGACGTCCAAAGGAGGTTCAGTGCACATCGGGACAATGCAATTGCGTGTGACACAATTGTACGTTTTTTGTACGTACAAAAATGTAATGTACGTTTTTTGCCATGTCCACCACTACACTGAACTCGTACTAAGTGTCGGCAAGAGATCACAGTGCAACCTCTGCCATGCCTGTGGCGCACTCGAAGAATGCACTCACCGACTCCCATGATTTGGCCCTTGTTTAGATCCTTGGCCAGCTTCCGAGAGGAGCCCGATGCTCGACCCCTCTTGCGACCGGCATTACTCACACTTGTCACTCCCTTCCACAGCTGCTCAGCAGTGACTGAAACACAAAAGCCACGCATCAGTAATGCGAGAAACATAGCAAATGGAAAAGCTAATGAATTACGCCAGTTTCACCCTTGCCCACTGGTAACACAAAAAAAAAAAAACCTAAACTAGGCTACGACTTAGTTCAAACATTCGGCGAGAGCTGTCATGTCCTTTTCTCTCTCCATGATGGCATCCCTCCATTTTCTCACCATTCTTCTCTTCTTTCTCTCGTCTTCTTTCCTTCTTTTCTCCTGGCTTGACGAGGCTCTCAGTTTTATTTGCCTTGGCTTGGGTGCCAGGCCAGGGCAAGTTAAGCCAAGCCAAACATATAACAGCTTTAGATGTATAATGACTCAGTGTGGGCTCTCATTAACAGCTCTCGCCGCAGGACAACTCTGGACAAAAATGCCAGCAGTCTTCTAATTTCACCCAAGAAAAATTTAGTAATATGTTTGTTTATTTATATGCAATCAGTAACTCTGCTCATGAGAGCCATTCCTAGCGAATTTATTACTGGATATTTTGATTTCACCCTCGCTCACTTGCCTAGTACATTTATCCATTTGCGGTCAATGTCCATGAGACAAGGCAAGAGGCTTAGCTTATTAAAATGCCAGCTACAGAAAATGACAGCAGACTATCCTAATTTCCCACTCTGCTGGCTGAAAACAGATAAATATTGTGACGAAGACGAAGCTGGCAGTGGCGCGGGACGGAGCGCCCGCGCTAGGCCAGCAGCCATTAATTCATCTCTTCTCCATTGTTCACCACGTCTCATTCTTCGGCTGGCCGCCACGTAACAATATCAATGCTAGCTAAAAGTACCTCCCAGGAGTACTTGTCAGTGCACTACTTTGGTCCATCCTAAGCTTAAATACTTTCAGCACTAAACAAAGACAGAGGGAGGGAACACTGAAGACGTACACTAGCCCACATAACTAAGTTCCTTAACAGAAGAGCACCACATCAAGCACTTACACATGTTCGACGAAAAAAGAAACCAGCATAAAAAAAAAAGCAAGATGAGCGTCCTTGTCTGCTTTATTTTTTCGTGTTGCAGATGTGTATAAATGGTTCATCTTCCAAAGCAGGTATAGTCTGTGTGTTCCCCTCCTCCAACATTGTTATGTGCTGCAAGCATTTAAAGAGGTAAAGGCATGTAATTTTTTTGCAGTGTGGACATTTGAAAAAAATTCTCAGGCAATTTGCCTGAATTAAATTGACTATGTGCACGCACACCTGCAAGCAAAAATAAACACTGCGCAGTGCCTTTATACTCTACTGTGCAGCTGAATCCCTGTCCACCACAGTGGCTCAGTGGTTATGGTGCTCAGCTGCTGACCCGAACGACGCGGGTTTGATCCCGGCTGAGGTGTCCAAATTTCGATGGAGGTGAAATTCTAGAGGCCCGTGTACTGTGCGATGTCAACGCATGATGTCAGCTCTTCACTATGGCGTCTCTCATAGCCTGAGTTGCTTTGGGACGTTAAACACCATAAACCAAACCAGAACCTATTGCTGAATCCCTGCTCGCTTTTACTACACTTGGTTAGAATTACGCAGTTCACCATTTCCAATGCATCTACGCTGTGAGCAACATTTCAAAAGCAGCACGAGAGTAAAACAAAAGAAGAAACTTTTTTTTCTGACAGCTGGTGTTATGTCCATGTCAGCCTATGTCCTGTGTTTTGGTATATTTCGGTGTCTTGGTGTAGCAGTAATTTTTTATTTTTTTTGACAGATGGCGTTATGTCTATGTCAGCCAATGTCCTGTTTTTCAGACTTGGTGTAGCAATAATGCTTGTTTCAGGCATCTGACTAAAATTGCCTGGCTTGCTGATGTTTTAGCTTGAATCAGCCAGACATGACTGAAGACAGGGTGAGATTTTCTGTCAGTGACCTTGGCATTCAACTTTTTTATTCCAGACAATCCCATAAACTATGGGAAGAGGAGGGTATGAAGTGCACAGAAAGTGAGCGAAACAATCTATCACACAGCATGAAGTCCGGCTTAAAGAATCTAGGATAACATGTTTGATCATAATTTCGTGGTATGCGCGGAAGGTATGGGTGGTGTGGAGCGAGCCAGTTTGCCTAGGAAACAGGACGGTTTAGAGCCGTGTTTCGAGAACTAAGTTTGAGCACGATCGTGTTTTTAAGCAGACGTTCACATGTGGCACGTGAACTAAAACACTGGTGGAAAGAATATAAAGAACTCTACAATACCAACCATGCGCACAGCGCTCGCTCTGAAATGAAGATAACTCACGTTTCACGAAGAAGCTTGTGTTTCTGACGTCTACAGGAACTGCTCCTGCTACCGGAGGTCTCAGCAGGCATTCTGCAGTCCTCGCTTGGACAAGGCAGCCTGATAAATAGTAAAAAGACACTTTTAAGAAAGTGCAACAAACACACAACGAAAAACGTTGCCCTCGAGAGAGCCGGCGGCTGCTACCATGTGAGCCCGTATCCGCCGGTTTCAGTGCATTGAGTAGCGCCTGTATTTAGAAATCTTCAAGTATACACTATTTGAAGTGCTCAGTATGAGCTTTGAATGCATCAGACATAAGAAAGAAAAGATGTTGCTATCTACCAGTATTAGAATGTAAAGTAAGTTTGCCGAGCAGGCGTGCTAGGCCCGCCATTTTGCGAGCTGCGAGGGCACCTTTTCACGCATGCAGCGTAGAAAAAATTTACTTTCGGTTTCGCTTTCAGAGTATTTTGTTGTTTATCTAAATGCGCGCTAAAAATATTTGTTTTACATATGCGTTCGACAAATGTTGATCTTTAATTTTGTGTATTATAATTTAACTGACAAAATGTTAAATTTATTTTAGTTTTGTTTTTGAGCACCTGCCGTCGAAATAAGAGTGATGTTTGTTTAGTGGGATGCAATGTCGGTCCATGCGGTTTTTGCAGCAGCCGGCTGAAAGCGAAATGTGCTTGTGTAAACGATTGCGTAGATTTTCGTCGATGTCATAACACTGGTGGAGTTGCTGACTAGCTAATATTGTCTACTATGGCTGCAGTCTACTTGAGATCCCTTTTCCAGAACATCTACAGACGCAAGTTCCTTCGGCTTGGCATTCCCTTCATGGTATGCTTCTCTCAAAACATGGGAGATCACCAGTAAACATAGGTGCACACTGAGGGTGCTAAGGGCATGATACTGCAATATTCCCATGAGTCTCCCGAAGATGTGGCTGGACCCGCTGCTACGATCGTTAGCTAATCGCAGGCATGGGTAGTATCGAAGATGCATGTATCTTTGGATACTTTCGATACATTTTGCATGTCGGTATTAGGTATCGCTTGCCAAAAATGAAAGTATCGGTATCGAAAATACATTTTTTAATGTATCGTATGTGTTAACGCTAGTCGATACTCTAAAAAAGCAGTGCGCCGCAGATTTTAAGCTTGCGAGTCATGCTGTGGGCGTAGCGCGCTGAAAAAACGGAAGAAATAGGTAAAAGATAATGTCAGTGCCGTTGGCCCAGCCAGTCGTCTTTCAGGGTTGCCAGGTTTGGCTACTTTGCGCCAAATTGGCTACTTTTAGGACCGCTTGGCGACACAAATTTCAACTTGGCTACTTGGCTACTTTTTGGCTACTTTTGAAATCGAAGTTAGGACTGTAATGGACCTCTTTTTCTTCCAATGGTCCATGCATCTTTGCTTGTCAGAATGCCATACGTGAACACCATTATTCTGCGGTGCCAGTCTCTTTGTTGAAATTTTGCCTGTAATCATGTCCCAGACTTAAAATACTTCTCGCTCCTGAGTTCTCCCAGGCGAGATTCCGCCTCCGCTATGCAATGCTGTTATGTAGGTTTCCTTAGAACCAGCAAGATGAAATGTCCCATCTCCATTCACTCAATGCGCTTCAGCTAAATAAAGATGTGAATTGCTACTTAGCTGATATACCTTGTTTCCTCAGTTGGATACTGGTTCAAAGCGCTTGATCGGCCACACATGCTAGCCCCACATCCAATTGGATGACGCTGAGAATTACAGTCTTGGTTAAAATTTTTCAGGGCAAATACGGTTTCCTTTTAGCCGATTACTGGGGAACGGGGAAGAGCAAAAGGCTTTGAAACGCGATGACTAAGGCTCTTTGTATCATCCAGCGATATATCCCGAGAGCCATGAGTTCCCCAGTATACGGCTGAAAAGGAAGCCACGTGACTTGAAAAAATTTGACCAAGGCTGCGCTTTCTATGCCTTTATTAGAACATATGAAGGGCATGTGGCGATCAGCCTATTTTTGCAATATAAAGCTGAAAAAAGATCACAGGAGAGAAACGAAACAAGAAATAGGCACATCAAATCAAACCCTTGTTTATGGAGCAGTGAAGAAATTTCATGCAAAAATCAATGCCAGGCATGCCATGTACACACACACACACACACACACACACACACACACACACACACACACACACACACACACACACACACACACACACACACACACACACACACACACACACACACACACACACACACACACACACACACACACACACACACACATATTCGGGAATTAAAATTGCCATGGCTGTGGCTTAGGAAGACCAATTATTTCTCCTCTGAAAAGAAGAAAAACTTTTCTGAATACTTTTCCCACACTGTCTTTCCCTTCAGAAATTCCTCGCGCGTTGCCGTGCTTCTGTCCCTTGGTGTTCATGTATTTCCTTTCATTTGATTTGCTATGCTTTTGTAATTTAGAGTTATTCGCATTCACAATTACCCTGCGTCCTGCAAGAATTATATATTTCTTGCGCCCTTTATGCTTCTGGTGACGCTTTTCTGCAACCTTGGCGCTATTTTTGGCTACTTTCGACACTTCGGCTGCTGGTTGGCTACTTTTTTGGCTACTTTTCAGCTTTTTGTGGCTCCTTTTAAAATTTAGGACCTGGCAACCCTGTCGTCTTTCTTCCTACGTTCGTTGTTTGGCAAACAGATGAGACATATGTTGCGCTTTTGCACACTCTGTGACAGAAGGGACAAGAAGACAGCCTCTCCGTTATGGTTCAAACAACACCTCTTCACGGCTATTTCAAGTTGTGGTGCTTTCCAACAGGAGTGAACCTTTGCTGTCATGCTCAGGAGCCTATAGAACATTTGTTGTTCACTCTGTAAGCACGACAAAGGTCACGCGCTCTTCCACACGCGGATCAATGGGGTCACCAGCGCCGGCAGCGTCGAATGCATCAGCTGACGCATTACTTTCATTTTGATTAGCAACGCTACAACAAGCCGTAGTTCTCAAGATGCGCTAGGGAAACTCGCGTTTCTTAACTATACCTCGAGGAGAGCTGACGTGGCTATGCTTCCCTCTTATTCATTGATAAAACTTCGGCGGACACTTTAGCTCCGCTTTAAGGGTACGACGTGTTGTTGTCACTGGGCCTACTCAGCGGCCTAGGGTCCTCTTTGCATATCACTTCGTAGACACGGACATCGTTCTTTATTTTATTTATTTGTTTATTTTAATCTTTTCAAATTTCCATTTTTATTTTGCTCAAGGCCTTCCTTTATCCAAGTCGAACGACTGATATGATGCAATAGTATGCTGTTTCGAAATCTCCTTGCCTCTACCACCAGCTCTGCCACTACCACTAGCTCGCAGCCTCTTGCTCTGCGGCTCTGATGGTCTCCAGATGTTTGCAAACTTTGTACCATCCTGTTGATGCAGGCCACTTTCATTGCTTAGCGGCCTTGTTCACTCAATATCACGGGGTAGCAGCCCTGCAGGAGTGAGGCATAAAGTGAGGCTGTATTGGAAATTTATTTCCTGCTTTTGATATATACTTGTCAATTCCGTACCCTTTGGACACTCGGTGTCCGTAATGTACTTGTAGTGCTCAACATCAGTCTAGTTCTCCTGAGTTTGATGCAAAACATTACCCTAATGCATAGAAATGCCTTCTAGGACATCATAATTACACAGTGCATATCTATTTCACCTTCTGGTGCAAGGCTAGCTCTTTTATAGAACTGAGCAATACTCTGTTTCATCATGCAGCACGTTCTGTTCAATGATTTGCTTACCTTGGCGTTTGATGTTGACGCAATGCTTAAATAAATGCCTTTTGCAGGTGTTCATGGTCGGTGGATCTATAGGCCTCAGGCAGTTCACATCGCTGCGGTATGAGTTCAGGAAGCAAGAGGTGTGTGTGTTTTTTCTTTTATTTCTAGTGTCTGTTTTCTTCAAAGTATTACCTTTTTCCCCCCTTTGTACTCACAGCACATACGTGCAAATATACAGAACTTCTTTGGAGCATGTTGCAGATGGAAACTTGACCAACCGTTTTGGTATATTTGTGGAAAGCAATTTAGTAGGGACTGATATAAATACATGCATTAGAATGAACATCAGAACAAGTGGTTAAGAAAAAGAGAATTAAGGAATCCATAGATGGGGCATATGAGGTGAAAATTTCGTGATGACACCTTGTCAGCACTTGGAACAGGAAGTGTGCTTGGGCACTGAATTGTAAGCACACGAAGGCTTTTCAACTATTTGTTTGTTTAAGTATTGTCACCATTGCTGGTGAGCTGGCTTCACACATATATAAGGTTTCATCTTCACATCGTGTTCTGTACCATGTTCAGTTCACAAGGAAGGATGCTGAAGAAGCTGGGATCAAGATGAAAGATCCTGAGCAGGTTACCCTGGAGGCTATTTATAAGGCAAGTGTTCATGCTTTCATTTCTGAACGCAGAAAACGTTGATCGTTGAGGTCACTAGGTCGTGCTGATATTTACTGATGACTGTTGCAACACTGAATGTGCACCATAAAATTCTGTTGGTTAAACTGCTCACTTATTCACACTGAAATTTGATGCAGAGATGGCATACAACAGCCTTTCTGTTTCAATACATGTTTGGATTATGTCCTTGACTTGATTCAATCAGAATTTATTAGAAATCCATGTCATCTGTAGTGTTGATGATCTGAAACAAGCAGCTTTTGCATAGATGGTACTGGTGGCGCCAGCTGGTGCCTTTCCAGGGAATGATTTTCTACCATTCAAAGTGCAATGTTTGGTGGGGGTGTTGAACCACTCATTTGAAAATGCTGTCTTGACTGCTTTTGCTCAATATTATTAAAGCAATTGAAAAAGCATCTTCAAATCAGCCACTCATTCCCCCCACTCACTGCGGCTTCAATGGTAAAACAATAGTTCCTCAGATTTACACCAGGTGGGGCTGCTGGTATCACCTATGCTTGTTTTTTGTCACATATTCTGCGGAAAGTGCAGATGTCTAATTAATTCTTATCATATAAGTCAAGTACACCATCCAGACATGGTATTGAAACTGAAAGACTATTATATGTTTTTGCTGTGTCCAATTTCAGTGCGAAAAAATGAGCAGTTTAATTGAGCAAAGAATTATACGGTGCACATTTAGTGTTGCAACTGTTAGTAGATTAGGCAGCTATTTTCCACATGTGATAACATCCTGTCATGGTGTGTTTTGCTTGTACTGTTAGTAAATAGGTGTACGGTGTCACCCCTGCCAAAATGTTGCAAATAATTTCTCCTGTGAGTGAAATGGCTGAACGGGGTCATGTGAGGCATGTACATTAAGATGGTGCTTGCCACAGGTATTTTGACAAGCCGCAGTATACACAGGGCCACTGTACATACGAACAAGGAATGAAGCTTGAATGTGCACTTTAATCATGGCTGCAAACTTTCTCCTTTCAGGAGGTGCAGGCTTTAGACATTGATAACTGGAAGAACGTGAGAGGACCGCGACCATGGGAGGAAGGAAACGAATATAACAAGATCCTTGAAGAACGCCGAAAGGCAAAAGTACAACAGACCGAAAAATCTTAGCACTTAGTTTTCTGTATATAAATGTAGAGATGAATAAATGTTATGATATGCTGTATAAGACATGTTATTGCTTGTAGATAAGCTAGCTGGTGCTAGCATGTGTGGGGACTTGCCCCGCTCATCCCCTGTGGTTTGCTTCCCCGCGATACGTCTTCCCTTGTTAGTTACCTTAACTAACTAGAGAGGACGCAGCGTCACGAACGGTGTGATTGCTGCACACGCGTGCTGGAGACGACTTGCTCTTCGGCTCAGGAACTCGACCGCACAGATGTTTCGGCGCGGCTCTCCACCAGGGGGGCGAGGCCTCGTGGTGGGAACATTCTCCCGCCATCTTGTCCTGTCCGGCCTCGGAGTCTGTTCCTTGCATTAGCGTGGGCGAACGTTCACTCACGCTAGTGCAAGGGCGCTCGTAACCATGCTAGTGAGTCGAATGACGTCGATTCCTTTATTTTGTTGCTAGCTGGCATTATTGTTGTTGCATAAATGCCTTGTTTGGGGCAGCTAAAGTGTCGTTCCTTTGTTCCCCTCAGAGCAAGGCCCGCTGGGGTCAGCTTGCACTCGGTAGTATACGCGATCACGGGGTGTGGTTTGGCGCTTTTGAAGTGTGTCAGCCGCTGTTAAGCGAGGAGAATGCATTTGTCCCCTGTATCACAACCCTCACTTGTGCTTCTTGCGTAAGTTGACCTGTATCGATAAGTTACCGTATTCTAACTACAAAGGCGGTACGTTATTAAAGGGACCATGAAAAGAATTCAAAGCCGCTTGTAAATGTTAGAAGTTATGCTCAGAAGCACTGACACCAAGTATGAGTCTTCGGAACTGAGCCGGCAATTTATTATGGCTTTTTAAAAATCGCGTTTTTTAAAATTCGCGGGCCGTTTGGAGTCTTCGTAGGGAGCGATTTTGAAACCAAAACCGGGAAAACAGACGTCACTAGTCCCATGACGTCGGTAGGCCACCACACGCTGTCATTCGCTCGAGCCGCGGCAGCTACGACGTCACGGGCACACTTCCGGTAGCGGTGAAAATCGTCTGCTCGAGGCGCCGCGCGACCCCCTCGGGCAAGCGCGGGCCAGGGCATTGCCTTCACGCATATGTTTTCAATTTACCTCTGCCGCCTCTTTCTGCCGGGAGTTCGGGAGCAAAGAAAGCGCCGAGACCGGAGAGACGCTGCCGACGCACGCTGCTCCTCGGGAGTGCGACAACCGGAAGTCGTAAACCGAACGTCAGCGAATGACGTATTCATGGGCGGAGCCCAGTCCCGGAGCTGTTTTCTTTATTTTTTCTTGGTGCTCCGCGTGTATGAGTTGAGGGGGGAGAGGAGGAGCGTGATTTTTAATCGTCTATAATTTCGTTGTTATTCATGCTAGCTCGAAAATTCTTTCGCTGGGGTGACGAGTGATGGATTGCCTATGTTTACGTAATCTCAATAAATTTGTTTCATAGTCCCTTTAAATATAGGTGTCACCGTCACTAACCATCCGCAAGTCAGCTGCAGTGCATTGACACTCTTTCTTGGGTATGAATACCAGCGGCCGGGCTACACCATCATTCAGTTCAAAGCAGTGATCACGGTGTCCTTTTCGGTGTAGATGTGATGCATTTGTAGAAAAATTTTTAATTGCAATTTTCTGAACAATCAATTTTTTGCTTACCCGACAAACAGCAATGCAGGAAGAGCCATGGAATCAGGAGGACGAAAATTGGATGGAGATTTTATTTCCACATCTAACTGTGAATATGTGGAGCTTGGAGAACAGTTCAAGTATTAAGTGCCGCTATATTGATGGGTGTCATCCACGCTGCAATAACAAATGTCTGAACTCTGGCTAGTTTTGCTTTGACGGATTGCGCACTCTCCTCTAGATCCTGCATAACTTGATTCATCAGGCTCACATTTTCGCAGGTACTGCCAGCTTAAGCGATTCAGTAACATTATTAGAGGTTAGCTCTTCTTAAATCGTACCAGTTTCGCACCATCAGCCACTGCGTACCTGCCTCTGTTGGTAGGTGGCAAAGGAGAGAGAGGAAAATCACCCTCTCCACTTTTAGGGGAGGGTGGGAGGCAACAGGTGGCAAGAGGAACAGAGACAGGATAGCCCCCTGAGGGGTGACTCTGCTTCCCAGCTCTATTGTGTCGGATCCACCGTGGTCGGATCTGAGAGTGCCGAAATTGAGTTTCACCGTGCGCTCACTAAGGAAGGCCCTGATATAATTGTAAGTTATTCGCTTTGGTGTTGCAGTATAGTACGAGCGAGGCATTATCAAAACTTTCTTTAGGTCGATAGCCAGGATGGCTTGTGCATGCCTTTCTAGCTCTGCTAATAATGTCATATGAGACAGCTGCATCATGACATTCTCTGTAGAGAGTTTCCTTCTGAAGCCCACCATGTTGTGCGGTAAGCGGCAGTAGTCTCCACCATAGGCTTGTAGTCTATTAAATGGGCTCTGAAGCACTTTCCGAGGAGGGCACATCAACACGCTGACTCACTAAATTGTGTTGTGATGAGAACCTGAGCCAAATATTTACTTCTTTGTGCAGCAGAGGACCCACAGTCACGCGCAAATGTTGGCGAGCCCTTCCTGGCAATTTTTCATGCTCGCACCCTCCTCCGTCACTGGCACCTGCATATACAGGTTGAGAGGTGGTTATTGGTTAGATTCTTTCAGACTTCAGGCAGCTACCATGGCCGCTGCCAATAAGCCGCGTAGCTCCGGCGGGTCAGGAAGCTCCGCCCCCGGAGGTGGGGGCGGCGGAGGAGCGCTGACCTTCCAGTGTGCAAAAAAAAAATCTAGAGTACAGGGAAAGACGCGAATACGCTGAAATTTAAATTTTGACCACAGATAACTCAACTTTTACAAAGCACATTCAAAAAAATTCTAGCTGAACATTATTCGTGAAGCGGCGTGCTTTAATATCCCAGGCATACCGCAACTTTATTAGAGCCCCTTGCCCCTTTAAGCACAACATGCTCCATTAGCTTGCCTAAGTAGGAGGTAAGGGAGATCGGCCTAAGGTTATCAGGTTATCAGGTTTTGGGTTTGGAGATAACATTTATCTTTGCGTGCTTCCAGGATTAGGGTGTGCTACCTGTCTCCCAGTACTCATTCAAGTAGTATGAGAGTGCGGTGACCGATTTCAGGTCTAAATTCCACAGCATCTTGCTATCGATTTTATCTGGTCCGGGCGCAATTTCTTCTTGAGTTGAGACACAATTTTTGTACGAATGTAGTCGGGAATACTGTCACCACATTGAGGTCAGTAAGTGGGGGATATATAAGATGAATCAAATTTGTGCCTTACAAAAAAAAAACAACGCAAAAAGACGACACAAAGAAGAAGCAGGCAGATATGAGCGCCGTGTTTCTCGTGCTGTGTGTCTGCTCTTTCTTCGTGTCTTCTTTTTGCACTGTTTTTCTTTTAAGGTGGTTGGTCACTAACTGTCAAGCAACACACTTTGATGAAAATTTGTATGATTGTCTGAAATTGCGGCGCTCGACTTGCTGTGTGCATCCTATGGTCGTTTGATGACGTCAGCCTATTTTTCTTGCCATCGTTGGGATTTTCTGCACCATCTGCGAGTATACGCACGCATACATCAACACACGCCGCTGGCTGTTTTTTGGGTTGGGAACCGGACACGCTGTTCTGCACCACTCAAGAACGCTGTTCAGTGGCGGAGGCTTTATACGAGCACCTCACACAGCACAGAGGCGAGCTGTATCACAGGAACACGGAGTTAAAGTCACTAATTAGCGTCACCAATTACTATAGTTGATGATGTGTAATAAAGCAATATGCAATGTCAACAAATGTTTTGATGTCTGCGAAAGTGCGCGCCAGGGGAGTCACAAGTGGTCCCCACCCCCAGTTTTTTAAAACATGCTAAAATCTATGGTTGTGATTAAAAAAAACCTTCTCTCTCCGGAAGGCATCTAGCTCAGATAAAAGGTGGAACAACTACAAAAAAAAATTGTCTCTCCACCGCCTATGCGAATCGAATAGTGTGCTTTAGAAACTAATTGAATGTACAAGTTTATTTTACATTGAGAGCACGTACCCTGACAAACGCGGGGCTCCATACCGCGAGCACGTGACCATCACCTACGAATGTCTGGCACTGAAAATTGGAGGGGCCATTTAAGCTCTTCTTTAAATGTATGAAGATTTATTTCTGTATGTACAGAAGGTCATTGTCTACTTTACTTTCATAGATCTCTGGGAGTCTTCATACCCCTTCTAGCGCAGCGGTACATCGGTTAAAGCGATACGCTACTGCCCTGCGATGGCAGGTGCTCCTAGCGGTCCTTAGCGGGACCTCCGTGACTAAATACTGGCGAAGATGCATTGGTTCTTCGCGGCATCAGCCGCCAGGCGGACAGCTCATTGCTAGTCGACCGGGACCTCGCTCCGCAGCAGGGCCTCCCAAGGCTTCTCTACTTTGAATATTGCTCCCAGCGCCCGGTGATCCTGGGCATTCCAAAATTAAGTGATCGGAGGTCCCCCTAGCTCCGCAAGTCTTACATTTATCGTCTTTCCTATCGTCTACCTGTGTGTGAAACAACCAGATGGTGTGTGCAAAATTTTCGGCCTGTAATCGTCGCCAGGCGATGGCTTGTTTATTGTTAAGCTTGGATCCGGTGGTGTACTACCAGACGCCTTCCTAACCTATATAGTTCTCGACGATTTCCGCATGTGTAGCAAAAGTTCGTCCATCTCCTGGGAGTCGGGCGGCTCTACGGTTACCCGGAAGCAGAGATCTCGGGCTAACGCGTGGACCGCCGGTGCGGATGTGTGTGTTGGGACTCAAATTAAAGAGATCCTGCGATTGATTTTGGCTGAGCGACAGGATGCGAGCCGTTTCCGGCGAGACACTGCCCTTTCCGATGTTGCCGGTTGCAGTTGTGCTGTCGCTAAGAATCAAAATAGCCTTGGTACCGGCGCAAACGAGCGCTATTGCGACCTCCTCAGCCGTATCTACGTTTCTACTTGTAATGGAGGCGGCAGCGACTGGTGCACTTCGGCCGTTGACTACCGAGGTGACCTGCCACTCGCTGCGTCCACACAGGCTACGTCTCCTGCCCCAAACTTCCCAGCCCTTTTAGTCAGCGCCTGAAGAGGCACTATCCGGTGGGAAGATTGTGACGACGCTGCAAGGTCGCGTGACCTAGATGGACTATATACCTGCCTCCTAGGTTTCTTTATGGGCACAACCTGCCAGAGTCATGCTCGTGATTTTTTGCTCACAACAACGCCGCCGGATTTTCTGAGTAACTGGGACTTTAACGCTGTCGCATTACTGTATCGGTATCTCCTGGTTGCGCGCTTACCCGTGATTGCGGTCACCCCGAGCCGCGCCGTCACGGTGGCAATAGTTGGAGCCCTCGGCCACTGGGCCGTATTGAACCCGACCTCGGCGGCCGCGTTTTGATGTAGGCGAAACGCAAAAGGCGTCTGTGTGCTGTGTGATGACTGTGCAGGTTAATGATGCCCAGGTGATAGAAATTATTCCGTAGCCATATTCTACGTTAGGGGCAGCAAGCCGCAAGCTTCGTGGTGAACGCGCCTCTGATGTGTGCTGCGTTTTTCGCCGCTCACCGCGTGATTCCTGCGTCCCCGCATTACTAGCTCTCGCTTAATTTTGCGATTTACGCAATGGAAGTAATCATTGTAATTTTATTTCACACAGAACGTGTTGTATGCTTTTTTCTCGGAGGCCTTTCTGCCCGCCACCAGTTGAAACGCGGCAGGGGAAAACAGAAGCTGTAGCACTGTTATGTCTGCTTTATGTTCCCCTTATGCTCAATAGATGGCAGCACCATGCCCTTAGTCGCGCCGTGCAGAGCCGAAATGTGCGCTTTTTTCGGCTCATATGAATCAACGATGAATATTGATGTGATGTGCGCGCTGCCTGAGTATAATACGACATATTGTACGGGCTTCCGCGTCAGCTCATGACTCGAGCAGCTCCGAGATTCCCGCAGCTCCGAAGCATCGGAAAACTGCTGAGAGGCGTCAACGCTCGAACTTGAGCAACTGGCGGACTGCTTCCTGTAATAAATACTGTAATAAAGGAGAAATAAAAGAAACACCTGATATGACCTGCCATTTCTAGATAGTTGGCGAAAACAATTAACAAAAAGAGGGCATTTGATACCAAGCACTGAAACGAGCCGCAATGATAAATTATTCTTCCTGCAAAAAAAAACAAAGCCCGCGGATTAGATGTGAATAACCCGATTTGTACCCGTATTTGAGCTAAGAAAATAGCAGCCTATTTTTCGTGTATTCGTGCCTTCTTTTGTCCCGTCGTCTTCGCGCAACTCTGTTTTGCTGTAGCCCATTTTTCCTTTCGATTTTAGAAAATTATAGTGAACTAGAATACTAGTTCACTATATAGAAAATTAAACTCGAAAACGAATCGCTTCCCAGGTTATGCTTATTAAAGTTATGATAATGATTAAATTGTTATTATTAAATTATTATTAGAATTATTATTAAAGTTGTTATTAAAGAGAATTATTATTAAAGTTAGGAGAATGTTAGTGCAACGTTTCAGAAACGTCAGGGAAGAACATTAAGAACAACATAGACACGTTAGGTGGAAACAAATAGCCTATAACATCGATCGATGCTACCTGGAATGCGCATACTGTATTTCCATTCTGCAAATTTAACATACAAGCAGGCACAGCCTCCGCCTGGCAGTGAGTCGATCTAAGTGCACCACAGAAGTGTTGACTTTGGAAAATGCAAGTTTCAAAACCGTTCACGGAAAAAATTGCTTTCCACACTGCGTAGAGTCAGAGGCAGCGCTGCTTTCCATTGCGCGGGATTTTACTTCACGCAGTGTCTCGGCTCGTTCAACCGCGCTTTTCCGCAGAATTATTATTGCGCGTCGCAAAACCGGATGTCTGCCACTCCCTCCCCCCCATATATATATATATATATATATATATATATATATATATATATATATATATGCATCTACATGCACTAGCGTTACCTCTTCAGTCATTCAACGGAAATTCTCGAAGCACATCGTCAAGTTTCGAGAAAAACCTCTCCAGTTTTTTTTCCTTCACTTGTTTGCCCCGCAAGCTGAAGGGACGCCGTCAGCATATTCTTCACTTGCGAAGGGCAAGACCTGGCAGCTACTTGAACAACGCAACCGCTATATACCCTGCCGGTACCGTTTCTTCGTCAGTTTTCCACGACGCATACGCAAACATTGGCCCAGGCATACAACCCTCGCATCCGTGTTCGGACAGCCTGACGAATCGAATATTGCAGAAATGGGCTGGACTCATGCGCAGTTTTTGCGGCTACTTGTTTTGATGACGTAATCATTTCAGGCATTGCCTTACGACGCCAACGCTCTCGAGCGTCGATCGAACAATGGCGCGCATGCATTCCTGCAAGGTCGAAGGACGTCATCGGCTGACAGCAAGGCAAACATTGCAGACGATGAAAGATGCCGCGCCGGTGACGCTGTTCTGGAAAGTTTTGAAGAAGCGTGCCTGCGATGACGAGTAAAGAAAGCGGACGATAACGGGAGAAATGAAATAAAGTAATTTTAAAGAATATGTGTTTGTCACGCCTCCTGGAGTGATAACTGTGTTACAGAAACTCATTCATCCCCCATCTCCAGAGCTAATCTGCTCTGGCGGAGTGTACCGGCTGGCCAATAGGTGAAATCAATCCCCGTGTTTGCGCTGTTAAAGTGAAAACACCGACAATGATGATGGTTTGGTTTGGTTTCGACTAAGGCTATGAGAGACGCCGTAGTGGAGGGCTCCGGAAATTTCGACCACCTGGGGTTCATTAACGTGCACTGACATCGCACAGCACACGAGACTCTAGAATTTCTCCTCCAAAGAAATTCAACCGGCGCGGCCGGGATCGAACCCGCGTCTTTCGGGTCAGCAGCCGAGCACCATAACCACTTAGCCACCGCGGCGGCTGACAATGATGATGATGACCTCAGGCTTAATGGCACATACCCACGGCGGGGGATTGGCCAGGGTTCTTTGCTGCTTTTTTTTTCTTCTCACGCACGCGTTCCATTGTGCACTCTTCTCGTCTGTCTTGTGTTCGGGCGATTGCATGTTCCATGCACCCTGTATGGGCAGTCGCTCTAGAAAATTCGCAGCCAGCTGTGATGTATAAGTACCATGGTCGCAGTTGCATTCTTACATGTTGCCACAATGTTGTAATAGGTACAAACGTATTTATTTCTTGCTTAATTATTGCTGCCAGCACGCCGCTTTGTTCATTAATTGCTATCAACGGTATTTGGTTCGATTCTGGAGTGTTGCCCTTGTCGCGTGTTGTTTTGTATTTTAATGTAAAGTGTTTGTTACTCGTCTATTATTTGATTTGTTCGGCAGAAATTTTGTCGCCTACCTGCAGGCCTTATTTTTTCCCTTTTTTTCGTTGTTTCCTGTTGACAAAACACTGTGTAATTGTATCTCCACTCCTGCCTTAGCCACCAAAAGGCGGCCGGCAGTATTGAATAAATAAATAAACGCAATCAGATTGATTGTTAATGATCGTAACTGAAGCGCTGTTGATTTCACGAACCTGGGTACTACCGCTACAGAATCCGCAGCGGTGGCTCACTGGTGATGACGTTCGGGTGCTGAGCGCGAGGGCAAGGGTTGGAATCCCAGTCGTGGCTGCCGATTTCCATAGTGCAATGAAATAAGGCGGTGTGCGTTGGGCGAAGCGTTTTAAGTGGAAGGAAAAGCTTGGTAATTACCCTACTGAAACGTTCCATATGAGGTGTTCATATAGAATTATGGGATTATGGAGTCCATAAATTCTGGAAAAATGTGGTAATCCTTATCTTTTTTGTACGGAGTCCAGAAGTAGTCCACATTATTTCGTTACGATTTCCATGCAGTGTACATGACGTAATAAGGAGTCCGTAAGACTCCATACAAGCTTCCGTATAGGCCATCATTGTATTATGCCGTCATCAGCCTTCATTCGCACTTTCCTTTTCCTCCTCTTCCCTTTCCCCTGTGTGGAGTAGCAGGCCAGGGCCATGTTACCACCGGCCGACCTCTCCACCTTTCCCTCATTAAAATTCCTTTCTCTCTCTCTCCCATACCGAACCCATATGCTCCATACTGATCCCATAAAATTTCTTATGGAAACGTATAAAATTATGGAACTCGTCATACGGAAACTTTCATTAGTAAAGAAGCGAGACAGGGGCAGCGTTGAAAGTGAAACTACTGCACACGGCTGATGATCAACCAATGGCAGCAATATGAGAAGTTAGAATACCTGTCACGAGGCATGTCGGTTGGCCCATCTGGTCACGTGACGTGCGTCGCCTACCCTATCGGATCTCCGCCTTCTGCGCTGCTATCGCCCACAGGCAGCGCGTGAACGGAAGCAGGACGAACCATAGATAGCTGCCGATATTTTTTGGGTAAAGTGTCAGTTCCCACCTGGTTTTTCGGTCTATGCGGCTCTATCTCCGAGCAAAGGTTGCTTCAAGAGCCCAGTAATTGCAGCGAGGTGTCGCTTCATGTGGAGTCCAGTGCGCTGCTCGAGCGCTTTACACGAGTCTGGCGTATACTGTACGTCTTGCGAGTACATGCGCTGCAGTCACTTCGTCGCAGCATACTTACAACTTTGTCGAGGATTCAAGACAAGTATGCTAACCTACCACCAGCTGCCGTGAACACCTTAATCGCTGTCGATATTATAGCGTTCCTAAAACCGCTCGTCCGCAGCAAGGCCCTCGGCCTGGAGCGTATGACCGCGCTAGAGAGTTACGACAGCGGCTTGATAGGGCCTGCTTTGAAGAAACAGACGTGCACAGCGGACTTTATTTAAAGAAATAAACGCCACTCTTGCCTGCATTTTGAATTTAATAGGGTGTCACGATATGGTGGGCGGCTTGATGTTTGATTGGCGCCGAAGTTATAATTAATCGGGCCAACCTGCCCACCACTGCACTCTCCGTAAATTAGGAGTGGGTGGAGCGACAAATTTCTCCACCCCGCGTGCGGAAGATGAGGTTAGACTGCTGACCGGCGATAGGGGCCACGCCTGATTAGCCGTTGACCGGAGGCATGAGGCGTATAGGCAAGTTTCTCAGCAACCCTTTTACTCGGGTAAGAACAAGAACAACGGCTAGGAAGCAAGCCAAGCAAAATAGCGGTAATGCACAGGCGCGATGCGAACAACAAGCACAAAATCAGAACACAAACTATTAACAAGAAGAAGGAAAACAACAGGGCGAGAACTATACAACAAAGTTACACGATTAAAGCAATATACAAAAGAATAGGACGAGAACAGCGACAGAACAAAGAAAAGAGCAAAGCGAGTGGTGAGAATCGGTGGCTTAGCTGCGTAGTGGCAAGGTCCGGTCGTAGGGAGCGTCGGGCTGCGGAAGCGCGCGGTGCTGATGGGGGGGTGCGGATACGGGCGAACTTGGGCCACGGGTTACGCGTCTTCCACGCGTCTTTCGGGGCCGCCGTCGCCGCGCTCTACGCGTCAGACACCGCCTAGGCTCGCTTGCCGACCACTGCCCTGGCTGACCCTACACACGTCGGCACGCACCGAAATCTCTAAACCAACTGCCTCGGTCGTGATTTTCCCGCCACCGCGTTCCCGTGACAAACAACAAAAAAAAAACAAACAAAAGCAAACGAATCCTCTCGGCCCCGTGCACCAACGATATACAGATGTTGAGAAGGGGGGAGAAGAAACATGAAGAAGCTGAAGGGGACGCTAAGGAAAGGTATGGTCCTAACGAGGAGCGATGTTAACTTCCCAAGGTTGGGACGGGTGCTAGGGCATTCACCGGCCGCTTCCCGTCCCCCCCTCGTGAAAGCACTCGCTTCCCGGCGATAATCCTGAGGAGGGGGGCGGCGTAGTCTTGACCCCCCAGCGTCGCGAGGGGTCAACGCCCACGCGGGGGGAGGCAAAGTCATCGCCGCTGCGTCGCGACATGCCCGCATACTACCGGCGCCGTGGCCAGCCGTGGCCAATTTGGTCGGAGAAGAAAAAAGAAAGACAAGGCATGCGCGCACTTTGTGACATAGGGCAAGTCCACTTACTACGAATTTCGGATGCAACGAATTCAGTCTGCGTGCCCGTCAGGTTCGTTATAAGTGCGCTAGATTGTGTATATTGCTGCGAATGCTTGTAATGTTTGTGGGTTTTCAAAGGCGTCGGTACGTGGCTTATCGTTTTGTGTGCGACGCGAGATGCGATCGGATTTATCTCAAATGATCGATTTGTGTTCGAAATTATGGTGGTTGTTTTGCGAGATATCACGTAGTGGTGACGGCAGTCAGGAAGTCCAGGCCTAAGGTTACGTCGCGGGAACACTGCTACAGGACTACGAAGGTCGCTAGGTAGGTGCGCCAGTTGCCCGTCACTCGCGCGGTGCATCGTCCCGTTGGCGTAATACGATGGCCTCCGGCGGTGCGGATTTGCGGGCCGTCTCACGTCGTCGTGACTTTCTTCATGCATCTTGGTGGAGAAGGGTCCGATGATGACGCAGTAGTCTGCTCCCGTGTTGACAAAGACGCTAAACTTGCGGCCATCGATTGCCACTTCAAGGTCGGCGGTTCTTGCCCTCGAATCGCTCGTTGGCTTCGGAGTTGGGTCACTGCTTGCGCGGATGTGGGAATCGCGGCCTGGGTGTGTCGTTGACGCTTTTCTGGGAGGCGTCATCAGCCGAGACTTGCGTCGCGTCGCTGTTGGCCTAATCTTTGCATGCGGTGGAACGTTAGCGGATGCGCAGTCGCCATGCGCGGTCGTCGCTGGATCATTCTTCGACGTTTCGCTGTAAAGCAACCCAACCTTCAGAGGTTGCTATCTCTCATTTTCCCCTACGGGTACTGGGGGGCCCTCCTGGAACAGCAGCGGCTGTTCGAGGAGACGGCTCGCAGATGACGGCTCGTCATGTATTCAGTGTCATGCAGGCAGTCGTCGGCCTCGCGAGGTCGCTGGCCGAGTTGTGGTCGCATTGCGTCGTAATAAACACTTCAGAGACCCATTATTCGGTAAGCGCAGCAGTGTGGAAGGATGCGGCCGGCTTCACCGCAGTGAAAACACAGCGGAACGTTGTCACATCTCCAGGCGTGGTTCTCCATGCACCGAGAGGCTTCCAAAAGAAGTTTTCATTGAGCTGACTTGGGTTCACAAAGAAATAAACCGCTCGGTGGAGACTATAACAACAAACGTGCTCGGTGGTCGTCAAAGAACGGAATCCATGGCAGTTTCGGCAGCACTCAATTATAAGCTGATAAAGAACCTCCGAGATACGGCGCGCAAAGCAACCACCACCACAAACCCGAACAGCGTAGAATCAGTTGCGCATGGCGCTGGTTCTTCATGGCAAGATACATTGGTTCTGCGCGGCTTCAGCTGCCAGGCGGGCAGCTCGTTGCTGGTCGACCGGGACCTCGCTCCGCAGCAGGGCCTCCCAGGCTTCTCTACTTTCAATATTGTCTCCAGCGACCGGTGATGCGGGGCATTCCCACATTATGTGATCGTAGGTCCCCCTCGCTCCGCAAGTCTTACATTTATCGTCTCTCCTACCTGGGTGCGAAACAACCGGATGGTGTGCGCAAAAATTTCGGCCTGTAATTGTCGCCAGGCGACGGCCTCTTTATTGTTTAAGCCTGGATCCGGTGGTGGCACCAGACGCCTTCCTAACCTATATAGTGCTCGACAATTTCCGCATGTGTTTGCGAACGTTCGTCCGTCCCCTGGGAGTCGGGCGGCTCTATACGGTTACCCGGAAGCAGAGATCTCAGACTAATGCGTGGGCCGCCTCGTTACCGCGGGGGACGGATGTGTGTTCTGGGACCCAAATCAAAGTGATCTTGCGGTCGATTCTGGCTGCGGACAGGATGCGAGCCGTTTCCGGCGACCGATACGTGTAGAGTCTGCCGGAGGGAGCCGGCAAATCACACGCACATCCTGTGGGACTGCATCAAAAATCCAAAGGAAGCAAGATCAGGAACAATCCCGCCGCGGCTGGAGGCAGCCGCGAAGAGCAACGACCATGACCAACAGCTATGGGCCGTCCAGCAGGTCCTCGGGGCGCTCGAAAGGCAGGGATCCAGCGAGCCGGCAACGGCGAGCGGAGACCCGCGCCGAGTAACGGCAGCCTCGTAGACGACGTAGGCCCTCGTCGGGGCGCGCGAGCGTCCAACTGCAGGCACAAATAAAGTTTATTCCAATCCAATCCAATCCGGCGAGACCCTGCCCATCCTGGGCGTGGAGCTCGGTGCTGTGGGGTGAGCTCTCCTTGATGGCGCCAGACATCAAAGACGAGGCGGAGGAGCGGAATTTCTTCTCAGTCGTTCCGCCGTTAGAACCGAGGAAACTAAAGGTCAATCTTCAGAACGGCGGTCAATAGCATCATTGTTCTTGCCTCACGAGGCGCGTGCAGTGGCCAGCTCGTGGTTTTAACCCCTACTTCTTCGTCACCTTTCATCCAGCGGCGCATGGCTACGGCTGTCACGCCAGGCGAGTGAAGAAAAAGAGAATGAGGGATGCATGGCGTAATATGTGGTTAGTTGTAGTTCCGTTCAGCATATTGGATGTTTTTTTTTTACGATTTACAGGTATACGCCGGAGAATGTGTCGAGGACATGTGATGGAGAACTGAGCAGAAGAAGAAAAAGGTGGCGTTATTGTACTGTAGATGCGTCATAAGGCACTCTAAACACAGGGTGCCTGTGCCAGAAATTTAATTACGGTGTAGTTCTGGCTCTGTGTGCTTAGACCAGATGAAACGGCCTTCTGCACAGCCTTTACAGTTTTGGTCTTACGACGCTAAGCGAAGTCACCAAAGGCCTACCGGAGGCCACCCACATATATTATCGAGCAAATATTTTTAAGAGCTAGGTCATGTGCTGTTTTGCTACCTAGCCTTATGTTTGCCTGACGTCAAGTCCGCTTGCTATTCCCGCAGTTAAATATGGTTAGTGAACTGCTGCTCTATTTTAACTTCACGACCAACCAAAAAAGCGAACAGCTGTTCTTTCGCGACTGGATCTTGACACCTGGTACTGTTTTTCCGCGCAGGTAGGCCATCGCCCGCTAGGCTGCTCGTCGGTAAATTGATTTTTGAGGGAAGGAAATGTATCTGTCTCGCATATCTCGGTGGACACCTGAACCTCGCTGTAATGGAAGGTAGGAAGATGGGAGGGAAGAGAGAGAGAGAAAACTTTATTTCAACAGGAATTCGGGGCACGCCCCAGGGTCCCCGCACGACCCCACTGCACTCAAGTGTTTATCTTCCTAAGGTCCATAACACTGGCAGCCCGGCCGGTGGCGATGGTCTGCACGGCCGGGTCCTCCGAGCGCAGCAAGGTCTCCCAGTCCTCCCAGGTCCCGCGGGGGAGGGTCCGCCGGCCAGAGGGAAAGGATGTGGAGGGAAGAAGCGAAGGGTTCTGGGCATAGGGCGCATGCCGGAGTGGGGAAGGAGGGATGATAGTGGGCTCTATGATGCAATAAACTCATACAGTTTATCATACAAATATCATAGACTAATCATACAAATCATAGAAAATTATCATTCAAATGTCATACATTTCTGTAAAATCATACAGTCATCATAGTATGTCATAGAATATCATACGAATTGTGTGATATATCATACAGATTGTATGATATTCTATGATGAATGATCTATGAGGTTACTGCATCATAGAACTTTTTTTCAGCAGGGTAGGGTAAGGGGTGAGGCGAGAGAGTGTGTCTGTAGTCTGCGCCAGAGTGTTGCTTGCTTGTTATCTAGGGAGGAGTGGGGCGGGGGGTAGAGCTGGCGTGAGGCTCTGTAGGCCTGCGTCAGCTCGCTGAATGAGTGCATGCGCTCCTTCGTGAATCCCCGATCCAAGGCCACCTGAGCCCGGTTTAAAGAACCTCGGGCTAAAAGGTTGGCGGCCTCGTTTCCGGGATTCCCTGAGTGCGCGGGCACCCATATCAGCTCCACTTGGCGGGGCGGGGGTGCATCGGGCGAGTCCAGTATGCCAAAAGCAGGGATATGGACTCGGCCTCGAGCAAAATTTAGTATCGCAGTTTTAGAATCACTTAATGTACCGGGCTTCCGTGCGGGTGATAGCAAGTGCAATGGCGGCTTCCTCTGCAGCCTCTGGGGAGGTGTCTGGAGGGAGAGGTAGTGTGACGAGGGCGGATAAAGAGGTGGTGGTGAAAAACTTTTATATTCAAAGAGAGTTTGAGGGTCAAAAAACCCTGCTGCAATGTCGGTATCCTTAGTCCGGGACACCGCACGACGAGGCCCCGTCTCACGCCCGCCTTACTAGAGCCCTTTGAGACTCCAGTGTGGAGCAGTTGAGGAGGGCAGTCTCCCATGCCTCTCGGGTGGGGGGGGGGGGGGGGGAGGGGGAAGGTGCGGATTATGAGTACATGCCCACACCATGTGAAAAATATCGCAGATCTCTCCACAGTGCGGACAGCGCCCATCTGTGTTCGGATCGAAGTGTTTTGCTATGGCAGGACAGAGAAGAGTTCCTGTCTGCAGGCGCCGCAGAGTTCGCTCCTCCACCTTACTCAGCCCCTTGGCAGGTACTGGGTAGAGACGGTGGCTGTCGCAATAATAAATTAGGATTTTGCGGAACCGCAGAAGCGGTTTATGAGCTTCTGAGCCAGGAGAGCTAGGATGAGGAGCCCGTTGTGTGAGCGCTCGGGCGGCCGCATCAGCGGCCCCATTGCCTCGTAGACCGTGGTGGCCAGGAGCCCAGATCACTTTTGTGCGAGTTGGATCGGCGGGAACGCGTCTTAGTATTTGGGAGGCAAGAGGTGATATTTCACCTGCAATATAATGTTCACAGGCCCGGCGAGAGTCTGTGATAACCGTTCTCGATTTTGGATCGGCAGCAGCGAGAGCTATTGCGACTTCCTCCGCTCGTGTTGAATTTGAAGCCCGAAAAGCCCATCGACCTTCATTCCCCGGTGGACTACGGCAGCCGTGAAGAATCCCGTGGGCGACGGCCCTGTGATGTAAACGTAGTAGACGCCCTCTTTATATCCATACTGCCTCTCAAGCGTGCGAACCCGCGCTTGTCGTCTGCCTTCATGTGAAGCCATGTCCATGTTACGCGGGAGCGGAGCGACCCAGAGAATGTAGCGCCACAGCACCGGGATGTTCTCCGTCCCCTCTGGTATGCATGTGTGTTGGATGTGTAAGCGGTTTAGCAGGCGGCGCCCAGGAACCATCTGCGATAGCCGCGTATATTGGTTCACGAGGTGGGCCTCCCGCAACTCCTGATAGGAGTTTACCACTCCCAACACCTTCAGTTTGGCGTTGGAGGTAGCCACGGGGAGGTCCAGTGCTCGCTTTGTTGCCTTCCTGATGATGGCGTCAATGCGCTCGTCTTGTTGTTTGGTGGTGCGTAGGTACGGCACGGCGTAGAGGATCCGGCTGGTCACGAAGGCATGGGCGAGCCGTAGCGCGTACCTGCCCCGCAGACCATCCCGCTTGTTGGAAAGAGGAGTCCACCACAGCTGCTGTCGCTTCATCACCCGTGCAGGCAGCGTCCATCCATACGGCGTCCAGCTCGGGGCCGTACGCTCGATGGAGTGCCTTCGCACGGGCTCTGCGGCGCTGCTCATGGTGGGACGGGTGCATATTCCTCGGGAGCGGCCTGATGAGGAGCTCCCGGTGAAGGGGTCGTGGGATGGCGAGGAGGGTTGGGTCGTTGGCCGGTATTTTGATTCCTAGGGAGTCCAGGATATACCGACCTGCGGAGGTTTGTGTGAGCCTGATGTATTGGGCCTGTCGGTGGGCCTCCACCAGTTCTCCGATCGTGTTGTGGAGGCCCAGGCCTACTAATCTGTCTGTGGGTGTGTTGAGGGGAAGATGAAGTGCTACCTTGAATGCCTTGCGAATCAAAGCATCCAAAGCGTTTATGTCATGTTTGGATAGTTGTAAGTATGGGGTAGTGTACAGCACACGACTGAGGACAAAGGCATGAATGAGGCGACATAGGTCGCGCTCCTTCATGCCTCTATGACGTCCCGAAACCCTGCGGATGAGGTGCGATATCGCGCCTACAACCTGCTTGAGTTTCTTGAGGGTGGTGGTGTTTTTACCATCGTTCTGGATGTGCAGGCCCAACACACGGAGGGTGCCAACCTCAGGTACCGGGTCACCATTCAGTTCAATGGCAATGGGGGAGCGTGGGCAGCGGTGGTTCTTAGGCCGGATGAGGAAGAGTTAGGACTTCTTTGGGGAGCAAGACAGTCCAATGGTCCGTGCGTAATTTTGCGTGAGTGTGGCTGCTTCCTGTAAGGTGTTCTCTATGGCGCCGTCACTGCCATGGGTGGTCCACAGGGTGATATCGTCGGCATAAAGAGTGTGCTTTAGGTGGAGAATAGTTGACAATTTTCGGGCGAGGGGGATGAGGGTAATGTTAAACAAAAAGGGGGAGAGGACGGACCCTTGAGGCGTGCCGATGCTTTGAAGCGCGTAGGAGGGGGGGTGGTGGTGAAAACATTTATTCAGAACAGGAGGTGTTTGGATCGGCCCGTAAGGGACCGATCCTCACAAACACTAGGTGGAGGTCCCTAGTTTGGGACCCCAGTGGCGGTAGCCGCCGCCCGGGCGCGCCCGACCAAGGCTTGTTGGGCCTGTAAGTCGTGGCAGCCGAGCAGGGTCGCCTCCCAGTCCTCCCGGGTTGGGTTGGGGATAGGGGGAATGGCCGGGTTGGAGGGGCAGGCCCACACCATGTGATAGGTGTCCGAAGACACCGCACCACAGTGCGGGCAGCTGCCGCTAAAGGAGGGGTCAAAATGTTTTAGTGCTGCCGGGCACAGCAATGTATTGGTGAAGAGGCGGAGAAGAAGCCGCTCATCCGCCTTCTTGAGGCCTTTACATGGGCTAGGGTAAAGGCGATGGCTATCTTGAAAGTAGGTTGCGATATTTTTGAACGTATAAACCGGATTAAAATCGGGTTCCTGATCAGGTGGGGAGGAGAAAACAGCCCGGTGAGAGAGCGCGCGGGCGGCTGCGTCTGCTGCCTCGTTTCCTGCCAACCCCTGATGAGCAGGGGCCCATATGAGGTGACGGTGTGCGGGGTCCGTATCCCGTATGCAATTTTGGTATATTCGATAGGCTAGGAAGGGTGTGCTGCCTTGTTCGACGTTCCGACAGGCCCCTCGCGAGTCGGTAATTATGTATTTTGAATTGGAATGTGAGGCCGCGAGAGCAATCGCGACCTCTTCTGCTTGTGTTGCACTGCGGGCTCTGAAAGTGAGGCCGTTAACTGTGTTGCTGTTGTGAACTACCGCGGCCGTGTACCATCCCCCGTGGTGAGGGCCGGAGGCGTCCACGTAGTATACACCTGTTTTGTTGCCATAATATCGGGCTAGCGCTTCCGCTCGTGCCAGGCGCCGACCATTATGGTCTTCATGTGACATGTTTGCTGGAAGAGGCCGCACGTGGAGGGCACGTCTCCACAGTTCCGGGATGCGAAACCTGTCTTCCATTGGAGGGGTGTGTTGTATATGGAGTCGAGCAAGAAGGCGGCGACCCGACTCCGTTAGCGACAAACGCGTGTACTGGTTTGTAAGGTGCGCCTCCCGGAGCTCCCGGAAAGTATTCACCACCCCAAGGGCCATAAGCCGGCTGTTCGAAGTAGTGATGGGGAGGTCAAGGGCACGTTTAACAATTTTGCGAAGGATGACCTCAAGGGCATCCTCCTCTTGTTTCCGTAGGTGGAGATAAGGAGTCGAATAGAGAATTCGACTAGTTACGAAGGCGTTTGCCAGCCGCAAGGCATCCTTACTTCGTAACCCTCCGCGTTTGTTGGAAACCCGGCGGACCATGCGGCACACCTGGTCCCCCACCTTACGGAGTTTGGCCAATGTAGTGTCTGGCCGCCTGTGTTTGTGGATGTAGAGTCCGAGTACCCGTATCTCATCACTTTCGCGTATGGGACCACTCTCGAGAGAAAGAGATATTTTAGTTGTGCACTTCTGTGAGGGGCGGAGGTGCACAAATTCCGATTTTTGAGGGGAGCATTGAAGACCGCAGCGGCGGGCGTAGCGGTCTACTATCGTCGCCGCTGTTTGCAGGCTGGTTTCAATATCCCCTGTGCTGCCCTGCGTGGCCCACAGAGTGATGTCATCGGCGTACAGGGCGTGCTGCACGCCGGCGACACCACTCAGCTGGGCCGGCAGGTGCATCATGGCCAGATTGAAGAGCAGCGGGGAAAGTACCGCGCCTTGAGGGGTTCCCCGCGTGCCGAGTAGGTAAGGACCATGGTCTCTATCTTGAATTCGAATGTAGGATTGACGATCCATTAAAAATTGGCTTATGTATCTGAATGTGTTGAGGCCACAGTCGGTGTGACTTAGGTTAGTGAGTATGATCTCATGTGTTACATTGTCAAATGCCCCTTTAAGATCCAAGGCGAGTACGACCCGGTCATTATGGGGGCATTCGAGGGGGTCAAGGACTTCCCGATTGAGTTGCAGGAGGACATCCTGTGCGGATCTGTGTGGGCGGAATCCGAACATGGTGCTCGCAAAGACATGTTTGTATTCAAGATATGTAGATAACCGATCCCGCACCATCGTCTCCATTAGTTTGCCCACACATGAGGTGAGAGAGATGGGGCGGAGGTTATCTGTGTCAATTGGTTTGCCAGCTTTAGGAATAAAAGTGACCAAAGCCGTTTTCCATTCGATTGGCAGGGGGGTGTCCCCGCGCCAAATCGCATTGACGTATTCCAGGAGGGACTGGTATGCCAAGTCGGGCAGGTTCGTCAAAAGCTTGACGGTGACCTTATCCCGTCCTGGCGCAGTGCCCCGTTTCATTTTGGCGAGAGCCGCCCGCAGATCATGGAGCTGGAAAGGTTGATCCAGCTCCGTGTTCTCTCTGCCTGCATAAGAGTACGCAGATCCACGGGGGTCTTGGGCTGTACACAGATACTGGTCCCGAAGTTTCTGTGCCAGTTGAGTCGTGTTGCCAGGAAAAGCGTGCATGGCTCGCTGCAAATGTTTTTGTGTTTCGGTTCGTGTTTGGGTTGGGTCGATTAGGGCTCGAAAGAGACGCCACGTGTTTCGGCTGGACATTTGTCGCGCGGCCGTGTTGCATCTATCTACCCAGTTGGAGTCGGCGAGTTGGGCCGCGTACTCTGCCGCTTTCTGGGTAAGCTCGGCAATTCGAGCTTTAAGCTTTCTGTTGTGTTTCTGGCGTCGCCAACGGCGGACGAGGCTGCGACGGGCTTCCCAGAGGTGTAGAAGGTGGTTATCCACGTCCGTGAGTGCCTCTGAGAGCTGGATGTGTGTTTCGTGCGAGGAAAGGTGTGCCAGCAGCTGTTGGGACCATGCTGTGTAGCCTTGCGTGGAAATGGGTGTATTATCAAGTGAGTTAAAATTTTGCCTGAATTTCGTCCAATCTGGGATACGGGCTTGTGTTCTAGGACGCTTGAGAGGGCGTGTGCGTAGTGTAGTGTTAATGATGCAGTGGTCGCTACCGAGGGTCTCCTCGGTGTTGAGCCAGTCTGCGTGTTGTATGTTGCGAGTGAAGGTTAAGTCCGGGCACGTATCCCGTGTCACGGAGTTTCCTAGCCGTGTTGGGTGGACGGGGTCCGTGTATAGGGTGAGGCCCAACGTGGACGCAAGCTCCGCCAGCCTACGTCCGCGCGACTCCTCCTTGCGATACCCCCACAGCTGACTGGGAGCATTAAAGTCGCCCACAATCAGCAGGGGATCGCGGCCCGCTACTCATAGCGCGCGGCTAAAGAGGTCCGCAAAAGTCACTCGCTTGAGTTTGGGAGCGCAGTACACGTTGAGTATATGCAACGGCGGGTCCCTGCGGCGGAGTGGTAGGATAGTCACCATTACATAGGAATACTCGAGCTTGAGGTCGAGATCCACTAGGTTGCCTGTGTAGTCTTTGTCAACGAGAAGACAAGACGCGGGGTCCTGTTGGAACGTCGTGTAATTTGAAATTGTGGCGCCCAGGCCTGGCTCTTGGAGGGCAACCACGGCTGGTAAGGACCCGAAAGTTTCAAGGTAGAGGCGGAAATTGGCCCGCTTAGTGCGGTCCTTAAAGCCTCTACAGTTCCACTGTGTTATTGAAGTTGACATGGCCGAATTGGAGATGGCGGAACTCCTTTGATTAAGGTGTCTCGCCATGATTTAAAATTCTTGGGGGGGAGGAGGAGGGATTGGCTGCCTCAGAGCCAGCTACTTGCGCCATCAAGGGGGTGATGATGGAAGGAGCGGGGCAGCTGTCCTCATTGTCCGAATCAATAATCAGACGGTTGAATTTTGAAGGACGGGATACGTCCCTAATGGGCCCCGTCCGACGGAGGAGGCGGGGGTTGTCCAAGATGTGTTTTGATACTACCGCGGGGACGGCAGATTTGACCTTGGTCAAGATTTGGTCCATGGCGGTCTCGATCATAGATCGTAATTTAGAGGTTAAGCGCTCCTCCATCGCGGAGATGGCTGTCACGAGGGCAGGCGAGATCTCCGCGTCGCTCTCCATTGCGTCCGCGTTCTGCGGGCTCGGAGCGGCGGACGCCAATTTTGATTCTAAATTTTGAATTTTGTTGAGCAAAAGCTCATTCTGTGCCCGGAGCACGTCGATTTGTTTTTTGTATTCCGCGTCGAGTGCGGAGACGGTAACTGGGGAGGCGGGGGAATGGGAGGAGGAGGAGGCGATCTCAGCCCAGCTGCTCACCTGTTGTTTGCCGTGTTGAGACGCTGATGCCCGGGCGCCGGCAGCGCCATTTGTCTTGAGCGCAGGGAAGTGGCCAGCGTCCCTGCCGCTGGGCGGTGGCGGTGGGGGCGTAGTCTTGTTCCCGGGCGGTGGCTTCACCGAGGATGATGATGATGACCTTTTTTTGTCGATGCCGTCAGCCCCACGCGGCGTTCCGCCACCGGCACCTGAATTGAGATGACTGGGCTGCCGGCCAGGTCGCTGTTTTCCAGGGAACTCGGAGCGCCTAGCCTTGCGGCCGGGCACCTTGAGCTGCCTGAATTTCCCCGTGCATTACCGGGAGTTGGTGGCGTGGGCTTGCCCACAGACTGCACAGGACGGAGTGCACTCATGCGGTGTCTCCACCCCGTCGACGGTCGACACCGCACTGCCACAAAGGCCACACTTTTGATCCGGGCAGGGGCATGTGTCCGCTCGGTGTCCCACGGTACCGCATCGCACGCAGGCCGGGACCGTTTTCTTATAGGCACGCACAAGGGTGACTTCTGAGTTGTAATGAACGTATCGCGGCACCACTTTGCCCACAAAGGTGAGCGCCGCGACGTCTGATTTTCCAAGCTTGCGGATATCGGCAAGCTCTCCAGCACGCCACTGGATCTTGTTTTGCAGAGACTCACTGGTCTCGTGCTTGGCCACGGTGATAACGCCGCGGCACACGTCACCAGTGAGCTTCAACTGGCCGTACATAGAGAGCTGGCCTTTCGGTGTTGTTACTTCGAAGTCCCGCAATAGCTTGTCTGCGACGTGCGGCTCTCGGGTGCCTGCCACGATCAGGTTTTGCTCCCATGTGGGGAGCAGGCTGAGCGATGCTGCGGCCTTGGCGCCCAGGTAGGCCGCGAACGCTGCTCCCAGCTCACCATGTTGAAAGACATCCTTCAGAGCGACGGTCACCCGGGGCTTCAGGATGATAACGATGTCTTCGGGATGAAGCCGCGGAAGCCGCTTTGGTTTCCAAGCAGGTCCCTGGGGCCCACCGTGAAGCGCTGCAGCGCGCGCAGCAGCGCTGTGCCGTGTTGAGCGGCCTGGCGACGTGGCGTCCGCTTTCTTGGAGTTAGCGTTCCGCTTGCGGGAGCGGCGTTCCACTAGCTTGAATAACTTCAAGTTCTCGATGGGCGCAGAGTCCGGGCTATCAGGCGCTGGATTTGCTGGAACCTCGGACCAGGCCATGGCGTCCGGGTCGTAGCCACGTTGTAAGCTTGGCGAAGCCATCTTGCCGCGGGTGGGCGACTCACTCACGGCCGGGCGCCGGCGTAGACGTTAGGCCTAGCGCCGCCGCCACAATACCCAAGTGAAGATCGGCCCTAAATGGCCTAAATTTTGCCCCACCTGTGTGCGAGAGGTATGCACAGGTAGCTGCCGTCTTCGGGAAGCCAGACGCGGCTGTGTTGAAGGGGTCTGCGGTCGAAGATCCGTGGCTCCAGCCAAAACTTGGCGGAGCCGATGCACTGACGTCCTCTCGCTCCGCGCGCTCACCTGGGGTGGTCTAGGAGGGGGAAGACAGAGGGGCGAAGTGTATCTCAGCCGTGCGGTCAGTGAGGAATGCTTGAATGTAGGCGTACGTGCGCACACCCACATTCAATGGGGATAGAGCAGTCATGATCGCCTGATGTTCAATGCGATCAAAAGCTTTGGAGAGATCCAAAGCTAAGACTGCCTTGGTGTGACCTGGAAGAAGCGGGTCGAAAATGTCGTGTGTGAGTTGCAGCATGGCGTCCTGTGTCGATAGATGGGGGCGAAATCCCAGCATGCTATGCGGGTAAAGATTGTTGTCCGCCATGTGGCTTGTGAGTCTCGCTAACACAACATGCTCGAGGAGCTTCCCGGGGCATGAGGTTAGCGAAATCGGGTGAAGGTTGTGGAGTGCAAGTGGTTTGTTGGGTTTAGGTATGAATATTACCTTCGCGTGGCGCCAGGAGTGCGGAAGGTTACCCTCCCTCCTCCAGCACTGGTTGAAGTATTTCGTAATGTGGGTGATCGATTGGTCATCCAGATTACGGAGCATGGAGTTTGTGATTTGGTCTGCACCTGGTGCGGGGTTAGCGCGGCGAATCAGGAGAGCCGCTCTGACTTCCGTCTCCATGATGTCGGTGTCGAGTGTGGGATTTGCTTGACCTGTGTAGTAAGGCAGTGGTGTGGGGGCACTTGGAGAGGTGTACATGGTTTGAAGTGTGTCTAGGAGGGTGTTGGGATCATCAATGTGTTCGTGTGTGAGGCGTGTCACGTGGTGCTGTGTTGCTGATTTGGTGCATGCGGGGTCAATGAGGTGTCGGAGGAGTTGCCATTGCGCGTTTGCTGGACAGGTTTCCGGCGATGCCGTCGCATATATGGCCCCAGTTGGATCGGCAGAGCTCCTCGGAGTGCTGTTGGATTTGTGTCTGCAGAAACTCAACAGAACGCTTAAAAAGCGGCTGGCCGCGCTGCAGACACAAATGCGAGGGAACGAAGACACCGTATTCACTAGACGCGCCTTTGTTCATTTGAAACCATCGAGCTGGCATGGCGGAGTGGTTAGCATTCTCGTCCCGCACTCCGGAGACCCTGGTTCGATTCCCCAACTCGACCAATTTCCTACTCGGTTTAATTTATTATTGCAATAACAATACTACGCTCATGAACGGCCTTTCGCGCAGCGGTGGCCGGTAGCCGCGTTTGACCTTTAGAATGACCTCTGACGTCATGCCATGCCTTGTGACGTCATACCAGGGTGAGAAATGGGCTACCAAGTCTAGTCGTCGCGCAGCGGCGGCCGGTAGCCACGCGTGACATTTAGAATGGCCTCTGACGTCATGCCATGCCTTGTGACGTCATACCAGGGTGAGAAATGGGCTACCAAGTCTAGTCGTCGCGCAGCGGCGGCCGGTAGCCACGCGTGACATTTAGAATGACCTCTGACGTCATGCCATGCCTTGTGACGTCATACCAGGGTGAGAAATGGGCTACCAAGTCGAGTCGTCGCGCAGCGGTGGCCGGTAGCCACGCGTGACATTTAGAATGACCTCTGACGTCATGCCATGCCTTGTGACGTCATACCAGGGTGAGAAATGGGCTACCAAGTCTAGTCGTCGCGCAGCGGCGGCCGGTAGCCACGCGTGACCTGTAGACGCGGCGCACTGCGTTCCTTCAGTTGGAGGCGCTGCGCTTTTGCTTTCGCAATCTACCAGGCTTAACCAAAGCTAAGCCCCCGCCATTTTTAAGCATGAAATGCTTTTAGCCCCCGTTGTCGGCAGTGTGGTGACGTCACGCCGAGACCGAGAGCCATCATCCGGGCACTGAAATCCACTCATCCGGGCACTGAAATCGAGTCATCCGGGCACTGAATTCCAGTCATCCGGGCTCTGAAACGAGAACATCCGGGCACCGTACGAGACTTAACGAGATTTAACGAGACTCTGTAAGCCCTCCTACGCGACCGGCATGCAAGCGCCGGTTGGTCTCCAAATGAGACAAAAAATAACTGCTGCCAGTGCCTTCTCAATGTTTATCAAGATATCAGTGGAGCTGTGGGTTTGATAATGCACGTAATTATAATTTCCGATTTCTAATAACGCGTGCACAAAGCACATAAATGCCACGTTACACTTCGTTGTAATACGTGATCCGGGGGAGAAGCGCTGCGTTCAAAGGGCAAGGCATCGCGCCGAACGGGTGGTGGCGTTCCTCCCTTCCTTTACGGTGCGGTTCGGGTGTCCACCGAGATGGCAGAGAATTACTGCGCCATTTCCTTTCCTCAAAAAACCTTGTGCTCAAATGGCAAGGTACGCGCTGAACGGGTGGTGGCGTTCCTCCCTTCCTGTACGGTGCGGTTCGGGTGTCCACCGAGGTGACATTAGGCCCGTAAACATTTCATGCTTACTCTACTCTCGTTTACGGGAGAGGCAGAGATTTTTTTTGCTTGAACTTTGGTGACAACAATCACTCGGGTTTTTATTCGCTTGAATTTAAGAGCTGTACGCGCTATGACAAAGAAAATGCAATTAGTGTGATGTATCTGCTGTCGGAGGCACACAGAGGCATCACGAGGCAGGGCATGCCGGAACAGGAAGATCTCTTCTCGCTTCGGCGAGCGCGGCTTCGGCCGCATCTTTTTGAGCAGCGTCCGCTCCGGCGGACGCAGTTGTTGCTGCGACGCGCGTCTTTTCTGTCCTTTTTCTCTTTCCTCTGATCTTTTAACTCTCCTCTATCTGCACGTGGCAGCGGTGGTGGCTTTGCTCGAGCCAGTAGCAGGCCCGTGCAATTTCCTCTTCATCCTTCTCTCAGTCACAACAACAACAACAACATGCCGGAACAGGCTACAACACCCGTTCGCTTACGTAATGCATGGTGGTTGTGATTTTTTTGTGGTCTGACTAGAAAGGTCAATTAGGGTAATTTGTTAATTAAATAGCTAATTAGATAAACACAGTCCCACTTACTTGGAGCATCACTACACCATCCCTTTAATTGGTTGCATGGTTACTACCAACTGAACCCGTTTGAAATTCGCGCACTCTGACGTCACAGCCATTTCGACCAATTGAAAAGCGTGACATATCTGTCGACAACTCCTGCTTACACCGATGAGGCATTAAAGGCTTCTGCCTTAAAAATTCAGGGGGCACTTTGACTGTCTAAAGTGCGTAGAGGCGAAAGCGTTTTCCGAACCACTTTCGCTGCTTCTGTGGCACTGATGGCGTCACATATAATTGAGTACTAATTACTAAGTGATTACAAATCACTAATTAATGGTTAATTACTTATTAATGCCTGAATACTAATTAACTGCTAATTAATGACGCTTAAGCTTCGCCTTTAGGAGTGGAACGCGACAGCGTGTTGTAGCGCTGCCAGGGAGTCCACGGAACGCCACCACCCGTTCGGCGCGATGCCTTGCCCTTTGAACTCAAAGGAAATGGCGCAGTAATTCTCTGTCATCTCGGTGGACACCTGAACCGCACCGTAGAGGAAGGGAGGAAGTGGGAGTGAAAGAAGACAAAGAGGGCCCGTAATGAAGGAAATGAAAATTGTATTTGAGGAAAGGAAATTACGCAGTAACTGTCTCACATATCTCGGTGAACACCCGTCAGAATTCAGGGGACAGAGAGAGAGAGAGAAAACTTTATTTACAAAGGAATTCGGGGCACGCCCCAGGGTCCCCGCACGACCCCACTGCACTCAAGTGTTTATGTTCCTGAGGTCCATAACACTGGCAGCACGGCCGGTGGCGATGGTCTGCACGGCCGGGTCCTCCGAGTGCAGCAGGGTCTCCCAGTCCTCCCAGGTCTTGAGGTTCTCTAGGTCCCGCGGGGGAGGGTCCGCCGGGCAGAGGGAAAGGATGTGGAGGGAAGAAGCGAAGGGTTCTGGGCATAGGGCGCAAGCAGGAGTGGGGAAGGAGGGATGATAGTGGGTTAGGGTAAGGGGCGAGGGGAGAGTATGTGTTTGTAATCTGCGCCAGAGTGTTGCGTGTCTGTTATCTAGGGAGGGGTGGGGCGGGGGGTAGAGCTGGCGAGAGGCTCTGTATGCCTGGGTCAGCTCACTGAATGAGTGCATGCGATCCTTCGTGAATCCCCGATCCGAGGCCACCTGAGCCCGGTTTAAAGAACCTCGGGCTAAAAGGTTGGCGGCCTCGTTTCCGGGATTCCCGGAGTGCGCAGGCACCCATATCAGCTCCACTTGGCGGGGCGGGGGTGCATCGGGCGAGTCCAGTATGCCAAAAGCAGGGACATGAACTCGGCCTCGAGCAAAATTTAGAATCGCAGTTTTAGAGTCAGTTAAAATATACCGGGCTTCCGTGCGGGTTATAGCAAGTGCAATGGCGGCTTCCTCTGCAGCCTCTGGGTACAGTGCTCTAGAACCTTGGCCAAGGTTCTAGAGCACTGTACTCTGGGGACGTATCTGGAGGGAGAGGTAGTGTAAGGAGGGTGGATGAAGAGGAGTCCACCGCAGCTGCTGTCGCTTCATCACCCGTGCAGGCAGCGTCCACCCATACGGCGTCCGGCTGGGGGCCGTACGCTCGATGGAGTGCCTTCGCACGGGCTCTGCGGCGCTGCTCATGGTGGGACGGGTGCATATTCCTCGGGAGCGGCCTGATGAGAAGCTCTCGGTGAAGGGATCGTGGGATGGCGAGAAGGGTTGGGTCGTTGGCCGGTATTTTGATTCCCAGGGAGTCCAGGATATACCGACCTGTGGAAGTTTTTGTGAGCCTGATGTATTGGGCCTGTCGGTGGGCCTCCACCAGTTCCCCGATCGTGTTGTGGAGGCCCAGGCCTAGTAATCTGTCTGTGGGTGTGTTGAGGGGAAGATGAAGTGCTACCTTGAATGCCTTGCGAATCAAAGCATCCAAAGCGTTTATGTCATGTTTGGATAGGGGACACTTTTTTTACCTAAAGTGTGGTCACTGATGTGTGGTTAAGATGTTAAGCTTCGCCTCTAAGAGCGGAACGCGACAGCATCTTGCAACGCTGTCAGGGAGTCCATAGAACGCCATTGCCCATTCGGTTCCAACTGTCTAGGAACGTTGTTCGGTTCTGCGCCTGCGCCTGGTTCTGCCCATGGTTACTAGGCAAAGCACCATTGGCCCCGTTTGAAATTCGCGCTCTGTGACGTCACGGCCGTTTCGACCAATTGAAAAGCGTGACATTTTCTGTCGACAACTACTGCTTACAACGATGAGGCATTAAAGGCTTTCGCCTTAATATTAAGGCGAAAGCCTTTAATGTCTCATCGTTGTAAGCAGCAGTTGTCGACAGAAATGTCACGCTTTTCAGTTGGTCGAAACGGTCGTGACGTCACAGTGCGCCAATTTCAAACGGGGCCAATTGTACTTATATAGGCTAGTAACCATGCAACCAATTGAAGGGATCCTATAGTGATGCTCCAAGAAAGTGGGACTGAGCTGAGTTAATTGCTTAATTAACCAATTAGCGTAATTAAATTTTCTAGTCAGGTCATATAAATAAATAAAACCGAGTAGGAAATTGGTCTAGCTCGGGAATCGAACCCCGGTCTTCGCAGTGCGAGACGAGCATGCTATCCACTCCGCCATGCCAGCTCGATGGTTTGGAATGAACAAAGGCGCGTCTATAGTGAGTACGGTGTCTTCGCTCACTGCCATCCTCCTCCCTTCCCTTCCGGCGAGGTTTAGGTGTCTACCGAGATATGAGAGACAGATAGATTTCCTTTCCTCAGAAACCAATTTACCGACGAGCGAGGCGTAGAACCGAATGGGCGATGGCGTTCTATGGACTCCCTGGCAGCGTTGCAAGACGCTGTCGCGTTCCACTCTTAGAGGCGAAGCTTAACATCTTAACCACACATCAGTGACCGCACTTTAGGTCAAAAAAGTGCACCCCCCCCCTGAATTTTGACGGGTGCCTACCGAGATATGTGAGACAGTTACTGCGGAATTTCCTTTCCTCAAATACAATTTTCATTTTCTTCATTACGGGTCATCTTTGTCTTTCTTCTTCCACTCCCACTTCCTCCCTTCCTCTACGGTGCGGTTCAGGTGTCCCCCGAGATGACAGAGAATTACTGCGCCATTTCCTTTCCTCAAAAAGCGTTGCGTTCAAACGGCAAGGCATCGCGCCGAACGGGTAGTGGCGTTCCGTGGCAGCGCTACAACACGCTGTCGCGTTCCACTCCTAAAGGCGAAGCTTAAGCGTCATTAATTAGCAGTTAATTAGTATTCAGGCATTAATCAGTAATTACCAATTAATCAGTGATTTGTCATCACTTAGTAATTAGTACTCAATTACATGTGACGCCACCAGTGCCACAGAGGCAGTCAAAGTGGTTCGGAAAACGCTTTCGCCTCTACGCACTTTAGACAGTCAAAGTGCCCTTGAATTTTTATACGATGCTGTTATGAACATATTGACGGGACTGGTCTAACGTTTCGCTGCATTTTAAAATCATGCCCTTGAAGTTGGTGCCTGGCTCGCACCAAGGAGTTGTGACGGCCATAGAAAATCAACGGGCTGCGTTTTTGACAACAAATAGCAGAATACTATAAGCGTTCCTGGGGGGATCTGTGGATATATTGACTGTTATGGTGCAATCTTACGATATGCAAAAAATAACTATTTTCATAAACAACTTCCCGTTGAAGTTGGGCTGGGCTTCCCCGCTTGCCTGGCGCATATTGGAATATAGCTGTCGATGCGAAGATCGAACTCCACGCAACCTGATCTGGGCCCCCGGTCACCAGGGCCTCCAGGGAAACGAACAGGACGATCAGGCCGTCCGCGCACTCTCTCCCCGGGCTATCTCCCTGTCCTTGGAAGCCTGCTCCCAATCAGACAATCTGGCCCTTACATTCAAACACATCACCGATTACTACAAGGAGGAGCACCGGCGCCACCCGGCCCCTTGTAAGGGACTGGATCGCGCTGACGAGCGCCTCCTCATCAAAATTCTTACTAACACTGTACTGTGCCCAGCGGTACTTAAACATTTCAACGCATCCTTTGATGGCACGTGCCAGTTCTGTGGGGAGGTGGCTGACACCTTCCACATGGTTTGGGCGTGTCAATCAAACCCATCTATCCCCCCCCCCCCCCCCCCCCCCCCAGAGAGGACCGGGAGGTGGCCCTGCTCGGCTGTCAAGACCTAAAAACCCAAAAGGCCTTAGTTCACCGGACGCGGGCGGCGTTGCTTGCCAATGGGGCCCCGGAATAGGGGCTCCACCTAGTATTGTTAGGGGAAAGGGCCAATAGGGCCTACCCCACTGTAACAATTTATTGCACTATAAATGTTTTTCACCACCAACACCATTGAAAGAATGCACTTCTTCAGGATATATTTATGTGCAATGCAATAGCATCTGACGTCGCAGGTCGGCGCTAATGCAAAGTGCAATGAAATGAAGTATTGGATTTGCAGTGATTTATAAAAAATAGGCTAGAGGGAGAGGAGCGGTAGATTGCATTCCGGGAAAAATCGATGACAACGTAAACGCCGAAAACAAGTCGTCCGTCTTCTTCCTTTTTCTTGCTCCTCAAGGTCGTCTCCGAAGCTCAGAATCGATATCTCTTCCGGTGAGCACATTCTTGTTTCCTGCATGTTCCCTTTTCCGTGGTCCGTTAAGCTTCCCCTCACACCAGAACCACTTTTATATTTTTGTATGGCGCTTAACGCGAAGTCATTTGACGTAACTGTAGCCTCTCGCCGCAACTTAGGACCTTTCTGCAGTAGACGCATGTAATAAAAAAAAAAGGAAGGAAGTCCATTAAAATTTCTCTACAGCGAAGCCACTTCACATCTCAGTGTGTCGTTTCTCTTGGATACAGCTCTGGGCGCGTCCGCTTTTATAACGAGTGCCGTTGGTATGCAAAAAAATTAGTGTCTTCCGTTCACTTATCTCTAAAGAGGACATTCCGCCGTGCTGTGGAGAGCTTGTTACGAGCTGAAGCCTAATTAGTATTCGAATGAGAATGTTTCGCTGATTTAAGTATTTTTCTCAGTGCCCGGCACGAGGCAAGAGGAGCAAATCATCTTTCTCATTTAAGTTTTTTCTTTTTTTTCTAGCGGCAGACGAGAGGCAGAAGGCGCACGTAATTTGCATAGGAGTACAGGCTAGTTTAGAGGCTTCGAGTTTCAGCCTAATTTACATAACCTGCCTTTAAATATTAATGATGGTAGCAGCACTGAGCGCTGCGCGCGCATCTTGCATTTTGTCGCTGCTATATACAAGAGGCAAGGAGGCCGAATTGAAGTTGGTCTTGATTGGCGGATCACCGCTTTCGAACGACGAAGAGGCAACCTTCGTAAAAAACGGAGGTCTTATTAGCTAGATAAGAGCGAAAAAAAGAGGAGAAAAAGAAAAATGGTGGTCGATTTGTGTAGTTAGACCAGATGGGAATTAGGTGGGGTAACTGTTCTGCTTTCATTTCCGTTCCACTGTTCAGTGAGAGTGGTTCGGACAACGATAATGGCTTAATGTAGACATATGCGGAATTGTTCCTTCTATCGATTCATAGATCCGTGGGAGACTTCATACCACTTCTGGCGCATTGTACAGCGGTCGAGCGATGCTCCACTGCCTTTATATGGCAGGAAATGAGTTCACACATGCTTTGCCGACGATTTCCATCACATAGTGTAATATTTTTGTGCACAGACGGGATGCAGACACTTTTTGGCTTAAGCGGCTGGTCAGAGCTCTCGCGCATGTTCCTATAATCCTATGTTCAACACAAGTGATTCCACTACATTCAGCTTCCTCGCCGGGAAGCTCTGCCAAGCCTCATTACTTGAACGTCGAAACTGCTCAGTACTTGATGTTTATACCAGCTCAACAGCACAGTTTTCACGCGTGCTTTTGCGAATTTGATCTTTACTAACTGGAAATGACCAGATAAAAAGTTCGACAGGCTCCTGCGGGAGTTCAAAGGGTAAAGCTAGCACACATATTCTTCACAACGCTTATGCTTGAGATCACAGCGCAGATAAGGCTAAAAAAACCCAGTCATTTAATGGTTGTCACAAAGACATGGAGGGTGATGGTTTAGGGTTCATCTTGAAATATCTTGCTTGGGCCCTCACGATGGACAGTGAGGTCGCCCGGAAGCACGGACTTCCCTCAGTCATTCATTAGGCGGAAACTTTGCGGTGATAATCTGATAATTAACGTCCTAAGGTGATCTCGTCAAAAGTCTCAGCAGGTGTTGGCTGAGTGGTTCGAATTAGATAAAATACTAAACTTCGTGAACGTACCGTCTAAACCTAACAAGTCATGCCATCGAGTATTGACTTACTACATGACATCAGTTAGGGGTATTTAACCATAAACTATGCCAGCAATACTAAGGTGCAATCAATAGCAAAGTTTGTTAAAGCTAAGCGAAATGATTTTTGGTTCAAAGCGCTTTACTCTTACATTTTCAATGCCTTATTCAGCACGCACTGTTCAAGCAGTCCATTGGGAGGAAGTGGCTGTTCTGACCGTGATAGCCACGCTACCCGTAGGTACTTAAAAACAAGGGTACCGTCTAGCTGTAAAATAATTGGGATAAATTGGAGCCATGCTTAGCGCAAGACCTACTTAACTACAGACCTGCACATACGGCGGGGCCCTATGGAGCAGCGTGCTCAAACTTTCGTTTGTATTTAGGCCGTTGAGGGCGCTCAATTGCTCTGCTTGTCTGCTACTATCATCATGATCGTTTGCGATTTAACGCGTGATAGTTAAGCACATTTACTTTGTATTTCTCTGCTCTCTCAATATCAGGAATGAAAACAGGCTTAATGACAACTGTTTCTGCTCATGCACAGCAGAAAAAGAAAAGCGTCTCCCCTTCTGCACCGTTTCATTTCGTCGACACCATGGCACCTAGAATAAATTGATGATGATGATCATATTGACAAATGATAAAAATGACTTCTTTGAAATAAAATAATGTACGAGGCCTTTTTCCAACAGGTATACATTAGCGCCACACCGCCGGTAATGTTTCTACCCTAGCGACAAAATGCATGAACTAGGACGTGCGCGCTGAAGTAGTGCCATCTGTGCAGGTCTGTACATCAGTAGGTTCTAGCCTAACACAACTAATGTTGGCTGAGTGTGACCATTGATTATTTGTTATATCATACGAGCCCTCTAAAGTCAGTTTAGCTCTTTTGCCGCACAACCACTGCATTGGATGTTGTTGGCCAGTTTCTTACTTCTTGGAACTCACCGCGTCGTGTTGATGCTTGATGTTCTCGCTTCGTGTCGCCGGCGCTTTGGTGCTACAGTGTTTTTTGTTCGTGCTTCATTTTGTGGGCGTTTTACTTGTTGGTAATAGGCATGTTAGTGAGCGTTATTTAACGTTTAATGTTACGGGAAGTTAAGACGACGGGGAAACTTGGCAGTAAAGCTTGGGCAGCACACCAGACACCCACAGGCTACCGCTGTTAAAACTGCGCAACATGCACGCGCCAGGTATGAGGACAGGCGCAGACTTTAGGCACAATTCAGAAATCCGGCTTTGCTACCACGGAAGGCAATCAATGGCTGTCTGGTACACATATACCTGCTCTTATGAGGACAATGAGACCCCTTTGTTGGCAGGAAGCGGGTGCTGAACAGTCGTTTGCGCAGCGACCACACGGACCGTAACACATTTGCTTAGAGTAACGCTAGTGCTTCGAAGCTTGCAGCCAGTTGGCAAATATGCATACGCTGCCACTGAAGAACGCAAAAACAGGCAAGTAATTGGCACCACTTTTATTTGCGGTCTCTGACACCATGGTTGTGTTTCTACATCATCTGTACACACTTTAACACTCTTGTTACTTGCACGACTGTACTCATCACGCCTTGCCAACGTGAAGAACATACACACAGTATACTACTGTAAAACACGCAAAATTTTCCACTTCCTCTCTTTTAGAGATTTGGCGTTGAGAGGGAATCGTGGTGAGTGTGCATACACTAAAGCTAAAGTCTGCAAGAAGCTTCTGCTGAACTTATTGGATGAACTTGAGTGGGGCACTGAACAAGGTACAATACTACTCGTGATGCAGTGCGGAAAATTCAGTGACATGCAGTAATGAAACAAAATTACAAACGAGTTTCCCCCGCCTATCGACCGATTTCTCGATCCGATAGAGACAACTTCACAGTGACTAACAGCAGGTACATAACAGGATAGCACGCTGTATCAATACCAAAAAGTGCGAACATTTGTACAATCGAAATGAAAGCCACATGTCCAGTATGAGCTCGCAATGTACAGTTTTGAATAACTAACTGTGAACGCAGGTTTTGCATAGACAAGAGGATATATAGGGAAAGTCTCTTGAAAGTTTCGCGATTTCTTATCAGCAGCATAAACTCGATGTTTTCAATTTCGGGCCGACCCGTTGCTTGAAACGACAGAACAGTTGCTCTTAATCTGATGCAAGAAGCAGAAAAAATCAGGGGGCACTTTGTTGACCTAACGTGCGGTGAGGCGAAAGCCTTAAGCGTGGTGTTGCTGCTTGTGTCACTGATGCGTGGTTAAGGTGTTAAGCTTCGCCTCTAAGAGCGGAACGCGACAGCGTCTTGCAACGCTGCCAGGGACTCCATTGAACGCCATCGCCCGTTCGGCTCTATGCCTTGCTCGTCGGTAAATTAGTTTTTGAGGAAAGGAAATGTATCTGTCTCTTATATCTGGGTGGACACCTAAACCTCGTCGTAACGGGAAGGGAGGAAGATGGGAGTGAACGCAGACACCGTATTCACTAGACGCGCCTTTGCTCATTCCAAACCACCGAGCTGGCATGGCGGAGTGGTAGCGTGCTCGTCTCGCACTCCGGAGACCGGTGTTCGATTCCCGAGCTCGGCCAATCTCTCACCGGGCTGTTTTCTCCTCCCCACCTGATCAGGAACCCGATTTTAATCCGGTCTATACGTTCAAAAATATCGCAACCTACTATCAAGATAGCCATCGCCTTTACCCTAGCCCCTGTAAAGGCCTCAAGAAGGCGGATGAGCGGCTCCTTCTCCGCCTCTTCACCAATACATTGCTGTGCCCGGCAGCCCTAAAACATTTCGACTCCTCCTTTAGCGGCAATTGCCCGCACTGTAGTGCGGTGTCTTCGGACACCCATCACATGGTGTGGGCCTGCCCCTCCAACCCGGCCATTCTACCTATCCCCAACCCAAACCGGGAGGACTGGGAGGCGACCCTGCTCGGCTGCCACGACTTACAGGCCCAACAAGCATTAGTCGGGCGCGCCCGGGCGGCGGCTACCGCCACTGGGGTCCCGAACTAGGGACCTCCACCTAGTGTTTGTAAGGATCGGTCCCTTACGGGCTGATCCAAACACCTCCTGTCCGTCCTGAATAAATGTTTTCACCACCACGTACTCGGTTTTACTTATTTCTCTGGAAGAGCGAGGTTCCGGGCTAGTTGGTAATGCATTTAAAGGAAGAAACAGCGCGACGAAACACGGACACACGAAGAAATAGAAGGGTCTATTTAAGACCCTTCTATTTAAGGGTCTTTCCACCAGAATAAACTTTCAGTTGAGTCAGCGCTGGTGTGTGTGTCATTTCTTCGTGTGTCCGTGTTTCGTCGCGCTGTTTCTTCCTTTATTTCTCTGGTCTGACTAGAAAGGTTAATTAGGCTAATTGGTTAAGTAAGCAATTAACTAAATTCAGTCCCACTTACTTGGAGCATCACTATACAATCCCTTTAATTAATTGGTTGCATGGTTGATTGATTGTAAAACATTTTATTCGCCGGGAAGAGCTTGGCAAGAGGTCGCGTTAAGTGGTCGAGAGTACATAGCCCTCGACGACTTTGTCAGCCCACTCCACCGCCAACCACTTGCGTTCTGGGGTCAGAGCTAGCCAGCACGGTCTCCCACCGCTCGAGAGAAGGAGCTGTAACTAGATCACCCGGAGGTGGCTCTATTTTGCAGTCCCACAGGATGTGATCGTAGGTAGCACGTTGGCCACAGTGTTTGCAGTTTGGGTTGTAAAGATCTGGATAAATGCGCGCGAGGAGTGATGGGGTGCGTATCGATCTCGTCTGTAGACGACGCCACGTAACCTCTTGTTCTTTAGTAAGTCTTTTGTCTGGAGGGGGGAAAATTCTCCTCTCTAATTTAAAATGATTGGTGAGATCATGATATGTGATCATTGAGTCCTTCGTGAAATTCAGGGAGCCAGACTCATCCACTGCCCGGTCGACGAAACCTCGGGCTTTATTGTGGGCTGCCTCGTTCCCCGGATTCCCCGAATGGGCTGGGACCCATATCAATTCGGAATAATTTGGTGAGAATTTGGTTGCGTTAAGGATTCTAAGGGAGGTGTTTGTAATTCGCCCTTTAGCGAAATTATTGATACCCATTTTGGAATCGCTGAGGATGATGCTCCCTTGGGTATGTGCTAGGGCGAGGGCTATAGCCGCCTCTTCTGCCGTTTCAGAGGATTTCGTTTTGATTGTCGCCGAGACGATGTGGTCACCATTCTCGTTCACAACCACAATTGCAAAGGCATTGGTATTTTTGTATTCTGCCGCATCTACATAAAGTGTTGCAGCGCACTGTCTGTATTTCTTATGTAAGGCTTTGGCTCGTGCTTGTCTTCTGCCCTCATGGTGTAAGGGGTGCATGTTTTTGGGGAGTGGTTTGATTAGTAGGGCCGTCCTATAGTCGCGGGGTAAGTCTACTTTAGCATCATTATTCGTAGGTTGAAAGTTAATTCCGAGCCTGGTAAGAATACTCCTGCCAGTTCTGGAATTGGCTAATCGCACTGTTTGAGCCATTAAATGGGCTTCTTTCAGTTAATTGTAGGTGTTATGTATTCCTAACCTCATAAGCCTTTCGGTTGAGGCATTTAGCGGGAGTCCTAACGCAGCCTTATAGGCCTGCCGTATCATGCTATCCAATTTGTCCTTTTCTGCTTTCGAAAATTTGAGATAAGGGGTGGCATAGAGTATCCTGCTTAGCGCAAAGGCCTGCACTAGGCGGCATAAATCTCTTTCCCTCACCCCTTGTCTGCATGGTTACTAGCCAAAGTACAAAGTTTGAAATTCGCGCACTGTGACGTCACGGCCGTTCCGACCAATTGAAAAGCGTGACATTTCTGTCGACAACCCCTCCTCCTTACAACGATGAGGCATTAAAGGCTTCCGCCTTAAAAATCTTTCCGCACAGGCGCTTTCTCCAACTCGCATTCTCCTCCATTAGATGCTGTCGCACATGCCCGTGGTGTCCACATCTAAGCAGTGAGGAAATAACGCTCTCAGAAAAGGGGCAAACTTCTTCAATGCTTCCGCACAGGGATGCTTAGAGAAGTACTACTTACTGTAGGGCTAGCTTGTTCATGCTACAAGTTTGAGCGGCGCGAAGGAGACGATCACAAGAAATAGGCGCTCTTTCTGTCCTCATATTTCCTGTGATCGTGTCTTTCGTGCCATTCAAAGTTATAGCTAGATTGGAGGAGACGCCCCGGCGGTCCACGTAACAGCCTATGCTGCATGTGGTAATAATTAATAGCTGGTCAGCGCTGTAGATCTCGAGACCTCTGAGAGGAAGATCTGAGGCTTCATACCGAAAGCGAATCTACGGTGAATAGGCAGTCTCAACTGGTTGGAGAACGGGAAACACCCAAGAGCGGCTACGGCACAAGACGTTACCGAGGAGAAACATACCAACAATTCTGGACAAAAGCATTTTCGAGCGAGAAACCATTTATGAATGTAATTTTCTCATATAGTGTGGGATTTCGCTATAACAATCAATATATCGGCAGATCACCCGACGGCAGTGTTGTATTTTTTTCATTAACGTTTTTGCTATCATCAAAAGCGTTCCCTATTGAAGGAGGGCAAAAAGTTGGGCAAGTTGGTAAACATTCATGATGGGTTTCAAAGCGCGACAAGACGGAGACGAAAGGAAAAAAACACACACGACAAGCGCTTACTAGCAACAAAAAACGTTTATTGCAACGCTGGGAATAAATAGGGGTCACAGAAAACATATTGCTAAGACAAAGGGCTGTGTCAGTGAGCCTTTAATTTTGCTGTCGGAGAAGGAACGAGCGTTTTTAGATAGTAACGGCTAATCTCTTTTTCTGTCTGGTTATTTTATGGTTCTTTATGTTTTCTGTGACCCCTATTTATTACCAGCTTTGCAATAAACGTTTTTAGTTGCTAGTAAGCGCTTGTCGTGTGTGTTCTTTTCCTTTCGTCTCCGTCTTGTCGCGCTTTGAAATCCATCATGAATGTTCCCTATTGGTTTTCTATGGCAGTCTTAACTTAAAGAGGCTTATACGGAAACGCTGCGTTTTTTTTGTGTTGCTCATGACGAAGGCAGTTCTGTCATTTCTGCGGAGCCCAACTACGACTCATATGCGTCCAGTGGGTGCCCTTGAATGTGGGCTCGTGTGCGTGGACGTTTTGCTTTTGTGTGCTTGCGCGCTGAGTGTGTGCCACTGAATACCGCATCGCTGTCATCTAGAATGACCTGCAAGGCATAAGCGTAGAGAAACCATTCCAGTGTACATCAAAAAGTGCACCTCCATTGAAGGCTTCTGTTTGCACAGAGATGTCTTTGACTGTGGGAGCGAATAAGATGCTGCGATTTAGGTGCTTCCTCTTGGTTTGAGGACCATCAATGTGATCTCAGCAATTTAGATCGCATTCGCCCTTCAAAGAAAGTTCTGTCCGAGCGTAAAGAAAGACCATACTTGGCGGCGCCCTGCGCCTCGTTGGGTCTCATAGGGCGGAGCTGTGTAGCCAGGCTAGGCGCGTGAGCAAACAAGCAAACTGCATTTTTAGTTAATCACGGTAGTAGTTAACATGATATTCGCCTGTTTTATGACGTCCGCCAACACTGCTATTACTATGCCGCAAAAATCTTCCGTTTACCTCAAAAACCCATCTTTAAAAATTAGTGATCACCCTCTTTGAAACTCCTGGTGTGTGTGTGTGTGTGTGTGTATATATATATATATATTGTCACGACCTGAGAAGCCGTGAAGGTAGGCGTCGGGAAGAACCCAAGACTGGGAGTCTTCTTTTAATTACAGAGCCAGGTTCCAGGACACAGAACAGAACAGCGCGCCTCGAGAGCCCACCGCCGCTTCGTCGTCGTCTTCGACTCAGCGCGGAGGCCGCGCGGCGCGTTAGGCGCGTGGCAATATAAACGTAATTTGGTTGACACACGGTAGAAAAACAACAACTTTATTCTAACGTTTCGACCAGGGTCTGGCCTTCGTCAGAGTGATGGGGTACAGGCAAAAGACAGTATATAACGGAATGTACGCGGGGAGGGAACATTCTGATTGGCGCATCGCAGCGGCAAACACCTCAGTATGAGTCGCCAGTGTATGATAAATGTAGTCAACAAATCACAGGCAAAAATTACTAAATCATCGTGAAGGATAACTGCAATCACATGTGAAAAAAATCTAAATAGTACAAAAATGTTTTGGTTGTAGCTCAAATGCACAAGAAAAGACGAACAACAATAAAAAATAAAAAAGAATAATAAAATCATCAGACACGAGAACACAGGTGAATACCACTTTTGATTAAACAACGCCTCTTGTGAAAGGGTGTGGTACTAAGATGTGGTGCTGTTTCAGAGATAAGCCATTTACTAAGAAAAAAAAAAAGCGGCGCTAACAGTAAAAAGAGGACGAAAATGATCAGTGTAGATGAAACACGGCATCATACTATAAAGTGTTGCGGTTATGACGATAGACAAGTCAGCTTCCCAATATTTTCATTGAGACCGCAAGAAACAGTATTAAATTTGTGTATAAAAATGATTCACGAACTTCGCGTTCATGATGGGTCTTGAAGCCTGATTCCAGTAAAGTTACTTGAATTTTTTCGAAAGGGTGCTTAGTGTTATTCACATGTTTAGAGATAGGAAGGCTAGGCACTGTCTTGCAATGAGCTTTGTGATTATTAACACGCTATATGAATGGTGTTTCTGTTTGGCCAATGTACTGAATTTTGCAGACTGAGCATTCAAACATGTAGATTACGTTGCTGGTATCACATCAGTAGTTTCCCCGAATTTACACTTTAAAGTTCGATGCAGTGCTGGAAGCCGTTACTGATATCATCTGTGCGCAGACTTTGTAACGTGATTTATTACATGGATGACGGTCCATTGCCACACTTGTGCTTGTTTTAGAAGAAGTGAGAGTGTCACTGAGGTTTTTGCCACGGCGATAGACGACCCGGGGAGCTTGTTGAAAAATGTGTTTGAGTCGATCACTTTGCATGAGAATGACATGGTGTTTTTTCAAAATGCCTGCGACGTTTGGAACCGATGCTGAGTGGGTTAGTACCATGGTTGATGTGCGATTGATGGGATGGTTGCTGTTTTGCTTTGAGGAGTGCCTCACGGTCAAGAAGGCCTGCGCGTTCTACAGCGTCGTTTATTAATCGCGCAGGATATTTCCGTTTAGTCAGGGCGTTTCGGAGGTTAGTACAGTTTCTTTCGAAGTCGCGCTCGTCAGAACATATCCGTTTAAAGCGGACGGCTTGTACTATCAGCAACGAATGAAACGCGAACAAGAAAACTGAGGTGGGAACACAAAAGCACCAACGTATTAGATCCTGTATTGGAAATAGAAGCACGGTTGAATAACACTTCTAAAGAACAGTCTTCATGCCTTCGAAATTGAAATAGCAGGAGGTAGTATACAGCTTCCCCTGGCTAAGAGCTGCGCATTTTACAGTGCGTGGTTCAATTGTCTTGTTCGCGTTTCATTTCTTGCTGATAGTACATATGGGATGCTAGTCTTCGTGTTTAAGGTGCTTTCGAAATGTAAGTATTGTGGCACTGGGTTTCCGGTATAAATCTGTGCTAAGTTTGCCATTCCTTATTGAAACTGTCACATCTAGAAAACTAATTGTGGTTGCCGAGTAAGAATGAGACACTTCGTACATAGCTTTGTACATATGAAAGAAAAATTACGCAGGGTACATGAGGCTACTACGCGCCTTGAAGGCGGAAGCAATAATTTTTCATTTCTAATGACAGAGCTGCTCAATATCTTGCAGCTGTAAGGGAGCGGAAACACTAGGTTCACTTTTATTCGACAAGTGGCAATGCAGTATACAAAAGCTGTAACTTACCGGTACTCACCTATGGGGCAGAAACTTGGAGGCCAACGAAAAGGGTCCAGTTTAAGTTAAGGACAACACGGCAAGTTATGGAAGGAAAAAATTGCCGGTGGTTTAGTTTGCTTAAACCTAGTGTGTACGCGAAAGCTTCTCACACGGCGCCGAGCGGGTTGTCCGTGAATTTTTGGGAAACCTGCGTCGGTGCGGTCCCAAATTCACTGTGTTGTTGAGCAGACGTCGGCTGTCCCATCGGCTGTTGTTGAGCAGACGTCGATGCGGCGGCTTCGTTCGCGGCTCGTTGTTGTCTCTTCTCCGCTTCTTTTCGTCGCCGTTTAGCGAGCCGTTCTTCCCGTTTTTCGGGCGTCTCAGCGCACGCTTGGCCTTCCTCGCTTCCTTCTCGCGTTGTCGGCCGGCCTTGTACAATGCTACGGCATCTGCTACGACCGCATTGCTACGACCGCAATGCTACGACCGCATTGAGCTTCGAAAAACGAAATAGTAGGTTTATCTTACAAACGCGGGTGAATGGCATCTTAGTCGAAATCAAAAAGAAATGGGCAGGGCATGTGATACAAAGCAAGAAACTTATGGTCGGTATGTGTAGCGTATTGGATTCCAAGAGAGGGCCAGCGCAGCAGGGTGCGAGAGAAAGTTAGATGGGCAGATCAGATCGGAAAATTTTCGGGGATAAGGGGGCCGCAGCTGTTCAAGCCTGGTCAGTTTGAGAGATATGGGAGAGGCTTTTGTCCTGCAGTGGGCGTAGTCAAGGTGATGATGACGGTGATGAAACGACAGATATTTTTTTCGCTGGTGGAAAGTATAGTCCAACACCTATCCCCAGTAGAGAGGCACGGCCTAAGGTTCGGTCGTGAATGGGTGGGACTTCTGTCGGTACCTCGGCATTGTGGCTTTCCATCTAACGCGGTTGCTTGCGTTACAAGTTAACACTCGCGCTCTTGACAATCTCAAGTTTTCAGCATTTCCAGCACAACAACTCCTTGAGCCTTGAGCCCCTCCTTGCTATAGCGGATTTCCAGCATCTAGCATTCCCTTGTAGTGGTCATCTACGCAGCTCAAGACAATGGCAGATTTTCATGATAATGCCTTACGCATCATCACAAAGAAGAAAACACGTACCCAAAAGTTAGGTGTCTATACTCCTTTAACACGCTCGGCTCCGAAAAACTTTCGTACTTCCAATGCTACAGCTGGGAGGCAAAGAGGCACTGCCTTCGTCAGAGGCATCAATGCACGTTGACACTGAACCGATATGCAATCCCACCCATCCGCACAATCTTCACATTTCTTGACATCCTTGCGAAATTAAGCACACACGTTGTTAGGGCCAATGACATAGCGACGGTAAATATAAGTAAAGCACCTAAAATGCAGGAATTTTTGGTTGAGATATGCAGCGATAGAGAAAATTGCGGACACTTACTTTATGCATTGCGACAGTGAGAAACAAGATTCCTCTGGACTTCTAGGCTACATTTAAATGACGGGAACATATTAGGCCACTGAACAACGTACTGCAGTTCTCGTGGTGTAATGCGATTGACCAGTTAAATCAGATGCAAAGCATCCACGGCACTAAATGGTTAGCGAAATTTTCACACGACAGAAATGAGATCCTAACCTGCGGCTTCTCAAATACATTTTCTCAAGTACTAACAGAAATAATACGTCAGAGCAGCGGGCTGCAGCATTACCACGCGGCGAGAATATATCCATGAACATATCGGAAGCTGCGTGACGAACAAAGCTCACAAAGTAGTTTTGTGTAATGTACCGTGAACATAGGTTTCGCGCATATAAAAAGGTTTTAGATAAAGTTCTTTCAATGTTCCTCGATTATGAATGGACCGTAGTTTGCATAATCTTCTATGCGTCTTGTTTAGCACTTGAACCAAAAGACAGAACAGCAGCTCCTGATGCGACGCATGAAACAAAAGAAGCCACTTCCGGATCTTCTAACCAGAGCTCTTGATCAGATGTAGTCGCACATGTCCTTAGTGTCCACATCGTAGCCGCTGGGGCAGGAGAACGCCCCAATAAAAGGGGCAAATTTTTTCAATGCTGCCATAAAGGGATGATTGAAGGGGACGCCTCGGCGTTCCACGTAACAGCCTGTGTGGCATGCGGTAATGAAGA